>NC_041392.1:658139982-658152180 GCF_002162155.2 Triticum dicoccoides
CCTACCGAGTGGAGAGCAATCCTCCCACTCGGGGGCTTAGCTGTAGTTCCGTACTCGCCTAAGTATAAAAAATCCTACCGAGTGAAGAGCAATCCTCCCACTCGGGGGCTTAGCTGCAGTCTCATAATCGCCTAAGTTTAAAAAATCCTACCGGGTGGAGAGCAATCCTCCCACTCGGGGGCTTAGCTATAGTCTCATACTCGCCTAGGTTTGAAAAATCCTACCGAGTGAAGAGCAAGCCTCCCACTCGGGGGCTTAGCTATAGTCTCATACTCGCCTAGGTTTGAAAACTCCTACCGAGTGAAGAGCAAGCCTCTCACTCGGGGGCTTAGCTGCAGTCCCGTCCTCACCTAAGTTTAAAACACGCTCCCTCAAGAGTCGTGACACAAGTACAATGTGTGCTCCATCCTGATCCGCAAGGACGACGAGGTGCAGGTCGACTGCGATCTTCTCCTTAGTGCTGCGGCACAAGTATAATGAAAGCTCCATCCTGATCCGCAAGGACGACGAGGTGTAGGTCGACTGCGATCTTCTCCTCAGAGATGCGACACAAGTACAACGTGCGCTCCATCCTGATCCACAAGGACAATGAGGTGCAGGTCGACTGTGATCTTCCCCTCAGAGCTGCGGCACAAGTACAATGTGCACTCCATCCTAATCTGCAAGGACGACGAGGTGCAGGTCATGGACGGCACCAAGTGCCCTTATACATGATACACTCGACTGAGCTGCATCACAGAGTCAGTAACAATTCAGACTGAAGAATCAAGTTTAACTTAGAGTCAAGAGATCCAAAAAACAACAAAGTTCAGGTAAATCTCAAACTTCAGAATATCATATAAAAGTGCTCGGGCGTCAGGCCCGAAGGAGTTTAACGGTTACAAAACCACTCGGCATACTGAGGCAAATTTAATCGAATCATAAAAAGTTTGTTCACTCCGCAGGAGGAGGACTAGCAGGCTCGACGAACTCATCCAGGTCGATTCCATCTATAATTCGAGTAGTAGCAGCAATGAAGGTGTTCATAAAAGACTGGAAGTCAAGTCTCTTGGTGTTGGCAACCTTGATTGCTGCTAACTTATCTTCTTTGGCCTCCTTGCAATGAACGCAAACAAGAGACAGAGCTACATCAGCGCCACATAGAGCAGATATTTCTTCCATTCCTGCACTCGACCAAGGATCTCATTGAGTTGAGTCATCAAAGACTCAAGGTCATTCTGGAGCGTTTCCTTGGGCCAAAGTGTCGTGTCGATCCGCGACTCCTCAACCTTTAGTCGAGTGAGGTAGTCTGTAACGCTGGCAAGACGGGATTCCAGTCGAAGCACGTTCATGGCAGCTTCATCCTTGACAGTGGAATTGATGGGGTCCAAGCTTGTCTCGATCCGCCCAGTTTCTTCGTCAAAGTTTTGACAGAATTCTGCAATCGCAAAGAACTAGTGAGTCGACGACTTTATGGTGAATCGAGGATAGCCAAACAGTCGGACAAAGAAAGGTACCTTCAAGCATAAGGAATAACTTTTTGGTGAGTCCCCCCAGATAAGCCTCCAGGTCATTTCTCTTCCGAGAAATGTCTTCGATCTTGTCGTTCAAAGCCACTTTTTCCTTCTTCAGACGGGTCACTTCTCTATTATCTTCCTCTAGCGCCCCGACTGAAGCCAACTTCTTATCGGCGAGTGTTGTTTACTCCTGACCCTCCTTCTGTGCTGCGGCGAGATCAAGGTCCTTCTGTGCCAGAGTCTGCCTCATTTTCTCTAAAATATATATGTATATACAACAAACAAGCACTCGGTTCAGAGAGAAGAATGAGGATATGACTGGAGACAATCCAATTCCACAGTCGACAAGTTTTTACCTTCCATACCAGCAGTTTCATCTTTGGCCTTCTGCAAGTTCTGCTTGGCCAACTCCAAGTCAAGGTTGAGCTGTCTCTGCTTCTCCTTGAATTCAGCAAATTTGGAGATGAGCTCACGGGATTTCTGAAATCAGTAAAAAGATACATCAGTGGACAGAGTCAAAGATTATTCGCTTCTGAGTGAAAAGAATTCTAAGACTACTACGGAATCAAACATTGAACAGTAGTCTCGGGGACTACACCTAGTGGGTGCACTTAGCGTGCCCCCACTAGTCCATGTTCCACTCAGCACGGTCCATCCAGACCGGGTGAAAAAAAAGAAAAAAAGAGAGGCAACAGTTATTCTCAGACCACAACCGACTGCCCGCAGTCGACGGCGGTCTCAGGGACTACACCCAGTGGGTGCACTCAGCGTGCCCCCACTAGTTCAAGTTCCACTCGACATGGTCCGCCCAAACTGAGTGGAAGAACTGAAAAACAAGATATTTTTATCAACACCCCTGATACGTCTCCGTCGTATCTGTAATTTTTTATTGTCCCATGCCAATATTATACAACTTTCATATATTTTTGGCAACTTCTATACTATTTTTGGGACTAACATATTGATCCAGTGCCCAGTGCCAGTTCCTATTTGTTGCATGTTTTTTGTTTCGCAGAAACTCCATATCAAATGGAGTCCAAACGGAATAAAAACTGGCCGAGATTTTTTTGGAATATATGTGAATTTTGGGAAGTGAAATCAACGTGAGACGATGCTCAAGGGGCCCATGAGGCAGGGGGCTCCCTAGGGGGGTAGGCGCGCCCCTGACCCTCGTGGACACCCCGTAAGGCGGTTGGTGCCCTTGTTTCTCCACAAGAATGGTAATATCCAGGTAAAAAATCGTGTCGAAAATTCAGCCCAATCGGAGTTACGGATCTCCGGGAATTTAAGGAACAGTGAAAGGAAAGAATCAGGAACGCAGAAACAGAGAGAGACAGAGAGACATATCCAATCTCGGAGGGGCTCTCGCCCCTCCGCCGCCATGGAGGCCATGGACCAGAGGGGAAACCCTTCTCCCATCTAGGGAGAAGGTCAAGGAATAAGAATAAGAAGGGGGTCCCTCTCCCCCTCTCTCCCGGTGGCGCCGGAACACCGCCGAGGCCATCATCATCACCGCAATCTACACAAACAACTTCACCGCCATCATCACCAACTCTTCCCCCCTCTATGCAGTGGTGTAACCACTCTTTTACCCACTGTAATATCTACTTAAACATGGTGCTCAACGCTATATATTATTTCCCAATGATGTATGGCTATCCTATGATGTTTGAGTAGATTCGTTTTGTCCTATGGGTTAATTGATGATCGTGATTGGTTTGAGTTGCATGTTTTATTATTGGTGCTGTCCTATGGTGCTCTCTGTGTCGTGCAAGCGTGAGGGATCCCCGCTGTAGGGTTTGGAATATGTTCAAGATTTGCTTATGGTGGGTGACGTGAGTGATACAAACATAGACCCGAGTAAGTAGGTTGTTTGTGTATGGGAATAAAGAGGATTTGATGCCTTATAGTGCTATGGTTGGGTTTTACCTTAATGATCTTTAGTAGTTGCAGATGCTTGCTAGAGTTACAATCATAAGTGCATGTGATCCAAGAAAAGAAAGTATGTAATCTTACGCCTCTCCCTCAAATAAAATTGCAATAGTGATTACCCGTCTAGTTATCGATTTCTGAGGGAAAAATAACTTTATTGTGTGACAAAAAGCTCTCTACTAAAACTAACTTAGTTGTGTCTTTATCTAAATAGCCCCTAGCTTTTATTTACGCGCTCTTTATTATCTTGCAAACCTATCCAACAACTCCTACAAAGTACTTCTAGTTTCATACTTGTTCTAGGTAAAGCGAATGTTAAGTGTGCGTAGAGTTGTATCGGTGGTCGATAGAACTTGAGGGAATATTTGTTCTACCTTTAGCTCCTCGTTAGGTTCAACACTCTTACTTATCAAAAGAGGCTACAATTGCTCCCCTATACTTTTCGGTTATCAAGACGTTTTTTCTGGCGCCGTTGCCAGGGAGTTATTGTGTGGGGTGAATGTTCTCGTGTGTGCTTGTTTGCTTTATCACTAAGTAATTTTTATTTGTTGTTCTAAGTTGTTCTCTATCTTTAGTTATGGATATGAGACATGAAATACCAAAAAAATTAGGTTTACTTGCTACTCATGGAGATGGGGAACCTCCTAAATGAAGGAAATATGCCCTAGAGGCAATAATAAAGTTATTATTTTATTTCCTTATATCATGATAAATGTTTATTGTTCATGCTAGAATTTTATTATCCGGAAACATAATACTTGTGTGAATACATAGACAAACTAAACGTCACTAGTATGCCTCTACTTGACTAGCTCGTTAATCAAAGATGGTTATGTTTCCTAACTATAGACATGTGTTGTCATTTGATTAACGGGATCACATTATTAGGAGAATGATGTGATTGACATGACCCATTCCATTAGCTTAGCACCCGATCGTTTAGTATGTTGCTATTGCTTTCTTCATGACTTATACATGTTCCTATGACTATGAGATTATGCAACTCCTGTTTGTCGGAGGAACACTTTGTGTGCTACCAAACGTCACAGGACTTGGGTTGATTATAAAGGAGCTCTACAGGTGTCTCCAAAGGTACATGTTGGGTTGGCATATTTCGAGATTAGGATTTGTCACTCCGATTGTCGGAGAGGTATCTCTGGGGCCTCTCGGTAATGCACAACACATAGGCCTTGCAAGCATTGCAACTAATGAGTTAATTGTGAGATGATGTATTACGAAACGAGTAAAGAGACTTGCTGGTAACGAGATTGAACTAGGTATAGAGATACCGACGATCGAATCTCGGGCAAGTAACATACCGATGACAAAGGGAACAAAGTATGTTGTTATGCGGTCTGACCGATAAAAGATCTTCATAGAATATGTGGGAGCCAATATGAGCATCCAGGTTCCGCTATTGGTTATTGACCGGAGACATGTCTCGGTCATGTCTACATTGTTCCCGAACCCGTAGGGTCCGCACGCTTAACGTTACGATGACAGTTTCATTATGAGTTTATATATTTTCATGTACCGAAGTTAGTTCGGAGTCCCGGATGTGATCACGGACATGAAGAGGAGTCTCGAAATGGTCGAGACATAAAGATTGATATATTGGAAGCCTATGTTTGGACATCGGAAGTGTTCCGGGTGAAATCGGCATTTTACCGGAGTACCGGGAGGTTACCGAAACCCCCGGGTAACCTAATGGGCCTTAATGGGCCTAGTGGAGGAAGAGGAGAGGAGGCCTAGGGGCTGCCGCCCCCTCCCCCCCCCCCAAGTCCGAATTGGACAAGGACGGGGGCGGCGCCCCCCCCCCCTTTCCTTTCTTCCCTCTCTTCCTTCTTCCCCAAGTCCTAATCCAACTAGGGAAAGGGGGGAGTCCTACTCTCGGTAGGAGTAGGACTCCTCCTGCGCGCCTCCTCCTAGGGCCGGCCGCACCCCCTCCCCCTTGGCTCCTTTATATATGGGGGCAGGGGGCACCCCTAGACACACAAGTTGATCTCTAAGATTGTTCTCTTAGCCGTGTGCGGTGCCCCCTTCCACCATAGTCCTCGATAATATTGTAGTGGTGCTTAGGCGAAGCCCTGCGATAGTAGAACATCAAGATCGTCACCATGCCGTCGTGTTGACGGAACTCTTCCCCGACACTTTGTTGGATTGGAGTCCGGGGATCGTCATCGAGCTGAACATGTGCTAGAACTCGGAGGTGCCGTAGTTTTGATGCTTGATCGGTCGGGCCATGAAGACGTACGACTACATCAACTACGTTGTCATAATGCTTCCGCTGTCGGTCTACGAGGGTACGTAGATCACACTCTCCTCTCTCGTTGCTATGCATCACCATGATCTTGCGTGTGCGTAGGAATATTTTTTGAAATTACTACGTTTCCCAACAGTGGTATCAGAGCCTAGGTTTTATGCATTGATGTTATATGCACGAGTAGAACACAAGTGAGTTGTGGGCGATATAAGTCATACTGCTTACCAGCATGTCATACTTTGGTTCGGCGGTATTGTTGGACGAAGCGGCCCGGACCAACATTACACGTACGCTTACGCGAGACCGGTTCTCCCGACGTGCTTTGCACAAATGTGGCTAGCGGGTGTCAGTTTCTCCAACTTTAGTTGAACCAAGTGTGGCTACGCCCGGTCCTTGCGAAGATTAAAACAGCACCAACTTGACAAACTATCGTTGTGGTTTTGATGCGTAGGTAAGAACGGTTCTTGCTAAGCCCGTAGCAGCCACGTAAAACTTGCAACAACAAAGTAGAGGACGTCTAACTTGTTTTTGCAGGGCATGTTGTGATATGATATGGTCAAGACATGATGCTAAATTTTATTGTATGAGATGATCATGTTTTGTAACTGAGTTGTCGGCAACTGGCAGGAGCCATATGGTTGTCGCTTTATTGTATGCAATGCAATTGCGCTGTAATGCTTTACTTTATCACTAAGCGGTAGCGATAGTCGTGGAAGCATAAGATTGGCAAGACGACAACGATGCTACGATGATGATCAAGGTGTCGCGCCAGTGACGATGGTGATCATGACGGTGCTTCGAAGATGGAGATCACAAGCACAAGATGATGATGGCCATATCATATCACTTATATTGACTGCATGTGATGTTTATCTTTTATACATCTTATCTTGCTTTGATTGACGGTAGCATTTTAAGATGATATCTCACTAATTATCAAGAAGTGTTCTCCCTGAGTATGCACCGTTGCGAAAGTTCTTCGTGCTAAGACACCACGTGATGATCGGGTGTGATAGGCTCTACGTTCAAATACAACGGGTGCAAAACAGTTGCACACGCAGAATACTCAGGTTATACTTGACGAGCCAAGCATATACAGATATGGCCTCGGAACACAGAGACCGAAAGGTCGAGCGTGAATCATATAGTAGATATGATCAACATAGTGATGTTCACCAATGAAACTACTCCATCTCACGTGATGATCGGACATGGTTTAGTTGATATGGATCACGTGATCACTTAGAGGATTAGAGGGATGTCTATCTAAGTGGGAGTTCTTTAGTAATATGATTAATTGAACTTAAGTTTATCATGAACTTAGTACCTGATAGTATCTTGCTTGTTTATGTTTGATTGTAGATAGATGGCTCGTGCTGTTGTTCCGTTGAATTTTAATGCGTTCCTTGAGAAAGCAAAGATGAAAGATGATGGTAGCAATTACACGGACTGGGTCCGTAACTTGAGGATTATCCTCATTGCTGCACAGAAGAATTACGTCCTGGAAGCACCGCTGGGTGCCAGGCCTGCTGCTGGAGCAACACCAGAAGTTATGAACGTCTGGCAGAGCAAAGCTGATGACTACTCGATATTCAGTGTGCCATGCTTTACGGCTTAGAATCGGGACTTCAACGACATTTTGAACGTCATGGAGCATATGAGATGTTCCAGGAGTTGAAGTTAATATTTCAAGCAAATGCCCGGATTGCGAGATATGAAGTCTCCAATAAGTTCTATAGCTGCAAGATGGAGGAGAACAGTTCTGTCAGTGAGCATATACTCAAAATGTCTGGGTATAATAATCACTTGATTCAATTGGGAGTTAATCTTCCAGATGATTGCGTCATTGACAGAATTCTCCAATCACTGCCACCTAGCTACAAGAACTTCGTGATGAACTATAATATGCAAGGGATGAATAAGACTATTCCCGAGCTCTTCGCAATGCTGAAAGCTGTGGAGGTAGAAATCAAGAAGGAGCATCAAGTGTTGATGGTCAACAAGACCACTAGTTTCAAGAAAAAGGGCAAAGGGAAGAAGAAGGGGAACTTCAAAAAGAACAGCAAGCAAGTTGCTACTCAAGAGAAGAAACCCAAATCTGGACCTAAGCCTGAAACTGAGTGCTTCTACTGCAAGCAGACTGGTCACTGGAAGCGGAACTGCCCCAAGTATTTAGCGGATAAGAAGGATGGCAAGGTGAACAAAGGTATATGTGATATACATGTTATCGATGTGTACCTTACTAATGCTCATAGTAGCACCTAGGTACTTGATACTGGTTCTGTTGCTAACATTTGCAACTCGAAACAGGGACTACGGATTAAGCGAAGATTGGCTAAGGACGAGGTGACGATGCGCGTGGGAAATGGTTCCAAAGTCGATGTGATCGCGGTCGGCACGCTACCTCTACATCTACCTTCGGGATTAATATTAGACCTAAATAATTGTTATTTGGTGCCAGCGTTGAGCATGAACATTATATCTAGATCTTGTTTGATGCGAGACGGTTATTCATTTAAATCAGAGAATAATGGTTGTTCTATTTATATGATTAAAATCTTTTATGGTCATGCACCCATGAAGAATGGTCTATTCTTATTAAATCTCGATAGTAGTGACACACACATTCATAATGTTGAATCCAAAGATGCAGAGTTGATAATGATAGTGCAACTTATTTGTGGCACTGTCGTTTAGGTCATATCGGTGTAAAGCGTATGAAGAAACTCCATACTGATGGACTTTTGGAACCACTTGATTATGAATCACTTGGTACTTGCGAACCGTGGCTTATGGGTAAGATGAAAAAAACACCGTTCTCCGGTACTATGGAGAGAGCAACAGATTTGTTGGAAATCATACATACAGATGTATGTGGTCCGATGAATGTTGAGGCTCGTGGCGGATATCGTTATTTTCTCACCTTCACAGATGACTTAAGCAGATATGGGTATATCTACTTAATGAAACATAAGTCTGAAACATTTGAAAAGTTCAAAGAATTTCAGAGTGAAGTTGAAAATCATCGTAACAAGAAAATAAAATTCCTACGATCTGATCGTGGAGGAGAATATTTGAGTTACGAGTTTGGCGTACATTTGAAACAATGTGGAATAGTTTCGCAACTCACGCCACCCAGAACACCACAGCGTAATGGTGTGTCCGAACGTCGTAATCGTACTTTACTAGATATGGTGTGATATATGATGTCTCTTACTGATTTACCGCTATTGTTTTGGGGTTATGCTTTAGAGACGGCCGCATTCACGTTAAATAGGGCACCATCAAAATCCGTTGAGATGACGCCTTATGAACTGTGGTTTGGCAAGAAACCAAAGTTGCCGTTTCTGAAAGTTTGGGGCTGCGATGCTTATGTGAAAAAACTTCAACCTGATAAGCTCGAACCCAAATCGGAGAAATGTGTCTTCATAGGATATCCAAAGGAAACTATTGGATACACCTTCTATCACAGATCCGAAGGCAAGACTTTTGTTGCTAAATTCGGAAACTTTATAGAGAAGGAGTTTCTCTCAAAAGAAGTGAGTGGGAGGAAAGTAGAACTTGATGAGGTAACTGTACCTGCTCCCTTATTGGAAAGTAGTACATCATAGAAACCGGTTTCTGTGACACCTACACCAATTAGTGAGGAAGCTAATGATGATGATCATGAAACTTCAGAACAAGATACTACTGAACCTCATAGATCAACCGGAGTAAGATCCGCACCAGAGTGGTACGGTAATCCTGTTCTGGAAGTCATGCTACTAGATCATGATGAACCTACGAACTATGGAGAAGCGATGATGAGCCCAGATTCCGCAAAATGGCTTGAAGCCATGAAATCTGAGATGGGATCCATGTATGAGAACAAAAAGTGTGGACTTTGGTTGACTTGCCCAAAGATCGGCAAGCAATTGAGAATAAATGGATCTTCAAGAAGAAGATTGACGCTGACGGTAATGTTACTGTCTACAAAGCTCGACTTGTCGCAAAAGGTTTTCGACGAGTTCAAGGGATTGACTACGATGAGACCTTCTCACCCGTAGCGATGCTTAAGTCTGTCCGAATCATGTTAGCAATTGCCGCATTTTATGATTATGAAATTTGGCAGATGGATGTCAAAACTGCATTCCTGAATGGATTTCTGGAAGAAGAGTTGTATATGATGCAGCCGGAAGGTTTTGTCGATCCAAAGGGAGCTAACAAAGTGTGCAAGCTCCAGTGATCCATTTATGGACTGGTGCAAGCCTCTCAGAGTTGGAATAAACGCTTTGATAGTGTGATCAAAGCATTTGGTTTTGTACAGACTTTTGGAGAAGCCTGTATTTACAAGAAAGTGAGTGGGAGCTCTGTAGCATTTCTGATATTATGTGTAGATGACATATTACTAATCGGAAATTATATAGAATTTCTGGATAGCATAAAGGGATACTTGAATAAGAGTTTTTCAATGAAAGACCTCGGTGAAGCTGCTTACATATTGGGCATTAAGATCTATAGAGATAGATCAAGACGCTTAATTGGACTTTCACAAAGCACATACCTTGACAAAGTTTTGAAGAAGTTCAAAATGGATCAAGCAAAGAAAGGATTCTTGCCTGTGTTACAAGGTGTGAAATTGAGTAAGACTCAATGCCCGACCAATGCAGAAGATAGAGAGAAAATGAAAGATGTTCCCTATGCTTCAGCCATAGGCTCTATCATGTATGCAATGCTGTGTACCAGACCTGATGTGTGTCTTGCTATAAGTCTAGCAGGGAGGTACCAAAGCAATCCAGGAGTGGATCACTGGACAGCGGTCAAGAACATCCTGGAATACCTGAAAAGGACAAAGGATATGTTTCTCATATATGGAGGTGACAAAGAGCTCATCGTAAATGGTTACGTTGATGCAAGCTTTGACACTGATCGACGATTCTAAATCGCAAACCGGATATGTGTTTACATTAAACGGTGGAGCTGTCAGTTGGTGCAGTTCTAAACAAAGCATTGTGGCGGGATCTACATGTGAAGCGGAGTACATAGCTGCTTCGGAAGCAGCAAATGAAGGAGTATGGATGAAGGAGTTCATATCCGATCTAGGTGTCATACCTAGTGCATCGGGTCCAATGAAAATATTTTGTGACAATACTGGTGCAATTGCCTTGGCAAAGGAATCCAGATTTCACAAGAGAACCAAGCACATCAAGAGACGCTTCAATTCCATCCGGGATCTAGTCCAGGTGGGAGACATAGAGATTTGCAAGATACATACGGATCTGAATGTAGCAGACCCGTTGACTAAGCCTCTTCCATGAGAAAAACATGATCAGCACCAAAGCTCCATGGGTGTTAGAATCATTACTGTGTAATCTAGATTATTGACTCTAGTGCAAGTGGGAGACTAAAGGAAATATGCCCTAGAGGCAATAATAAATATATTATTTTATTTCCTTATATCATGATAAATGTTTATTGTTCATGCTAGAATTGTATTATCTGGAAACATAATACTTGTGTGAATACATAGACAAACTAAACATCAATAGTATGCCTCTACTTGACTAGCTCGTTAATCAAAGATGGTTATGTTTCCTAACTATAGACATGTGTTGTCATTTGATTAACAGGATCACATTATTAGGAGAATGATGTGATTGACATGACCCATTCCATTAGCTTAGCACCCGATCGTTTAGTATGTTGCTATTTCTTTCTTCATGACTTATACATGTTCCTATGACTATGAGATTATGCAACTCCCGTTTGTCAGAGGAACACTTTGTGTGCTACCAAACGTCACAATGTAACTAGGTGATTATAAAGGAGCTCTACAGGTGTCTCCAAAGGTACATGTTGGGTTGGCGTATTTCAAGATTAGGATTTGTCACTCCGATTGTCGGAGAGGTATCTCTGGGGCCTCTCGGTAATGCACATCACATAAGCCTTGCAAGCATTGCAACTAATGATTTAGTTGTGAGATGATGTATTACGAAACGAGTAAAGAGACTTGCTGGTAACGAGATTGAACTAGGTATTGAGATACCGATGATCAAATCTCGGGCAAGTAACATACCGATGACAAAGGGAACAAAGTATGTTGTTATGCGGTCTGACCGATAAAAGATCTTCGTAGAATATGTGGGAGCCAATATGAGCATCCAGGTTCCGCTATTGGTTATTGACCGGAGACATGTCTCGGTCATGTCTACATTGTTCTCGAACCCGTAGGGTCCGCACGCTTAACGTTACGATGACAATTTCATTATGAGTTTATATATTTGGATGTACCGAAGTTAGTTCGGAGTCTCGGATGTGATCACGGACATGACGAGGAGTCTCGAAATGGTCGAGACATAAATATTGATATATTGGAAGCCTATGTTTGGACATCGGAAGTGTTTCGGGTGAAATCGGCATTTTACCGGAGTACCGGGAGGTTACTGAAACCCCCCGGTAACCTAATGGGCCTTAATGGGCCTAGTGGAGGAAGAGGAGAAGAGGTCTAGGGGCTGCCGCGCGCCCCTC
>NC_041392.1:658152533-658184907 GCF_002162155.2 Triticum dicoccoides
AGGGCCGGCCGCACCCCCCCCCCTTGGCTCCTTTATATACGGGGGCAGGGGGCACCCCTAGACACACAAGTTGATCTCTAAGATCGTTCTCTTAGCCGTGTGTGGTGCCCCCTTCCACCATAGTCCTCGATAATATTGTAGTGGTGCTTAGGCGAAGCCCTGCGATAGTAGAACATCAAGATTGTCACCACGCCATCGTGCTGACGGAACTCTTCCCCAACACTTTGCTGGATCGGAGTCCGGGGATCGTCATCGAGCTGAACGTGTGCTAGAACTCGGAGGTGCCGTAGTTTCGGTGCTTGATCAGTCGGGCCGTGAAGACGTACGACTACATCAACCGCGTTGTCATAACGCTTCCGCTGTCAGTCTATGAGGGTACGTAGATCACACTCTCCCCTCTCGTTGCTATGCATCACCATGATCTTGCGTGTGCGTAGGAAATTTTTTTGAAATTACTACGTTCCCCAACACTAAAACCCTCGGTGCTCATTATTTGAAATACATTATGTACTACTTTGATAATCCTGAGAAAGCCCCATTCAATTATATAATGGGAGACACGTTGGATCAACCTGAATACTTTAGGGACTATCGCTTGACTCAAAAAGGCAAACTATTATGGGATCAAATTTATATGTTTTATTGGTATGCTCGGCAACTATGCTTGAGATATGATTATACTTGTTGCTCTAGGATGAAGGCTCCACACCTTCCCTTTTCATGTGAATTTAATGATGATAAAACCTTGGCTTCTTATGCTACTGGTGTATATGATTATTCTGATGTGGAACAAACAAAAGAATTCATTGCTTTTATGGGTGCTTATGAAATTGAATCTTTGTTTAAAGAGTTTGAAGATTTTGATGATTCAGTTTATAGGCCTGAAAATTTAGCTATCCTTAAATATTGCTATGAGAATTATAAATACAATTATTATATTTATGAATTTATTGAGAAAGTCTCCGTTGTCCGAGAAGAGACTAATATTTTGCAGGAGTCTATGGAAGAAGAAATTGATGAAACTGCGAGCTCATTGGATGAAAAAGATGATGAGGAGAGCGAAGAACAAAAGGAGGAAGAGCAGATTAACAACCCATGCCCACCTTCTAATGAGAGTAACTCTTCAACTCATACATTGTTTAATTTCCCTTCATTCTGACCGAAGGATGATTGCTATGATGATTGTTATGATCCCGTTGATTCTTTTGAAATATCCCTTTTTGATGATGCTTGCTATGCTTGTGGCCAAGATGTCAATATGAATTATGCTTATGGAGATGAACTTGCTATAGTTCCTTATGTTAAACATGAAATTGTTGCTATTGCACCCATGCATGATAGTCCTATTATCTATTTGAATTCTCCCGATTACACTATATCGGAGAAGTTTGCCCTTATTAAGGATTATGTTGATGGGTTGCGTTTTACTACTACACATGATGATATTGATAGATATAATATGCATGTGCTTGCTGCTCCTACTTGCAATTATTATGACAGAGGAACTACATCTCTGCCTCTCCATGTTTCCAATATGATAAAATTGCAAGAAACTTCTCATACTATGCATTGGCCTTTAGTACGTGTGCACGAATTGTTCTTTTATGACATGCCGATGCATAGGAAGAGAGTTAGACTTCGTTGTTGCATGATATATGTTACTTTGTTCCACTACTAAATCACAAATCATTGTTAATTAAAATAAGCTTTGGTATACCTTGGGATCCGGGTGGATTCATTACTTGAGAACCTTATGCCTGGCTTAATGGCTTTAAAGAAAGCGCTGCCAGGGAGACAACCCGGAAGTTTTAGAGAGTCATTTATTTCTGTTGAGTGGTTTTATATAGTTTTAAAACAAAAAAATAAAGAGGGGAACCAAAAAAATTTCAAAAAGGAAAGTGGAAGTGAGAGAGACAAGCATTGTTGAAGTGGGGGAGCTCCTTGAACTTTGTTCATGCTCATGGAAACTTTGTGAATCTTGATTACAGAAACTTTTCAACAAAAATAATTATCCCCTTGTACAATTCCATTGTATTATAAAAATAATGTGCCAAGATTTTCCTTTAGGATGTTTACATTGCTTGTTGGTTTGTGCGGTGCAGAACAGAAACTTTGGCTGTAGTGCGCGATTTTACATTTTTTACTGGAACGTCAAATGGTTCTGAAACTTTTTGCACTGTCTTTATATAAATTTTTTATTTTTCCTAATTGCTTCAGAATTTTTGGGGTACCAGAAGTATGGTGAATGTTCAGATTACTACAGACTGTCCTTTTTAAGATAGATTCTGTTTTTGCTGCATAGTTTGCTTGTTTTGATGAAACTATCGATTTCTATTAGTGGATTAAGCCATGGAGAAGTTATATTATAGTAGCTACAATGCAAACATCAAATATGAATTGGTTTGCAACAGTACTTAGAGTAGCGATTTGCTTCATTGTACTAATGATCTTACCAAACTTTCTATTAAGTTTTGTGTGATTGATGTTTTCAAGTTTTCGGAGAGATCACGATGGATGAAGGAATAAGGAGTGGCAAGAGCCTAAGATTGGGGATGCCCGAGGCACAACAAGTAAATATTCAAGGACTCCCAAGCAACCAAGCTTGGGGATGCCCCGGAAGGCATTCCCTCTTTCTTCTAACGATCATCGGTAATTTCACTTGGAGCTATATTTTTATTCGTCACATGATATGCGTAAATCTTGGAGCATCTTTTGCATTTAGTTTTCACTTTTATTTGATGCACCATGCTGGTATGAGATAGTCCTTGGTTGATTTCTAGAATGCTCATTGCACTTCACTTATATCTTTTGAGTGTGGCTTTATAGAATGCTTCATGTGCTTCACTTATATCTTTTGAAGTTTGGATTGCCTGTTTTTCTTCACATAGAAAACCGCCATTTGTAGAATGCTCTTTTGCTTCACTTATATTTGTTAGAGCGTGGGAATATCTTTTGTAGAAAGAACTAAACTATCTTGCTTCACTTATATCTATTTAGAGAGCTGACAGGAATTGGTCATTCACATGGTTAGTCCTAAAATCCTACATAAAACTTGTAGATCACTGAATATGATATATTTGATTCCTTGCAATAGTTTTGCGATATAAAGATGGTGATATTAGAGTCATGCTAGTGGGTAGTTGTGGATTGTATAAATACTTGTGTTGAAGTTTGTGATTCCCCTAGCATGCATGTATGGTGAACCGTTATGTAACGAAGTTGGAGCATGAGGTATTTATTGATTGTCTTCCTTATGAGTGGCAGTCGGGGACGAGCGATGGTCTTTTCCTACCAACCTATCCCCCTAGGAGCATGCGCATAGTACTTTGTTTCAATGACTAATAGATTTTTGCAATAAGTATGTGAGTTCTTTATGACTAATGTTGAGTCCATGGATTGTACGCACTCTCACCCTTCCATCATTGCTAGCCTCTTCGGTACCGTGCATTGCCCTTTCTCACCTCGAGAGTTGGTGCAAACTTCGTTGGTGCATCCAAACCCCATGATACGATACGCTCTATCACACATAAGCCTCCTTATATCTTCCTCAAAACAGCCACCATACCTACCTATTATGGCATTTCCATAGTCATTCCGAGATATATTGCCATGCAACTTCCATCATCATCATATACATGACTTGAGCATTTATTGTCATATTGATTTGCATGATCGTAAGATAGCTAGCATGATGTTTTAATGGCTTGTCCATTTTTTGATTTCATTGATACGCTAGATCATTGCACATCTCGGTACACCGCCGGAGGCATTCATATAGAGTCATATCTTTGTTCTAGTATCGAGTTGTAATATTGAGTTGTAAGTAAATAAAAGTGTGATGATCATAATTATTAGAACTTGTCCCATGATCAAAATAAAAGTGGCCAAAGAAGCCCAAAAAGGAGATAGAGGCCAAAGAAGCCTACAAGAAAAAGGAAAAAAGAAGAAAAAAAAGAAGGGACAATGTTACTATCCTTTTACCACATTTGTGCTTTAGAGTAGCACCATGTTCTTCATATAGAGATTCTCTTGAGTTATCACTTTCATATACTAGTGGGAATTTTCATTATAGAACTTGGCTTGTATATTCTAACGATGGGCTTCCTCAAATGCCCTAGATCTTCAAGAGCAAGCAAGTTGGATGCACAACCACTTAGTTTCAGTTTGAGCTTTCATACACTTATATATAGCTCTAGTGCATCTGTTGCATGACAATCCCTACTCCTTAATTACATTACCATCAACTGATGGGCATCTCCATAGCCCGTTGATTAGCCGCGTCAATGTGAGACTTTCTCCTTTTGTCTTCTCCACACAACCTCCACCGTCATATTCTGTTCGACCTATAGTGTTATATCCATGGCTCACGCTCATGTATTGCGTGAAAGTTGAAAAGTTTTGAGAACGTCAAAAGTATGAAACAATTGCTTGGCTTGTCATCGGGGTTGTGCATGATTTGAATGCTTTTTGTGGTGAAGATGGAGCATAGCCAGACCATATGATTTTGTAGGGATAACTTTCTTTGGCCATGTTATTTTGAAAAGACATGATTGCTTTATTAGTATGCTTGAAGTATTATTGTCTTAATGTCAAATGATAGACTTGCTTTGAATCACTCGTGTCTTAATATTCATGCCATGATAAGATTACATGATCAAAATTATGCTAGGTAGCATTCCACATCAAAAATTATCTTTTTTATCATTTACCTACTCGAGGACGAGCAGGAATTAAGCTTGGGGATGATGATACGTCTCGGTCGTATCTATAATTTTTGATTGTTCCATGCCAATATTATACAACTTCCATATAATTTTGGCAACTTTTTATACTATTTTTGGGACTAACTTATTGATCCAGTTCCTGTTTGCTGCATGTTTTTTGTTTCACAGAAAATCCATATCAAACGGAGTCCAAACGTGATAAAAACTGACGGAGATTTTTTTTGGAATATATGTGAATTTTGGAAAGTGAAATCAACGTGAGACGATGCTTGAGGGGCCCACGAGGTAGGGGCACGCCCCAGGGGGGCAAGTGCGCCCCTGACCCTCGTGGACACCCCATAAGGTGGTTGGTGCCCTTCTTTCGCCGCAAGAAAGCTAATATCCGAATAAAAATTGTGTCCAAAATTCATCCCAATCGAAGTTACGGATCTCCGGGAATTTAAGAAACGGTGAAAGGGAAGAATCTGGAATGCAGAAACAGAGAGAGACAGAGAGACATATCCAATCTCGGAGGGGCTCTCGCCCCTCCGCCGCCATGGAGGCCATGGACCAGAGGGGAAACCCTTCTCCCATCTAGGGAGAAGGTCAAGGAAGAAGAAGAAGGGGGGCCCTCTCCCCCTCTCTCCCGATGGCGCCGGAACGCCGCCAGGGCCATCATCATGACCGCAATCTACACCAACAACTGCACCGCCTTCATCACCAACTCTTCCACCCTCTATGCAGCGGTGTAACCCCTCTTTTACCCGTTGTAATCTCTACTTAAACATGGTGGTCGGCGCTATATATTATTTCCCAATGATGTATGGTTATCCTATGATGTTTGAGTAGATCCGTTTTGTCCTATCGATTAATTGATGATCGTGATTGGTTTGAGTTGCGTGTTTTATTATTGGTGTTGTCCTATGGTGCTCTCCGTGTCACACAAGCGTGAGGGATCCCCGCTGTAGGGTTTGCAATATGTTCATGATTTGCTTATGGTGGGTGGCGTGAGTGATAGAAACACAGATCCGAGTAAGTAGGTTGTTTGCATATGGGAATAAAGAGGACTTGATGCCTTATAATGCTATGGTTGGGTTTTACCTTAATGATATTTAGTAGGTGCAGATGCTTGCTAGAGTTCCAATCATAAGTGCATATGATCCAAGAAGATAAAGTATGTTAGCTTACTCCTCTCCCTCAAATAAAATTGCAATAGTGATTACCGGTCTAGTTATCGATTGCCTAGGGACAAATAACTTTCTTGTGTGACAAAAAGCTCTCTACTAAAACTAACTTAGTTGTGTCTTTATCTAAACAGCCCCTAGCTTTTATTTATGCGCTCTTTATTATCTTGCAAACCTATCCAACAACACCTACAAAGTACTTCTAGTTTCATACTTGTTCTAAGTAAAGCGAACGTTAAGTGTGCGTAGAGTTATATCGTTGGTCGATAGAACTTGAGGGAATATTTGTTCTACCTTTAGCTCCTCGTTGGGTTCGACACTCTTACTTATCGAAAGAGGCTACAATTGATCCCCTATACTTGTTGGTTATCAACCCCCTCCGAATCACACATTCGACGACGGCCTCGGGGACTACACCCAGTGGGTGCAATCTGCGTGCCCCCACTAGTTGACTCAACCTAGTCCACTCAACTGGAAAAACTACTTGGCATAAATTGAAACACCCAGTGGGTGTACAGATGCGAAGTATAGATTGACAAATAAATGCACAATGAAAAGTTTTCAGGTAGCATATCCTAACAGAACAAGCGTCAAGCTAGGAGATCAGTCGGAAATCAACTAACCTGGACATTGGCTCGCAGAGCTGCACTTGCATCATAGGCAGCTTGGTTGTTCTCATGCACCGTCTTCATCCGCTCCATCATCAAGCCTGCTTGGCGTGTGGCTTCCTTAGCAGCGCTTGCCTGATCCTCCGGAACGTGATGGGTGACGAACAGCAGAGACGGTGGAACAGTCACGGCAGCTTGACGATCCGAGACATGATGTTGTACAGATGAAATAGGGACTTGTGCAGTCGACGATGAAGGACGTTCACTCTACACTGGAACAGCAAAAGTAACAGAAGCCCAGTTGAGGTTTCCGATCTGCTGAATCACTGGTTCCGTCTCCGGCGTCGACTGGGATGTCTTGCTAGCTGGTTCCTTCCTGCTCGAAGTCCTGCCCCTCCTTCCAATGGGTCTCTGTGGCACATCTTCGTCGTCATCTGGAAGTTCAATAACATTGGGCAGAGCTGCAAAACAACCAATTGCAAGAGTTCAGTCGACCGTCAAAATGGCTGGTAAAGTAAAGACAAGATGACAAGAGTTATACCCGCGTTGTAGGTGACTGTGTCTTCCATCTCCTCATCATCATCATCTTGGTAAATAGAAGTCCCTGAGGTGGCAGCACTGCAAATTTCAGAATTCACTCGGTCAAAACAGGAAAGTGAGTCGACCAAAGTTTGAGTCAGGCAAAAACTAAGAGGTCGAGCACAATAATTACCCAGAAGCGATGGGGACAGCCACTTTAATCTTGGGCAAGGCCTTCCTGGGTTTTGACGGCATGACTTTGGGCTGTTTCGGAGCTTTCTCAGTCGGCACAGGAGAAGAGGTCCGAGTGCATTTTGAGGTTTGTCCGGTCGGTGGAGTTGCTTTGCCACAAACGCTTGCTGGGTCCCGCCTCTGCTTGGAGCGTCTTTCCATGCGTGGGGTGGGGAGTCGAGCTCCTCGCCACTGATCGAGTTTTCACTCTCCTCGTCTCCTCCTTTGTCATAATGCCAGTCGCCACTGTTGCCCCCGCTCGCCTCTCCCTCCTCCTGCTGCTCTCCATTGGGCATCGAATACATCTCAGTGTAGATCTGCAAGACATGGGGTCGAGTTGATATCAATCTGTTTCGAGAACAAATACATATCAGAGCAAAATACACTCGGAAGAAAAGAATCAGACCTTGTCGGGTTCAGTGGTGTTGTCGAGTGGAGAAACCCTCCTAGACCCCCTGGGGTTGTCTTTGGTGCCAGCAATACCTTGCAGCCACTGCGCCAACGTCCCCTCATCGACTTCCTCCGGGTGGATCCGGGTGCTGTCTTCAACACCCGATTATATCCACATTGGATGATCATGGGCTTGGAGTGGCTGGATGCGTCGACTGAGAAACACTTCTAACAAGTCCATGCTAGTCACACCGTCGCGGAAAAGTTGGACTACTCACTCAACCAACATATTCACCTCCACTTTCTCAGCTGGAGTCACTCCCAGGGGAGAAGGCTTCTCAACTCGTCCTATGTAAAATGGGGGAAGGCCAGTCGACTGACCCGGGGTCGGTTGGTCCTTACAATAGAACCAGGTTGACTGCCATCCTCTGACTGACTCGGGAAGAATCATAGTAGGGAAAGTGCTTTTATTCCTCATCTGGATCCCAAAACCTCCACGCATCTGGATCACGTGTGTCCTCTCATCACTCAGATTGGCCTTTTTTACAGATTGAGAATGACAAGTGAAAATATGTTTGAAGAGACCCTAGTGCGGTCGACAGCCCAGAAAGTTATCACACATGGACATGTATGCCGCAAGGTATGTGATGGTGTTGGGCGAAAAGTGATGAAGTTGGGCTCCAAAAAAGTTCAGAAAACCCTGGAAAAAAGGATAGGGAGGCAGAGAGAAACCGCGGTCGACGTGGGTCGCGCTAAGGACGCACTCACCCTCCTGCGCCGCGGCTTGGTCTCGTAATCCGGAAGCCGCCAAGAATCATGGGGAATCAGTCCCCCATCAGCCAGATCCTCCATGACTTCACGCTGGATCGTCGATCGGATCCAGTCGCCCCGGATCCAGCCGGGCGGCAGGCCGGTTCTCGACGACGACCCTCCCCGACTCGTCTTCTTCCCATTCGCCTTCGCCATCGCCTTCTTCATGCGCTCCAGAGCCGCCGTCCTGTCCTTCCCCATTGCGGCGGATTGAGCTTGGGCGGGGCGGCGGCGCCGAGGGCGGAGGCAGATGTAGTGGAGAAGCAGAAGGAGAAGAAAGAAAGTGGGACGCACTGTGCAAAGACGCCGGATCAGACGCCTTATATGGTCCTATTCCCCGAGTGACTGACTTGTGGACCCAAGCAATCCTGTCAAATCCCATAACAGTCACGCGCTCGATACGTGGCGAAAAAGGTGGCGTGAGAATCGAGGCGCCCCTGCCTAATCCGCCCTACTTACCACGTCTCTCTCCGTCCCGCAAGCTTCCCCAGATTTCGAATCCCGCGAGATTCGAGAATGGCAGCGCAGTCGATCGCGCCGAAGATTTTATTCCATATCGGCATTCAAAGCTTATCAGCTAAGTTCACTCGATAACCTTTGAATGGCTCAAGGCGACTGGAGATGAAGTCGTGATTTTTGCATGGTTCAGCAATCTAAGTAAAATGCTTCCGAAGCATGAACATTGAGTTGAAACCATCTTCAACTCCATCACCACTCGGACCTTGAACCATTCGGGGGCTAATGACGATGACATGTACCTGGAGTAGGGTAATAGACCTGATCTAAGCACCCTTCCCAAGGACACTGACCTACAGTCAAGGACATTCAAAGGATAGCAAAATATGCTGACTGAAATCACCTCAGGATGCAACTCACTCGACCATTAGTTCACTCGAATAACCCAATTCCATTCGACCAGGATATAGTCATTTGACCACATCAGAAACCACTCGGAGTACAGAAGATCTAAGATCACTCTGGATGGCAACGGTCAGGCATTCACTCTGTAGTCTTAAGGATCATTTATATCACTTTAATGCTGACGTTACCAGTAACGTCCCCTCTTTATGTACATTGAACTCTATGTAACGAGGAATGGCTGGGGTCCCGGCGCACTCTGTATAAGCCACCCCCTCCTCCGGGATAGGGGTTCGCACCTCCTGTAACATCACGCATAATCCAATCGACCAGCCTCCGGGCATTGAGACGTAGGATTGTTAGTTCCTCTGAGAAGGGCCTAAACTCGTAAACCTTGCGTGCACAACTTCACCGTAGCTAGGATCTTGCCTCCTCATACCTACCCCCCATTCTACTGTCAGACTTAGAACCATGACAGCAGGTGCATTACATAAACCAAAAGGCATACGTCTATAAGCATAGGTTCCAAAAGGACAAGTAAAAATCGTCTTTTCTTGATCAGGTTGAGAAACAGGTATTTGCGAAAATCCAGAATATCCATCAAGGTGTAAGTGCATCTAGTGCCACCCCTAGTTGGTTTTGGAGTATTGACGACAAACCTAGTTGAGGGACAAATGTGTTTGTGAGAATTGCAGGATAACACAGGTAGAAGTCCCTCATTGATTCGGTTTTCCTATCAGAGATGACCCCTAAAAATGTATGAAAACATTGATGTCAAAGGTGGTATATGAAGATATTCACATTGAAGACTATGACAAGAGAAGACATCGCATGAAGCCTATGGAGCTCGAAGACTTAGATCTTTCGTAGTTCTTTTTCTTCTTCTTTGTTGAGTCATAGGAACCACCGTACTGTTAAGTGGGGTCCAAGAGAACCAGTCAGAATGACTGAAGTGATGCTTAACCAAAACCTATGTCTTCGAGTGAAGACTATGAGAGCGAATCTTGTCCAGAGTCGGACAAGTCAGCTTTGCTTGTAGCCCAAGTAAAGTTGTCGTGTGAGTTTGAAATCTGACCGTTGGAACACATGTCAGTTCCTTAGTGACCCAGGGTCATTTCGGACAAATCAGGTCGGGTTACCTAGTGGCTATAAATAACCCACCCCCTACGACCAAAAATGGTTGGCTGCTCAGAGTTAGTGTACGGCTTTTGTCGTTTGAGAGCAACCCACCTCGAAGCCCTTGAGAGAGAATTCCTTGCGAGGATAAAGCCCTAACCACCCAGAGCCAAAGAGAATTAGGCATCACTTAAGTCTTCTTGTCTGTGTGATCTGAAGACTTATTACACTTGAGGACTGTGAATCCTCCAGCCGGTTAGGCGTCGTGTTTTGAGCATCCAAGAGACATTGTGGTTGCCGGTTGACGAAGTCTGTGAAGGTTTGGGAGTCTACCTTGAAGACTTACCAGAGTGATTGGGCGAGGTCTGTGTGACCTTAGCTCAAGGGGAATAGGGTGAGGACTGGGTGTCCTGAGCTGCGTGTTCAGGACTGGGTGTCCGGGACTGTGTGTCCTCAGGTTTAAATACCTAGCCGCCCTAACCAGACGTACAATTGTCACAGCAACTGGAACTGGTCCAACACATCATTGTCTTCAACGAGTCACTGGTTTCATCCTTCCCTTCTCTTTACGTATTGTTACTCCTTGTGAAGTCATTGTATGATTGCACTATCTTTTATCTTCACTGAGTGACTGCGTGCTCTGTTTGGCTTCATAATATCTTCCTACCTGATCCTTACTACATTGCTGCTATTAGTCATTGTGCTTTCACTCTATTGAATATTTGACTATGGCTTGCCTAGTGTAGTCTACCTACCGCTGCAGGGTAATAGGTTTATTTCTATCATTTGTCTTCATAACTTCCACGTTTTGAAGACTTACATAAAAATCGCCTATTCACCCCCCCCCCTCTAGTCGATATAACGCACTTTCACAAGGAAGCAAAAGTGTGTGTGCTTGGATAATCTTTCAAGCATTTGATTAATAAAAGGCAAGGTGTAATGAAATTTTCTAGTTGCTTTATTTAATTTTCTGAAATCAATTACCATTCTATAGCCTGTAACAATTCTTTGTGGAATAAGTTCATTCTTATCGTTAGGAACAACAGTTATACCTCCTTTCTTAGGGACGCAATGAACAGGACTTACCCATCCACTATCAGCTATAGGATAGCTTATACCCGCTTCTAGAAGTTTGAATATTTCCGTTCTTACCACATCTTTCATCTTCGGATTTAACCGACGTTGGTGATCAACAACTGGTTTAGCATCAGGTTCCATATTAATTTTGTGCTGACATAGAGTGGGACTAATACCCTTTAAATCATCAAGAGTATATCCAATAGCAGCTCGCTGCTTCCTTAGAACTTTCGATAATATTTCTTCTTCATGTTCTGAAAGGTTAGCACTGATAATAACATGATATATCTTCTTTTCATCTAGATAAGCATATTTCAAAGTGTCTAGCAATTGTATCAATTCAAACAAAGGATCACCTTTAGGTGGAGGAGGACCTCCTAGAGTTTCAATATGCAAATTTTGTTTAAGCAGAGGACGTTGTTCAAAGAAAATATTATGTATTTCATTTCTTTCATGCGCATGTAAATCATTCTCATGGTCTAGCAAATATTGTTCTAAAGGATCAGTAGGTGGCACAACAATGGAAGCAAGACCAATGAATTCATTCTTACTAGGCAATTCTTTTTCATGATAATTTCTAATAAACTTGGAAAAATTAAACTCATGAGACTCATCACCAAAGCTAAATTCCACAGTTTGTTTCTAGCAATCTATCCTAGCATTAATTGTGTTCAAGAAAGGTCTACCAAAGATAATGGGACAAAATTCATAAGGTGGAGTACCAAGTAAAAGAAAATCGGTAGGATATTTTATTTTCTCACACAAGACTTCAACATCTCTTACAATCCCAACTGGTGATATAGTGTCTCTATTTGCAAGTTTAATAGTAACATATATGCCTTCTATCTCAAAAGGTGTTATTTCCTCCCTAATTTCTTGATATAACTTGTGAGGAATAGCACTCACACTAGCACCCATATCACATAAACCATAATAACAGTGATCTCCTATTTTAACTGAAATGACAGGCATGCCAACAACAGGTCTATGTTTATCTTTTCCATCAGGTTTAGGAATTTTAGCAGCTTCTTCACAGAAGTAGATAACATGCCCATCCACATCTTATTCCAAGAGATCTTTAACTATAGCAATATTAGGTTGAACTCTAAATTTTTCATCTGTTTTAGGTGTTCAAACAGAGCTTTTGTTAACCATAGTTGAAACTTTAGCATGTTCCTTTATCCTAACAGGAAAAGGAGGTTTCTCAAAATAAGCAGTAGGAACAACTGGGTCAACATTATAAAGTATAGTTTCTTCTTTAACTGATACTGGTTCTTTAATTTCTTATTTAATAGGTAGTTCATATCTAATCCACTTCTCTTTAGGGAGTTCAACATGAGTAGCAAAAGATTCACAAAAGGAGGCTACTATCTTAGAGTCAAGTCCATATTTAGTGCTAAACTTTTGAAAAGCATCGGTATCCATAAAAGATTTAACACAATCATACTTAAGCTTTGTACCTGACTCTTTACATTCGTCGAGTTCCCAATCTTCAGAGTTGCATTTAATTCTTTTCAAAAGATCCCACCGGAATTCAATAGTCTTCTTCATAAAAGACCCAGCACAAGAAGTATCCAGCATGGTTTAATCATTCGAGAAAGTCGAGCATAAAAATTCTGAATAATAATTTCTCTTTAGAGCTCATGATTGGGGCATGAATATAACATTGACTTAAGCCTCCCCCAAGCTAGAGTGATACTTTCTACTTCACGAGGCCAAAAAATATATATTTATATTTATATTTATATTTATATTTATATAATTCTGATCACGATGAACTAGATGCATAAGATAATTTTTTTGGTGAAACTCCAATTTCAAACAATTCCAATTCCATGATCTAATATCATTGCATAGCTTATATCATGCCAATGCTTTTCCCTTCGAAGATAAAGGAAAAACCTTTTTCATAACTTCATCCCTGGGTAAACCTGCAAGCTTAAACAATCCACAACTTCGTTCCACATTTATCAAGTGCATATCAGGATGTTCCGTTCCATCTCCTGCTTAAGGATTAGCTAGAAGTTGTTCTATCATACCCGAAGGAATTTCATATTCAATATTTTCAGTAGGTGTTGTAGGTTGAGGGGCAATTAATTGTAGTTCCGGTCGAGGTGAAGATACCCTGAAGATATCCCTCAAAGGATTGTTTTCCATAGTAACTAGTGACAATAAATTTCAGCACACTATATAAATGTTTCCTTACCGAATTCCACTTACCAAAGGCGCTTTAGTCCTCAGCAACGGCGCCAGAAAATAGCCTTGATGAACCACAAGTATAGGGGATCAATTGTAGCTCTTTTTGATAAGTAAGAGTATCGAACCCAATGAGGAGCGGAAGGAAATGACAAGTAATTTTCAGTAAGGTAGTGTTTGCAAGTGCTGAAATTGTAAGCAGCGAGTAGTTTGGTAGCAATATAATCTGCAACGAGCAAGTAACGATAATTGTAACACATATGCAGCAAGGTAGCCCAATCCTTTTGAGGAAAAGTACAGGCCAAAACGGTCTCTTATGATAAGCAAAGCATTCTTGAGGGTGCACGGGAATTTCATCTAGTCACTTTCACCATGTTGGCTTGATTTGTGTTCGCTAGTTTGATAATTTGATATGTGGGTGGACTGATGCTTAGGTATTGTTCTTACTTGAACAAGCCACCTTCTTATGATTAACCCTCCCGCAAGCATCCGCAACTATGAGAAAAGTATAAAGAATAAATTCTAACCATAGCATTAAACTCTAGGATCCAATCGGTCCCTTACGGAGTAGTGCATAAACTAGGGTTTAAGTTTCTATCACTCTCGCAACCCACCATCTATTTACTACTCCACAATGAATTCCCTTAGGCCCAAATATGGTGAAGTGTCATGTAGTCGATGTTCACATGACACCACTAAGGGAATCACAACATACATACTATCAAAATATCTAACACATATCAAATTCACATGATTACTTGCAACATGATTTATCCCGTGACCTCGAGAACAAAGGTAACTACTCACAATCAACAAACATCCTCATGATCAGAGGGGTATTAATATGCATAATAGATCTGAACATATAATCTTCCACCAAATAAACCATATAGTAATCAACTACAAGATGTAATCAACACTACTAGTCACCCCCTAGCAACAATCTATAGTTCCGGCAACAAGATTGAATACAAGATATGAACTTGGGTTTGAGATGAGATGGTGCTGGTGAAGATGTTGATGGAGATTGCCCTCCCCAAGAAGGGAGAGTCGTTGGTGATGATGACGACGATGATTTCCCTCTCGAGGAGGGAAGTTCCCCGGCAGAATCGCTCCGCTGGAGGGCAAAAGTGCTCCTGCCCAAGTTCCGCCTCGAGGCGGCGGCGATCCGTGCCGAAAGTATTATTGTGATTTTTTCTAGGTCAAAACCACTTATATACCAGAATATGGGCACCAGAGGTGGGCCAAGGAGGCCACAACCCACCAGGGCGTGCCAGGGGGGCCTGCGCCCAGGTGGGTTGTGCCCACCTGGTGGCCCCCTCTAGTACTTATTGGCTCCAATATTTCTTATATATTCCATAAAAATTATTCGTCAAGTTTCATCCCATTTGGAGTTGTGCAAAATAGATGGCCCGATGTAGCTTTTCCAGGTCCAGATTTCCAGCTGCCAGAATTCTCCCTCTTGGTGTGTTCCTTGCAAATTATGAGAGAAAAGGCATTAGAATTACTCCAAAAAACATTATTATGGATAAAAACATTGTAAATAACAGTAAGAAAACATGATGCAAAATGGACATATCAGTAGTCGTCGGAGTCCGGGGCGTCCGCGACGAAGAAGTCAGTGGTCGCGTAGAAGTCAGTAGTCGCATGGAGCGCTCCTCATAAACCTTATCACCCTTCTCCTGTACAGGACTCAAATAGGTGCGGTTTCGGAGGCCTACTTGTCGGGGAACGTAGTAATTTCAAAAATTTCCTACGCACACGCAAGATCATGGTGATGCATAGCAACGAGAGGGAGAGTGTGATCTACGTACCCTTGTAGAACGACAGCGGAAGCGTTGTGACAACGCGGTTGATGTAGTCGTACGTCTTCACGATCCGACCGATCCAAGCACCGTTACTCCGGCACCTCCGAGTTCTTGGCACACGTTCAGCTGAATGACGATCCCCGAGCTCCGATCCAGCAAAGCGTCGGGGAGGAGTTCCATCAGCACGACGGCGTGGTGACGATCTTGATGTTCTACTGTCGCAGGGCTTCGCCTAAGCACCGCTACAATATGACCGAGGTGGAATATGGTGGAGGGGGGCACCGCACACGGCTAAGGAACAATCACGAAGATCAACTTGTGTGTCTAGAGGTGCCCCCCTGCCCCCGTATATAAAGGAGCAAGGGGGAGGGGGGCCGGCCTAGGAGGGGCGCGCCAAGGGGAGTCCTAGGACTCCTTCCTTCCTTGTTGGAGTAGGAGAAGTGGAAAGAGGGGGAGAGGAAGAAGGAAAAGGGGGCTCCGCCCCTTGTCCAATTCGGACCAGAGGGGGGGCGCAGGCCTCCTTCCTTTTGGCCTCTCTCCTCTATTCCCGTATGGCCCAATAAGGCCCATATACTCCCCAGCGAATTCCCGTAACTCTCCGGTACTGCGAAAAATACCCGAATCACTCGGAACCTTTCCGATGTCCGAATATAGTCGTCCAATATATCGATCTTTATGTCTCGACCATTTCGAGACTCCTCGTCATGTCCCCGATCTCATCCGGGACTCCGAACTCCTTCGGTACATCAAAACTCATAAACTCATAATATAATTGTCATTGAAACCTTAAGCGTGCGGACCCTACGGTTCGAGAAAAATGTAGACATGACCGAGACACGTCTCCGGTCAATAACCAATAGCGGGACCTGGATGCCCATATTGGCTCCTACATATTCTACGAAGATCTTTATCGGTCAGACCGCATAACAACATACGTTGTTCCCTTTCTCATCGGTATGTTACTTGCCCGAGATTCGATCGTCGGTATCTTAATACCTAGTTCAATCTCGTTACTGGCAAGTCTCTTTACTCGTTCCGTAATACATCATCTCACAACTAACTCATTAGTTGCAATGCTTGCAAGGCTTATGTGATGTGCATTACCGAGAGGGCCCAGAGATACCTCTCCGACAATCGGAGTGACAAATCCTAATCTCGAAATACGCCAATCCAACATGTACCTTTGGAGACACCTGTAGAGCTCCTTTATAATCACCCAGTTACGTTGTGACGTTTGGTAGCACACAAAGTGTTCCTTTGGCAAACGGGAGTTGCATAATCTCATAGTCATAGGAACATGTATAAGTCATGAAGAAAGCAATAGCAACATACTAAATGATCGGGTGCTAAGCTAATGGAATGGGTCATGTCAATCACATCATTCTCCTAATGATGTGATCCCGTTAATCAAATAACAACTCTTTTGTTTATGGTTAGGAAACATAACCATCTTCGATTAACGAGCTAGTCAAGTAGAGGCATACTAGTGACACTCTGTTTGTCTATGTATTCACACATGTATTATGTTTCCGGTTAATACAATTCTAGCATGAATAATAAACATTTATCATGATATAAGGAAATAAATAATAACTTTATTATTGCCTCTAGGGCATATTTCCTTCAGTCTCCCACTTGCACTAGAGTCAATAATCTAGTTCACATTGCAATGTGATTCAACACTAAGAGTTCACATCACCATGTGATTAACACCCATAGTTCACATCGTCATGTGACCTATACCCAAAGGGTTTACTAGAGTCAATAATCTAGTTCACATCATTTATGTGATTAACACCCAAAGAGTACTAAAGTGTGATCATGTTTTGCTTGTGAGATAATTTTAGTCAACGGGTCTGTCACATACAGATCCGTAAGTATTTTGCGAATTCTATGTCTACAATGCTCTGCACGGAGCTACTCTAGCTAATTGCTCCCACTTTCAATATGTATCTAGATGGAGACTTAGAGTCATCCAGATCTGTGTCAAAACTTGCATCGATGTAACTCTTTATGACGAACCTTTTGTCACCTCCATAATCGAGAAACATATCCTTATTCCACTAAGGATAATTTTGACCGTTGTCCAGTGATCTACTCCTAGATCACTATTGTACTCCCTTGCCAAAATTAGTGTAGGGTATACAATAGATCTGGTACACAGCATGGCATACTTCATAGAACCTATGGACAAGCCATAGGGAATGACTTTCATTCTCTTTCTATCTTCTGTCGTGGTCGGGTTTTGAGTCTTACTCAATTTCACACCTTGTTACACAGGCAAGAACTCTTTCTTTGACTGTTCCATTTTGAACTACTTCAAAAACTTGTCAAGGTATGTACTCATTGAAAAAACTTATCAAGCGTCTTGATCTATCTCTATAGATCTTGATGCTCAATATGTAAGCAGCTTCACCGAGGTCTTTCTTTGAAAAAACTCCTTTCAAACACTCCTTTATGCTTTGCAGAATAATTCTACATTATTTCCGATCAACAATATGTCATTCACATATACTTATCAGAAATGCTGTAGTGCTCCCACTCACTTTCTTGTAAATACAGGCTTCACCGCAAGTCTGTATAAAACTATATGCTTTGATCAACTTATCAAAGCGTATATTCCAACTCCGAGATGCTTGCACCAGTCCATAGATGGATTGCTGGAGCTTGCATATTTTTGTTAACACCTTTAGGATTGACAAAACCTTCTGGTTGCATCATATACAACTCTTTCTTTAAGAAATCCATTAAGGATTGCAGTTTTGTTATCCATTTGCCAGATTTCTTAAAATGCGGCAATTGCTAACATTATTCGGACAGACTTAAGCATAGATATGAGTGAGAAACTCTCATCGTAGTCAACACTTTGAACTTGTCGAAAACCTTTTGCGACAATTCTAGCTTTGTAGATAGTAACACCACTATCAACGTCCGTCTTCCTCTTGAAGATCCATTTATTTTCTATGGCTTGCCGATCATCGGGCAAGTCAACCAAAGTCCACACTTTGTTCTCATACATGGATCCCATCTTAGATTTCATGGCCTCAAGCCATTTTGCGGAATCTGGGCTCATCATCGCTTCCTCATAGTTTGCAAGTTCATCATGGTCTAGTAACATGACTTCCAGAACAGGTTTACCGTACCACTCTGGTGCGGATCTCACTCTGGTTTACCTACGAGATTCGGTAGTAACTTGATCTGAAGTTACATGATCATCATCATTAGCTTCCTCAATAATTGGTGTAGTAGTCACAGGAACAGATTTCTGTGATGAACTACTTTCCAATAAGGGAGAAGGTACAATTACCTTATCAAGTTCTACTTTCCTCCCACTCACTTCTTTCGAGAGAAACTCCTTCTCTGGAAAGGATCCATTCTTAGCAACGAATGTCTTGCCTTCGGATCTGTGATAGAAGGTGTACCCAATAGTCTCCTTTGGGTATCCTATGAAGACATATTTCTCCGATTTGGGTTTGAGCTTATCAGGATGAAATTTTTTCATATAAGCATCATAATCCCAAACTTTAAGAAACGACAACTTTGGTTTCTTGCCAAACCACAGTTCATACGGTGTCGTCTCAACAGATTTAGATGGTGCCCTTTTAACGTGAATGCAGTTGTCTCTAATGCATAACCCCAAAACGATAGTGGTAGATCGGTAAGAGACATCATAGATTGCACTATATCCAATAAAGTACGGTTATGATGTTCGGACACACCATTATGCTGTGGTGTTCCATGTGGCATGAGTTTGTGAAACTATTCCACATTGTTTTAATTGAAGACCAAACTCGTAACTCAAATATTTGTCTCTGCGATCAGATCGTAGAAACTTTATTTTCTTGTCACGATGTTTTTCCACTTCACTTTGAAATTCTTTGAACTTTTCAAATGTTTCAGACTTATGTTTCAGCAAGTAGATATACCCATATCTACTCAAATCATCTGTGAAGTTCAGAAAATAACGATACTTGCCGTGAGCCTTAACACTCATCAGACCGTATACATCAGTATGTATTATTTCCAATAAGTCAGTTGCTCGCTCCGGAGAACGGAGTCTTAGTCATCTTGCCCATGAGGCATGGTTCGCAAGCATCAAGTGATTCCAAAATCCCATCAGCATGGAGTTTCTTCATGCGTTTTACACCAATATGACCTAAACGGCAGTGCTACAAATGAGTTGCACTATCATTATTAACTTTGCATCTTTTGGTTTCAAATTTATGATTATGTGTATCACTACGATCGAGATCCAACGAACTATTTTCATTGGGTGTGTAACCATATAAGGTTTTATTCATGTAAACAGAACAACAATTTATTCTCTTACTTAAATGAATAACCGTATTACAATAAACATGATCAAATCATATTCATGCTCAACGCAAACACCAAATAACACTTATTCAGGTTCAACACTAATCCCGAAAGTATAGGGAGTGTGCGATGATGATCATATCAATCTTGGAACCACTTCCAACACACATCATCACTTCACCCTTAACTAGTCTTTGTTTATTCTGCAACTCCCGTTTCGAGTTACTAATCTTAGCAACTGAACTAGTATCAAATACTGAGGGGTTGCTATAAACACTAGTAAAGTACACATCAATATCAAATATACTTATGTTCACTTTGCCATCCTTCTTATCCGCCAATCACTTGGGGTAGTTCCGCTTCCAGTGACCAGTCCCTTTGCAGTAGAAGCACTTAGTCTCAGGCTTAGGACCAGACTTGGGCTTCTTCACTTGAGCAGCAACTTGCTTGCTGTTCTTCTTGAAGTTCCCCTTCTTCCCTCTGCCCTTTTCTTGAAACTAGTGGTCTTGTCTACCATCAACACTTGATGTTTTTCTCAATTTCTACCTTCGTCAATTTCCGTATTACGAAGAGCTTGGGAATCGTTTCCGTTATCCCTTGCATATCATACTTCATCATGAAGTTCTACTAACTTGGTGATGGTGACTAGAGAATTCTGTCAATCACTATCTTATCTGGAAGATTAACTCCCACTTGATTCAAGCGATTGTAGTACTCAGACAATCTGAGCACATGCTCACTAGTTGAGCGATTCTCCTCCATCTTTTAGCTATAGAACTTGTTGGAGACTTCATATCTCTCAACTCGGGTATTTGCTTGAAATATTAACTTCAACTCCTGGAACATCTCATATGCTCCATGACGTTCAAAACTTCTTTGAAGTTCCAATTCTAAGCCATTAAGCATGGTGCACTAAACTATCAAGTAGTCATCATATTGAGCTAGCCAAACGTTCATAACGTCTGCATCTGCTCCTGCAATAGGTCCGTCACCTAGCGGTGCATCAAGGACATAATTCTTCTGTGCAGCAATGAGGATAAACCTCAGATCACGGATCCAATCCGCATCATTGCTACTAACATCTTTCAACACAATTTTCTCTAGGAACATATCAAAATAAACACAGGGAAGCAACAACGCGAGCTATTGATCTACAACATAATTTGCAAAATACTACCAGGACTAAGTTCATGATAAATTTAAGTTCAATTAATCATATTACTTAAGAACTCCCACTTAGATAGACATCCCTCTAATCCTCTAAGTGATCACGTGATCCAAATCAACTAAACCATGTCTGATCATTACGTGAGATGGAGTAGTTTCAATGGTGAACATCACTATGTTGATCATATCTACTATATGATTCATGCTCGACCTTTCGGTCTCCGTGTTCCGAGGCCATATCTGTATATGCTTGGCTCGTCAAGTATAACCTGAGTATTCCGCATGTGCAACTGTTTTGCACCCGTTGTATTTGAACGTAGAGCCTATCACGCCCGATCATCACGTGGTGTCTCAGCACGAAGAACTTTCGCAACGGTGCATACTCAGGGAGAACACTTCTTGATAATTAGTGAGAGATCATCTTATAATGCTACCGTCAATCTAAGCAAGATAAGATGCATAAAACATAAACATCACATGCAATCAATATAAGTGATATGATATGGCCATCATCATCTTGTGCTTGTGATCTCCATCTTCGAAGCACCGTCGTGATCACCATCGTCATCGGTGCGACACCTTGATCTCCATCGTAGCATCGTTGTCGTCTCGCCAATCTTATGCTTCCACGACTATCGCTACCGCTTAGTGATAAAGTAAAGCATTACAGCGCGATTGCATTGCATACAATAAAGCGACAACCATATGGCTCTTGCCAGTTGCCGATAACTCGGTTACAAAACAAGATCATCTCATACAATAAAATTTAGCATCATGTCTTGACCATATCACATCATAACATGCCCTGCAAAAACAAGTTAGACGTCCTCTACTTTGTTGTTGCAAGTTTTACGTGGCTGCTACGGGCTTAAGCAAGAACTAATCTTACCTACGCATCAAAACCACAACGATAGTTTGTCAAGTTGGTGCTGTTTTAACCTTCGCAAGGACCGGGCGTAGCCACACTCGGTTCAACTAAAGTTGGAGAAACTGTCACCCGCTAGCCACCTTTGTGCAAAGCACGTCGGGAGAACCGGTCTCGCGTAAGCGTACGCGTAATGTCGGTCCGGGCCGCTTCGTCCAACAATACCGCCGAACCAAAGTATGACAAGCTGGTAAGCAGTATGACTTATATCGCCCACAACTCACTTGTGTTCTACTCATGCATATAACATCAACATATAAAACCTAGGCTCGGATGCCACTGTCGGGGAACGTAGTAATTTCAAAAATTTCCTACACACACGCAAGATCATGGTGATGCATAGCAACGAGAGGGGAGAGTGTGATCTACGTACCCTTGTAGACCAACAGCGGAAGCGTTGTGACAACGCGGTTGATGTAGTCGTACGTCTTCACGATCCGACCGATCCAAGCACCATTACTCCGGCACCTCCGAGTTCTTGGCACACGTTCAGCTCGATGACGATCCCCGAGCTCCGATCCAGCAAAGCGTCGGGAAGGAGTTCCGTCAGCACGACGGCGTGGTGACGATCTTGATGTTCTACTGTCGCAGGGCTTCGCCTAAGCACCGCTACAATATGACCGAGGTGGAATATGGTGGAGGGGGGCACCGCACACGGCTAAGGAACGATCACGAAGATCAACTTGTGTGTATAGAGGTGCCCCCCTGCCCCTTTATATAAAGGAGCAAGGGGGAGGGGGCGGCCGGCCTAGGAGGGGGCGCGCCAAGGGGAGTCCTACTCCCACCGGGAGTAGGACTCCTTCCTTCCTTGTTGGAGTAGGAGAAGTGGAAAGAGGGGGAGAGGAAGAAGGAAAAGGGGGCTGCGCCCCTTGTCCAATTCGGACCAGAGGGGGGGCGCAGGCCTCCTTCCTTTTGGCCTCTCTCTTCTATTCCCGTATGGACCAATAAGGCCCATATACTCCCTGGCGAATTCCCGTAACTCTCCGGTACTCCGAAAAATACCCGAATCACTCGGAACCTTTCCGATGTCCGAATATAGTCGTCCAATATATCGATCTTTACGTCTCGACCATTTCGAGACTCCTCGTCATGTCCCCGATCTCATCCGGGACTCCGAACTCCTTCGGTACATCAAAACTCATAAACTCATAATATAACTGTCATCGAAACCTTAAGCATGCGGACCCTATGGTTTGAGAACAATGTAGACATGACCGAGAAACGTCTTCGGTCAATAACCAATAGCGGTACCTGGATGCCCATATTGTCTCCTACATATTCTACGAAGATCTTTATCGGTCAGACCGCATAACAACATACGTTGTTCCCTTTGTCATCGGTATGTTACTTGCCCGAGATTCGATCGTCGGTATCTTAATACCTAGTTCAATCTTGTTACCGGCAAGTCTCTTTACTCGTTCCGTAATACATCATCTCACAACTAACTCATTAGTTGCAATGCTTGCAAGGCTTATGTGATGTGCATTACCGAGAGGGCCCAGAGATACCTCTCCGACAATCGGAGTGACAAATCCTAATCTCGAAATACGCCAACCCAACATGTACCTTTGGAGACACCTATAGAGCTCCTTTATAATCACCCAGTTACGTTGTGACGTTTGGTAGCACACAAAGTGTTCCTTCGGCAAACGGGAGTTGCATAATCTCATAGTCATAGGAACATGTATAAGTCATGAAGAAAGCAATAGCAACATACTAAACGATCGGGTGCTAAGCTAATGGAATGGGTCATGTCAATCACATCATTCTCCTAATGATGTGATCCCGTTAATCAAATAGCAACTCTTTTGTTTATGGTTAGGAAACATAACCATCTTCGATTAACGAGCTAGTCAAGTAGAGGCATACTAGTGACACTCTGTTTGTCTATGTATTCACACATGTATTATGTTTCCGGATAATACAATTCTAGCATGAATAATAAACATTTATCATGATATAAGGAAATAAATAATAACTTTATTATTGCCTCTAGGGCATATTTCCTTCACTACTGTCTTGAATCGCGGTGCATGCCGCGAGCCGGGATCAGGAAGACAGCAGCAACTCAGACATTGGAACCGGTGGCGAGAGGAAGAAGAAGTTTTGGTGCGTCCGTCTGAGAGGAGCGACATCCACTAGTAGAAAAAGGGGCTTTGGTCCAGCCAGAAAAGAGCATTAATCCCGGTTGCATTACGAACCGGGACTAATGTGAGCATTAGTCCCGGTTCAAGCGGCTAGGGCGCCATACAGGTATTACTCCCGGTTCAAATGGGACCTTTAGTCCCGGTTCGTGGCATGAACCGGTACTAAAGGGTGCGATGCCCATTAGTACCGGTTCGTGGCACGAACCGGTACTAAAGGTTAGACCTTTAGTACCTATTCGTGCCACGAACCGGTACTAATGGGGTTGAGACCTTTAGTACCGGTTCGTGCCACGAACCGGTACTAATGGTGCAATTTTCAAATCCTACCCCCCCCCCCGGTGCATCGCCTTTTCAGTTTTGTAAAAAGCAAAAGAAAATGATAGAAACTTCAAAATTTAAAATCCTTCGAGATGTAGTTATGTTACTACATCTACTAGTTAGGAAAACTTTAAAACTTAAATTTGGACATGTTTTGCAAAAAGTGTAGGGAAAATGTAAAACGGCTATAACTTTTGCATACGATGTCGGAAAAAAACGTATAATATATCAAAATGTTCGGAACAAAAATCCGCATCCGATGGAGACCGCCTATGTCTTGTTTGCAAATTTTTAGAATCCTCAAATTAGAAAAGGAAAAAAAGTTATGCTCAAATTTTAGTTTTTTTGAATTTTTGTTAAATCTGGTCAAACTATGGTCAAACTACTTATTCAAGAAGTATTAGTGTTACTAAATAATTATTCAAGAATATTAGTGTTACTAAATAATTATTTCAGTTTTTTTGAATTTTGGTCAACTATGGTCAAACTGTGGTTAAACTACTTATTCAAGAAATATTAGTGTTACTAAATAATTATTGATTTTTAGAACAATAGTTTCAAAATCAAACAGTGAAATGTGTGACTTCATGCTCAAGCTAAGTTCCTGAGGGTTAATAGGATTGACATCTTACTATTGTCAGGAAAACAACAAGTGCAGACTTGGAAACGAGGGAGAATAGAACCCGGAAGTTAAGCATGCTCAGGCTGGAGTAGTGAGAGGATGGGTGACCGTTCGGGAAGTTAGATGATTTGGAATGATGAGTGGTGATTAGAGATTAAAGGTTAAATTGAGCAGTGATGAGGGGTGGTAATTAGAGATTAGAGGTTAAAATAATTCAGAAATTTGAAATTCAAAAAAAATTCAAAAAAAAATCATAAAATTTCCTTTAGTACCAGTTGGTGTTAGCAACCGGGGCTAAAGGTGGACCTCCAGGCAGCGGCCACGTGGAGGGCCTTTAGTCCCGGTTCCAGTTAGAACCGGGACTAAAGGGGGAGGCTTTAGTACCGACCCTTTAGTCCCGGTTCCAGAAGCGGGACTAAAGGCCCTTATGAACCGGGACTAAAGGCCCTTTTTCTACTAGTGATCCCTTTTATAGGCGCAAGAGAAGGAGGCGAGAGGCTGTGCCGGGAGCTGAAGGGAATGAGGGAGACAAAACGTATAGGCAGCAGTTGAAGGGTGTAGCGTTCGTACTCAATATCCACTACAGGAAAAACTTTCCAGCTCCCAAGTGACCTTTCGTATATTCGTAGTGCGTGGCAAAAATTTAGACATCGGCTCGTTCCCATAACCCGCGGCGCGTCGTGACAAGGCGTGGCGTGGTGAGGTGGGCGGCGGAGGAGGAGCGTGCGTGGATGTCCCTCTTGTTCTCATGCTCATACAAGTGGGGAAAGAACCTCCCTTATAAGGAGGCCCAACTCCCACTAAACTAGCAATGTGGGACTAAACTTTAGTAGTATCCCTTGCCTTGCATGAATGGGCTAAGTGGGCCTCTAGTATTTATTAAGAATTTCTAAAATAGTTACTGGGCTATCCCAAAATAGACTAAATTCCAGCAATCCCCCACCAGATCCCAAAGGCACACAGAAATTTGCTTTTGGTTCCAAAACACTATTTTATATACCGGTATTGCAGTGGAGACTATTAAGTTGAACTTCCACCTACAACTCTATGCTACACTAGTAAGCAACTTGAACAGTGGACTGGGCCTTGAACTGTAAGTTTTCTGCGAATCTAGCTTCACACAAAGCCTTGACCGATACTAGGCTACCATGGGTCTTCCCCGCGGGTGGAGCTTATGTGTCATACTCAGTGACCTTTCATGAGTTTACTAGAGAGAACCCTACTCTCATTGATTGCGACATTTGAAAATATGACTCATATAGGTGTGTTCTTCAAAAGTTGTTCTGCAGGACAACATCTCTGCTTAAATGAGCCACTTAGAACACATTAAGATATACATCAACCTGCCATGCATATTTAGGAGAGTATTGCATCTTCATGGAGTGGTATTGTTAACAGTAATGGTACTCTCCTCTCAGTTGACCGACATCTAATTCACGGGATCTCTGATCACATACACTAGGTTACCACTGTGAACAACTCATATTGTGGGTCTCATACACATCTCCCTCGATGCATTATATATCAGATTACGTGATAGACCCTTAGTAAAAGGATCTGCCAGATTTTTAGACATTTGGATATAATCCAATGCAATCACTCCGGAGTTTTTCATTTTCCTGATAGACTTTAACCTTCTATGAACGTGTCTTGATGACTTCATGTTATCCTTTGAGATGCTCACTTTCGTGATAATAGTTTTATTGTCGTAGTTCATAAGGATACCCGGTACAGGTTTCTCAACAACCGGCAAGTCATTCAAGAGCCGACGAAGCCAATCTGCTTCGACCATAGTTGTATCTAGTGTTGTGAGTTCTGTTGGAAATATGCCCTAGAGGCAATAATAAAATGATTATTATATTTCCTTGTTCATGATAATTGTCTATTATTCATGCTATAATTGTATTGTCCGGAAATCGTAATACATGTGTGAATACATAGACCATAATGTGTCCCTAGTGAGCCTCTAGTTGACTAGCTCGTTGATCAACAGATAGTCATGGTTTCCTGGCTATGGACATGGGGATGTCATTGATAACGGGATCACATCATTAGGAGAATGATGTGATGGACAAGACCCAAACCTAAGCATAGCACAAAGATCGTGTAGTTCGTTTGCTGTAGCTTTTCTGGATGTCAAGTATCATTTCCTTAGACCATGAGATTGTGCAACTCCCGGATACCGTAGGAGTGCCTTGGGTGTGCCAAACGTCACAACGTAACTAGGTGACTATAAAGGTACATTACAGGTATCTCCGAAAGTGTCTGTTGGGTTGGCACGAATCAAGACTAGGATTTATCACTCCGTACGACGGAGAGGTATCTCTGGGCCCACTCGGTAATGCATCATCATAATGAGCTCAATGTGATCAAGTGGTTGATCACGGGATCATGCATTATGGTACGAGTAAAGTGACTTGCCGGTAACGAGACTGAACAAGGTATTGGGATACCGACGATCGAGTCTCGGGCAAGTAACGTACCGATTGACAAAGGGAATTGAGTACGGGATTGATTAGGTCCTCGACATCGTGGTTCATCCGATGAGATCATCGAGGAGCATGTGGGAGCCAACATGGGTATCCAGATCCCGCTGTTGGTTATTGACCAGAGAGTCGTCTCGGTCATGTCTGCTTGTCTCCTGAACCCGTAGGGTCTACACACTTAAGGTTCGGTGACGCTAGGGTTGTATAGATATGAGTATGCAGTAATCCGAAAGTTGTTTGAAGTCCCGGATGAGATCCTGGACGTCACAAGAAGTTCCAGAATAATCCGGAGGTAAAGAATTATATATGGGAAGTTGTCATACGGTCACCGGAAAGGTTCGGGGGCATATCAGTATTGTACCGGGGCCACCGGAGGGGTTCCGGGGGTCCACCGGGAGGGGCCACCTCTCCCGGAGGGCCTTATGGGCTGTATGAGGAAGGGATCCAGCCCAAAGTGGGCTGGGGTGCCACTCCCCCTAGGGCCCATGCGCCTAGGGTTGGGGGAAACCCTAAGGGGGGGCGCCCCCTTGCTTGGGGGGCAAGCCCCCCTCCCCTTGGCCGCCGCCCCCCTCTAGATCTCATCTAGAGGGGGCCGGCCCCCTTCCCCCTTCCCCTATAAATAGAGGAGTGAGGGGAGGGCTGCAGAGGACATCCAAGGCGCAGCCCCTCCCCTTCCCAACACATCTCCTCCTCCGTCACGAGCTTGGCGAAGCCCTGCCGGAGTACTGCTGCTCCACCACCACCACGCTGTCGTGCTGCTGCTGGAGCCATCTTCCTCAACCTCTCCTTCCCCCTTGCTGGATCAAGAAGGAGGATACGTCACGCTGACCGTACGTGTGCTGAACGCGGAGGTGCCGTCCGTTCGGCGCTAGGATCTTCGGTGATTTGGATCACGTCGAGTATGACTTCCTCATCCCCGTTCTTTGAACGCTTCCGCGCGTGATCTACAAAGGTATGTAGATGCAATCCGATCACTCGTTGCTAGATGAACTCATAGATGGATCTTGGTGAAACCATAGGAAAATTTTTGTTTTTTGCAACGTTCCCCAACAGTGGCATCATGAGCCAGGTCTATGCGTAGCTCTCCTTGCATGAGTAGAACACAATTTGTTGTGGGCATAGATGTTGTCAACTTTCTTGCCGCTACTAGTCTTATCTTGCTTCAGCGGTATTGTGGGATGAAGTGGCCCGGACCGACCTTACACGTACGCTTACGTGAGACTGGTTCCACCGACTGACATGCACTAGTTGCATAAGGTGGCTAGCGGGTGTCTGTCTCTCCCACTTCAGTTGGAGCGGATTCGATGAAAAGGGTCCTTATGAAGGGTAAATAGAAGTTGACAAATCATGTTGTGGCTATTACGTAGGTAAGAAAACGTTCTTGCTAGAACCCTTTTGCAGCCACGTAAAACTTGCAACAACAATTAGAGGACGTCTAACTTGTTTTTGCAGCAAGTGATTTGTGATGTGATATGGCCAAAGTTGTGATGAATGATGAATGATATATATGTGATGTATGAGATCATATTCTTGTAATAGGAATCACGACTTGCATTGTAAAACCCTCGATGCGACTATATCTCCCACGTGTCGAGGCACGACTTAGAGGCATAATCGCATTGAAGGCATATGTCGCAAGTCAGGCAATCATCACAAACATCCCATGTAATATAGATAATAAAAAGGGCTAACATAGTTGGCTTACACTCGCCACGTCAATCAAGTACATAAATAACATTACATCATCCAAACACTCATGGCCCAACTACGGCGCCAAAATAAAAGATAACCCAACCTGCGACACGGTCCCGATCACCCCCAACTGGGCACCACTACTGATCATCAGGAAAAGAAACATAGTATCGTTGAGAGTCCTCGTCGAACTCCCACTTGAGCTCGAGCGCGTCACCTGGAGCGGAATCATCAGACCCTGCATCTAGTGTAATAGTAATCTGTGAGATACAGGGACTCAGCAATCTCGCACCCACGCGATCAAGACTATTTAAGCTTTTAGGTAAGGCAAGGTAAAAGTAAGTGGGGCTGCAGCAAGCGACTAGCATATATGGTGGCTAACATGTTCACAAAAGAGAGCGAGAAGAGGAGGCAAAGCGCGAGTGAGAAACTAGAGGTCGAACTGCGCAAACATTACTCCAACACCGTGTCCACTTCCCAGACTCCGCCGAGAAGAGGCCATCACGGTAACTCACATGGTTGATTCGTTTTAATAAAGTTAAGGTTCAAGTTATCTACAACCGGACATTAACAAATTCCCATCTGCCCATCACCACGGGCACGGCTTTCGAAAGTTCAATCCCTGCAGGGGATTCCCAACTTAGCCCATGACAAGCTCTCACGGTCAACGAAGGAATAGACCTCCTCCCGAGACATTCCGATCAGACTCGGTACCTCGGTTCTTCAAGACACTTTGACAAGTTAAAACAAGACCAGCAACACCACCCAGATATGCCGACAAATCCCGATAGGAGCTGCACATATCTCATTCTCAGGGCACACCGGATGAGCAAGACATCGGGTAGGCCAGCCCAGAGTTGTCCCTGGTAGCCCCGGACATCGCTCGGTTGGACCAACACTAAGAGGAGCACTGGCCCGGGGGGGCTAAAATAAGATGACCCTCGGGCTCCAGAAACCCAAGGGAAAAGAGGCTAGGTGGCAAATGGTAAAACCAAGGTTGGGCATTGCTGGAAAAGCTTTAATCAAGGCGAACTATCAAGGGGTTCCCATTATAACCCAACCGCGTAAGGAACGCAAAATCCGGGAACATAACGCCGATATGACGGAAACTAGGGCGACAAGAGTGGAACAAAACACTAGGCGAGAGGCCGAGCCTTCCACCCTTTACCAAGTATATAGATGCATTAAGTGACAAGATAATATAATGATATCCCAACAAGTAAATAAATGTTCCAACAAGGAACGGCCTCCAATCTTCACCTGCAACTAGCAACGCTATAAGAGGGGGCTGCGCAAAGCGGTAACATAGCCAATCAGCGGTTTGCTAGGACAAGGTGGGTTAGAGGTTCGACATGGCAATTGGGAGGCTGGAAAGCAAATGGTAGGCATCGTAGCATTGGCATAGCAAAAGAGCGAGCAAACTAGCATAGCAAAGATAGTAGTGATTTCGAGGGTATGATCATCTTGCCTGCAAAGTTGTCAGAGTTGACTGGATCCTCAAAAGCAAACTCAACGGGCTCCTCGTTAGCGAACTCATCTCCCGGCTCTACCCAAACAAGACAAACAAGCAACAAGAACACAATCAACCACGTGCAAGGATCAAACAATATGATGCATTGATGATATGCTATGCGGGATGCGATGCGGGATGCATAAGCAAGATATGACAGGAAATGCATGGACCTGACCTCAACTTGGAAATCCAAGTGTGCCACTGGAAAGATGAGATGAAATCGCTTGAAAACGGTATAAAGAACGCTGGAATCGGAGTTACGGTTTGGAAATGGCAAGCGATTCAAAAATGACACCGGTCTGCGATTTACAGCAAGTAGCCATCTAAATACAATGAGACGAACATGCTACAGCACCCAAACATGACAACAAAATACATGGCAGGGATGCATTCAAGATGCTTAACAAAAGTCTAGCACTAAGCTATGGCCAATTCATCCATTAACAGGTTCAAACAAGCATGGCAAAAATGCATATGGCAAACAGATCTCACACTTAGTGAAATTAACACTTGTCTGGAATTTCAGACCTAGTAGCACACTTCGAAGCAACAAAATTACATGCTACAGGACCTGAACATGGCAAAGTAAAATATGGCATGGAGCTACTCAAAAAGCTTAACAAAAGTCCCTTAGTGACCTTAAGCCAAAAGGGATCAGAAAAATATATTAACAAGCATGTGAACATAGCAAAAGCATAATCAGTTTTCAGACTTAGTGAAAACTGGCACATGCTGAAACATAACTCAAGTAGGCATGTTTACGAGCTCGATGCACTCACTACGGTGCAAGTCATGACAAGATAAGCATACATCTATCAAGAACACACAAAATTCAAGCTAGACATGGCAAGAACAATAACATAGCATGCACGGATCAACTACAACAACATCGGCAAAATTGCAAACAAGTTGACAATTTGCCCAGATTCACAAAGTAGCAAAAGCAGAGCTGGATTGACTCAAGCTAGGGTGCTCCATAATTGCAAACAAAGACATGGATGTATAGAGCACTACAAGATAAACAAAACATCCTTACTGATCATCCTCAAAAGAGGCACGGATCACTAGGAAACAACATGAACATATGGCCATATGAGATAAACAACTCTAGGACTTAGTGGAAATGCTAAGTTCCTGAAAACAGAATTAGCAAGTGCACCACTTTGCAAGCTTACACTAGGCACCACACACATCACAAAAAATACATGGGTTGCACCTCTGGAGAGATGGTAAAACCCTTAACAAAACATATGTAGAGCAACAGGGCATATCATGCACACAATAATCATGGCAAAAATGACAAATGTGCAAATGGAGTAGCAGATCTGACAGTTAACTCAAGTAACCCTCTTCTATCAGCATTACGGGCATCAAGATGAACTCAAATGAAAATGATGCAATGGAATGAAATGATGTACTCTCTGAGGCGAACATTTTGATATGCTATATGCCCAAATCAGAGATACGGATGCGAAGATATAGCACGATGAAGTTTGCAAAAAAATAATGAGAGAGGGGGAAAATCAACCCTAGGGTTCGTCCCAGATCTGGATCGTCACGCGAACCGAGGAGCTCCGGCGAGGGTTGACTTGCTCTGACGAGGTCGCAAAATCGGCGGGGAGGAGAGGGACAGTCGGATCTGGCGGCGGACGGCGACCCGCGGCAGCGGCTGGTGACGCAGTGCACG
>NC_041392.1:658185364-658208889 GCF_002162155.2 Triticum dicoccoides
GGCAACGCCCCTCGGGCGAGGTGGCGCGGTGGCGCTGTAGCGCGAGGGCCGGCTCGGGCCGGGAGGGCCGGCGCTGGGCCTGGCGGGCCCGCGTCGGTGGGGAAATGGCGAAGCGGTCCCCAAGACAGGTGGCGGCGTCTGACTGGTGCGGCGGGGCGGGCGGACACGTCCGGCCGTCCGGATTTCGTCCGGCGGCACGGAGGACGAAAGAGACTAGGGTTAGGACGAGGGGGATCCGGAATTTTCGAGAGGGGATCTATTTATAGGCATAGAGGGAGCTAGGAGAGTCCAAATGAGGTGCGGTTTTTAGCCACGCGATCGTGATCGAACGATCTAGATGATGGAGAGGGTTTAGGTGGGTTTTGGGCCAAACTGGAGGGGTGTTGGGCTGCAACACACACGAGGCCTTTTCGGTCCCTCGGTTAACCGTTGGTATATCAAACGAAGTCCAAATGGCACGAAACTTGACAGGCGGTCTACCGGTAGTAAACCAAGGCCGCTTGGCAAGTCTCGGTCCAATCCGGAAATGTTTAATCCCCACACATGAAAGAAAGCTAGAAATGACCACCGGAGGAGAACGAAGCGCCGGAATGCAAAATGGACAACGGGGAAAATGCTCGAATGCATGAGATGAACACGTATGCAAATGCAATGCACATGATGACATGATATGAGATGCATGACAACGAAAACAACACACAGAGACAAAGACCCGAACCCGAGAAAATAAAATAACTTAACGCCGGAAACGGCAAGAGTTGGAGTACAAATTGGGAAAGTTACATCCGGGGTGTTACAACACTCCACCACTACGAAAGGATCTCCTCCCGAGATCTAGGACTGAAAGAACGCCGGGTACTCAGAACGGAGGTGATCCTCGCGTTCCCAGGTAGCTTCACGGTCGGAATGGTGTGACCACTTGACTTTGAGAAATTTGATTGACTTGTTGCGAGTCTTGCGTTCAGTCTCTTCGAGAATAGCAACTGGGTGCTCACGATAAGAGAGATCTTCTTGGAGCTCAATGTCCTCGAAGTTGACGGTGCGGTCAGGAGTCTTGAAGCACTTTCGGAGCTGAGAGACATGGAACACATCATGAACATTTGCAAAGTTTGAAGGAAGCTCGAGTTGATAGGCGAGATCGCCTCTCTTGCTGACAATCTTGAAAGGTCCCACGTATCTGGGGGCAAGCTTCCCTTTGATACCGAAATGACGAGTACCTTTCATAGGAGAGACGCGGAGGTAAACATGATCTCCGATCTCGAAAGCCAAATCACGGTGCTTACTATCATAGTAGCTCTTCTGATGGGATTGGGCTGCTTTGAGGTTATCACGAATGACTTTGCACATTTCCTCTGCCTCTGTGATTAAGTCATTTCCGAGAAGCTGACGTTCACCAGTTTCAGACCAGTTGAGAGGGGTACGGCACTTCCTGCCATACAGAATTTCAAATGCGGCCTTGCCCGAACTTGCTTGAAAACTGTTGTTGTAGGAGAATTCAGCATAAGGAAGACAATCTTCCCACTTCATGCCGAAGGAGATCACACAAGCCCTGAGCATATCTTCAAGAATCTGGTTGACACGCTCGACTTGACCGCTAGTTTGAGGATGGAAAGCTATGCTGAAGCGGATGTTGGTGCCCATGGCCTTCTGAAAAGAATCCCAAAACTTGGAGGTAAAGATGCTGCCACGGTCTGAAGAGATCACTTGAGGGATACCGTGCAGAGAGACAATTCGAGAGGTATAGAGTTCCGCCAATTGAGCTGCAGTGATTGACTCTTTGATAGGCAGAAAGTGAGCCACTTTAGTGAGTTTGTCGATGACAACGAATATAGCATCATTGCCACGCTTGGACTTTGGAAACCCAGTCACGAAGTCCATTTCAATGTGGTCAAACTTCCATTCTGGAATGGCAAGAGGTTGAAGGAGACCTACTGGCCTTTGGTGTTCTGCCTTCACTCTTCTGCAGACATCACATTCATTCACGAATTGAGCAATCTCTCGCTTCATTCGAGTCCACCAATAAGCCTGCTTGAGGTCCTGATACATCTTCGTACTCCCAGGGTGGATGGAGAGGAGAGAATTGTGAGCCTCGTTCATGATCACTTTATGAAGTTCACCTTTGGGTACAACAATACGATCCTCGAAGAAGAGAGTATCCTTGTCATCGAGGCGGTAGCACTTGTACTTGGGTTGACTCTTGGCAATCCCAATCTTCACCTTTTTCACCATAGCATCAAGGAGCTGAGCTTGGCGAATCTGATCTTCTAAGGTAGGAGAGACTTGAAGGTTGGCGAGGAAACCTTGAGGAACAACTTGCAGATTAAGTTTGCGGAAAGCTTCACAAAGCTCGGGTTGATAAGGCTTGAGAATCAGACTGTTGCAGTAAGCCTTTCTGCTCAATGCGTCAGCAATCACATTGGCCTTGCCTAGAGTATACTCGATACTCGGATTATACTCTTGAATCATTTCAACCCATTGAGTTTGCCTGAGGTTGATATTAGGCTGAGTGAAGATGTACTTGAGGCTCTTGTGATCAGTGAAAATGTCCACTTTTCTTCCCAATAGAAGATGTCTCCAAGTCAAAAGAGCATGCACAACTGCCGCCAACTCGAGATCATGAGTGGGGTAGTTCTTCTCATTGGGCTTCAACTGGCAAGATGTATAAGCAACAACTTTCTTCTCTTGCATCAACACTGCGCCAAGACCTTGGAGAGAGGCATCACAAAAGACCTCGTACGGTTTGGATTCATCAGGCGGAGTCAGAACTAGAGCAGTGATCAATTTCTCTTTCAAAGTGTTGAAAGCAATATCACACTCCGGAGACCAAACGTACTTGACGTGCTTCTGGAGAAGATTAGAGAGAGGCTTCGCGATCTTAGAAAAGTTTTCAACGAATCTTCGGCAATAGCTTGCGAGACCGAGGAAGCTACGGAGTTGCTTCACGTTCTGAGGAGGTTCCCAATTCACAATTGCAGACACCTTCTCAGGATTCACGGCAATGCCCTTGGTGGAGATGATATGACCAAGATAAAGAACCTCATCGAGACAAAATTCACACTTGGAGAACTTGGCGTAGAACTTGTGTTCTCTGAGCTTATCGAGTACCAAACGCAAGTGTTTGGCATGATCTTCCTTGTTCTTTGAGAAAACCAGAATGTCGTCGAGATAAACCAAAACGAAGTCATTGGTGTAGGCATTGAAGATGAAGTTCATCATGCGAGAGAACGTCGGAGGAGCATTGACGAGGCCAAAAGACATGACAGTGTACTCATATGAACCATAGCTTGTCCTGAAGGCCGTCTTGGGAATATCTTGCTCACGGATTCGAATCTGATGATAACCCATATGGAGATCAAGCTTGGAGAATACTTGGGCACCCTTGAGTTGTTTGAACAGCTCGTTGATATTGGGAAGTGGGTATTTGTTCTTGATAGTCTTCTTGTTCAATGGACGGTAATCAACACAAAGTCGGTTCGTTCCATCCTTCTTCACAAAAAGAACACCACAACCCCACGGAGAAGAACTAGGCCGGATGAGACCCATTCTCTCTTGAATATCGAGTTGCTTCTTCAGCTCCTTCAACTCTTCAGGTCCGAGCTTGTAAGGACGCTTGCACACAGGTTCCATGCCAGGCTCAAGATCAATTACGAATTCAACTGGCCGGTGCGGAGGCATTCCTGGAAGCTCTTCTAGAAAGACGTCTTGGTATTCACAAACGACTGGAATTTGCGAGATGGCATCGAGTTCACCCTTCTCATTGAGATAAAATAGACGGATGATATTATCCCGAGCGGCAAAGACAATTACATCCTCAGACGAATGAGTCAACTGAATCTGCCTGGCAGCACAATCAAGATGCGCCTTGTGCTTAGAAAGCCAATCCATCCTGAGAATAAGATCAATATCCGAGTTGCCAAGAACCATAGGAGAAGAAAGAAACTTGTAGTCGCCCAAGGTGATAATAACATCCGGAGCCATCATTTTAGTGTTCATGAACAAACCCGGAGAAGAAACCGCTATCGGCTTAGGCAAAAATCAATAGTATGCACATCATGCATAGATGCAAAAGGCTTCAATAAAAATGATAAAGATGCACCAGTGTCAAAAAGAACTCTTGCGGGAATATCGCTAACAGGAAGGTTACCCATGATCACATCTGGTGAGTCCTCTGCCTGAGCTGCATTCAGCAAGTTGACCTTGGCGGACTTGGTGTTATGCTTGACCATAGATGTACTTGCCGATCTGACAGGAGGGGGAGGAGGAAGGCGCCTCTGATTGAAGCATTTGTTGGCATAGTGACCCTTCTGTTGGCACTTGTTGCACGTGCCCTCTGAAAGCGGATGGTGATACGGAGCACTCGATCTTGGAGCTTGAGACGAAGTCTTGTTCTGAAAGCCAGGGTTGGGTGGGTGGGAAGATCCACTGCCACCTTTGCTCTTCTGCTGATACGGCTGACTGAACGGAGGAGGAGGAAGCCAATACTTCTGCTGCTTGTCCACTTGAGTAGAGGAAGAAGGAGTAACATCTCTGACTCGCTTCTTGGAAGCATCACACCTCAACTGAGCGGCCTCTTGCTTCAATGCCATGTTGTAGAACTCATCGTACCTCAAGGGCTCAAAGAGGACAAGAGCTAGCTGAATTTCTTCTCTGAGACCACCCCTGAACTGGTATATCATGCTCTTCTCATCAGGTACGTCCTGCTTGGCAAAGCGGGCAAGCTTCTGGAACAACTTGTTGTAGTCAAAGATAGACAAAGAGCCTTGCTTCAGGTTGCGGAATTCCTCACGCTTGCTTTCAACCATGCTCTGAGGGATATGATGAGCTCAGAAATCTTGACGGAATTCATCCCAAGTGATAACACATCCACCTCTGGAGTCCTTCTACTGCTGGAACCATTCTGCAGCTTGATCTTTGAGTTGGAAGGAAGCGAACTTGACAAAGTCCTCAGGCCTGACGTTACTGCACTCGAAATGCTTACATAGATCCACAAGCCAATCGTCAGCATCGGTTGCCTCAACACAATTGCTGAAAGTCTTTGGCCCATTAGCAAGGAACTGGTTGAGTGTAGCAGAGTGATTCTGATTGTTGCCTTGGTTCCTTTGGTTGCGCTCTTGAAGAATTTGCATGATCAAATGTGTGTTTGCATTGGTTGCGGCCATCACAGCTTGCCATGCCTCCGGAGGAGGTGGAGGTGGTGGCGGATCTTGATTCTGATTCTGACTGGTGCTCTTAGCGGGAGCCATCCTGAAGAAGTTGACCACCGTTAGCACATAGACAGATAAAATGAAGCTGAATCCAACGGAATGAAAATTGCAACATATAGTCTTCACATCCGAACAAAATGAACGAATGCATTCCTCTTGAAATGGTCACATATCCATAGATTGAGAAGCCACTTAGAATTTAGGTAGAGAAATAAATCAACAAGGTACGAATCAAGAACGAATAATCGGTAAGAAATCCCAATCTCAAACCAATATCCGTGGAAGAAGAACTAGAGCTACAAGAATTCCCACCTATGAAACTCCCGAACCTTTCTGGTTATGCAATCAGGTGTTGGGGATATAGGGGAAGCATAATATCTCACCCAAATATAGCAAATCCTACATCCAGTTATATCCATCCTTCAACACATAACCGAGAAAAACTTCGGAAACCATCTACCTCAACCTTCGAAAAGCATCCATTATACAAGTTATGGCGATACTCCCGAACTCCCGCCCCAGTACTGGGTGGCGTTGAGGTTATCTCACCAACGAACTGCATAAAAGAGATTTTCGATGTCGATGTACTAAACTCAGGTATTCCAGAACTCAACGATAAAATTATGACGACAACACCTCAGAGCTCAACTCCCCGGGACACTTCCACAAAACCCATGACAGGAGGCACCAAGACAATGTTCTCGTCATAAAACCATCGGAACGATTCCAAGATACCCGCGTGATCCTAAAAAAATTAGTGAAATTTGAGAAGAGAAGAGTCAAAACTCTACATCAGGATGCCTTACCAGAGCGATGAGGAGACTGGGAAGTAAAAAAGAATTCCTAAACTCTTCGATATATAATTCCTAAATGACTCAAAACATTTTTCTAGACACAACTCGGCTGCTAAAAATGATCAATCAGTGGGGGCTCCTAAGGTCGGGGAAGGCTCTGATACCAACTTGCAACACCCTCGATGCGACTATATCTCCCACGTGTCGAGGCACGACTTAGAGGCATAATCGCATTGAAGGCATATGTTGCAAGTCAGGCAATCATCACAAACATCCCATGTAATATAGATAATAAAAAGGGCTAACATAGTTGGCTTACACTCGCCACGTCAATCAAGTACATAAATAACATTACATCATCCAAACACTCATGGCCCAACTACGGCGCCAAAATAAAAGATAACCCAACCTGCGACACGGTCCCGATCACCCCCAACTGGGCACCACTACTGATCATCAGGAAAAGAAACATAGTATCGTTGAGAGTCCTCGTCGAACTCCCACTTGAGCTCGAGCGCGTCACCTGGAGCGGAATCATCAGGCCCTGCATCTGGTGTAATAGTAATCTATGAGCCACAGGGACTCAGCAATCTCGCACCCTCGCGATCAAGACTATTTAAGCTTTTAGGTAAGGCAAGGTAAAAGTAAGTGGGGCTGCAGCAAGCGACTAGCATATATGGTGGCTAACCTGTTCGCAAAAGAGAGCGAGAAGAGGAGGCAAAGCGTGAGCGAGAAACTAGAGGTCGAACTGCACAAACATTACTCCAACACCGTGTCCACTTCCCGGACTCCGCCAAGAAGAGGCCATCACGGTAACTCACACGGTTGATTCATTTTAATAAAGTTAAGGTTCAAGTTATCTACAACCGGACATTAACAAATTCCCATCTGCCCATCACCACGGGCACGGCTTTCGAAAGTTCAATCCCTACAGGGGAGTCCCAACTTAGCCCATGACAAGCTCTCACGGTCAATGAAGGAATAGACCTCCTCCCGAGACGTTCCGATCAGACTCGGTACCTCGGTTCTTCAAGACACTTCGACAGGTTAAAACAAGACCAGCAACACCACCCAGATGTGCCGACAAATCCCGAAAGGAGCTGCACATATCTCGTTCTCAGGGCACACCGGATGAGCAAGACGTCGGGTAGGCCAGCCCAGAGTTGCCCCTGGTAGCCCCGGACATCGCTCGGTTGGACCAACACTCAGAGGAGCACTGGCCCTGGGGGCTAAAATAAGATGACCCTCAGGCTCCGGAAACCCAAGGGAAAAGAGGCTAGGTGGCAAATGGTAAAACCAAGGTTGGGCATTGCTGGAAAAGCTTTAACCAAGGCGAACTATCAAGGGGTTCCCATTATAACCCAACCGCGTAAGGAACGCAAAATTCGGGAACATAACGCTGATATGACGGAAACTAGGGCGGCAAGAGTGGAACAAAACACTAGGCAAGAGGCCGAGCCTTCCACCCTTTACCAAGTATATAGATGCATTAAGATAACAAGATAATATAATGATATCCCAACAAGTAAATAAATGTTCCAACAAGGAACGGCCTCCAATCTTCACCTGCAACTAGCAACGCTATAAGAGGGGCTGAGCAAAGCGGTAACATAGCCAATCAACGGTTTGCTAGGCCAAGGTGGGTTAGAGGTTCGACATGGCAATTGGGACGCTGGAAAGCAAATGGTAGGCATCGTAGCATTGGCATAGCAAAAGAGCGAGCAAACTAGCATAGCAAAGATAGTAGTGATTTCGAGGGTATGATCATCTTGCCTGCAAAGTTGTCAGAGTTGACTGGATCCTCGAAAGAAAACTCAACGGGCTCCTCGTTAGTGAACTCGTCTCCCGGCTCTACCCAAACAAGAAAAACAAGCAACAAGAACACAATCAACCACGTGCAAGGATCAAACAATATGATGCATTGATGATATGCTATGCGGGATGCGATGCGGGATGCATAAGGAAGATGTGACAGGAAATGCATGTACCTGACCTCAACTTGGAAATCCAAGTGTGCCACTGGAAAGATGAGATGAAATCGCCTGAAAACGATATAAAGAACGCCGGAATCGGAGTTACGGTTTGGAAATGGCAAGCGATTCAAAAATGACACCGGTCTGCGATTTAAAGCAAGTAGCCATCTAAATGCAATGAGACGAACATGCTACAGCACCCAAACATGACAACAAAATACATGGCAGGGATGCATTCAAGATTCTTAACAAAAGTCTAGCACTGAGCTATGGCCAATTCATCCATTAACAGGTTCAAACAAGCATGGCAAAAATGCATATGGCAAACAGATCTCAGACTTAGTGAAATTAACACTTGTCTGGAATTTCAGACCAAGTAGCACTCTTCGGAGCAACAAAATTACATGCTACAGGACCTGAACATGGCAAAGTAAAATATGGCATGGAGCTACTCAAAAAGCTTAACAAAAGTACCTTAGTGGCCTTGAGCCAAAATGGATCAAAAAAATATATTAACAAGCATGTGAACATAGCAAAGCATAATCAGTTTTCAGACTTAGTGAAAACTGGCACATGCTGAAACATAACTCAAGTAGGCATGTTTACGAGCTCGATGCACTCACTGCGGTGCAAGTCATGACAAGATAAGCATACATCTATCAAGAACACACAAAATGCAAGCTAGACATGGCAAGAACAATAACATAGCATGCACGGATCAACTACAACAACATCGGCAAAATTGCAAACAAGTTGACAATCTGCCCAGATTCACAAAGTAGCAAAAGCAGAGCTGGATTGACTCAAGTTAGGGTGCTCCATAATTGTAAACAAAGACATGGATGGATAGAGCACTACAAGATAAACAAAACATCCTTACTGATCATCCTCAAAAGAGGCACGGATCACTAGGAAACAACATGAACATATGGCCATATGAGATAAACAGCTCAAGGACTTAGTGGAAATGCTAAGTCCCTGAAAAAAGAATTAGCAACTGCACCACTTTGCAAGCTTGCACTAGGCACCACACACATCACAAAAAATACATGGGTTGCACCTCTGGAGAGATGGCAAAACACTTAACAAAATATATGTAGAGCAACAGGGCATATCATGCACACAATAATCATGGCAAAAATGACAAATGTGCAAATGGAGTAGCAGATCTGACAATTAACTCAAGTAGCCCTCTTCTAACAGCATTTTGGGCATCAAGATCAACTCAAATGAAAATGATGCAATGGAATGAAATGATGTACTCTCTGAGGCGAACATTTTGATATGCTATATGCCCAAATCGGAGCTACGGATGCGGAGATATAGCACGATGAAGTTTGCAAAAAAATAATGAGAGGGGGAAAATCAACCCTAGGGTTCGTCCCAGATCTGGATCGGCACGCGAACCGAGGAGCTCCGGCGAGGGTTGACTTGCTCCGGTGAGGTCGCAAAATCGGCGGGGAGGAGAGGGAGAGTCGGATCTGGCCGGATCTGGGCCGGATCTGGCGGCGGACGGCGACCCGCGGCGGCGGCTGGTGACGCGGTGCACGGAGCAGGGCGGCGCCGGTGCGGAGGCGGCGGCGCACCGGCATCGAGGCGGTGGGGCGGAGCAGGCGGCGGCGCGGTGAGGCAACGCCCCTGGGGCGAGGTGGCGCGGTGGCGCTGTAGCGCGGGGGCCGGCTCGGGCCAGAAGGGCCGGCGCTGGGCCTGGCGGGCCCGCGTCGGTGGGGAGGCGGCGAAGCAGTCCTCGGGACAGGTGGCGGCGTCTGAATGGTGCGGCGGAGCGGGCGGACACGTTCGGCCGTCCAGATTTCGTCCGGCGGCGCGGAGGACGAAAGAGACTAGGGTTAGGACGAGGGGGATCCGGAATTTTCGAGAGGGGATCTATTTATAGGCATAGAGGGAGCTAGGAGAGTCCAAATGAGGAGCGGTTTTCGGCCACGCGATCGTGATCGAACGATCTAGATGATGGAGAGGGTTTAGGTGGGTTTTGGGCCAAACTGGAGGGGTGTTGGGCTGCAACACACACGAGGCCTTTTCGGTCCCTCGGTTAACCGTTGGAGTATCAAACGAAGTCCAAATGCCACGAAACTTGACAGGCGGTCTACCGGTAGTAAACCAAGGCCGCTTGGCAAGTCTCGGTCCAATCCGGAAATGTTTAATCCCCACACACGAAAGAAAGCTAGAAATGTCCACCGGAGGAGAACGAAGCGCCGGAATGCAAAACGGACAACGGGGAAAATGCTCGAATGCATGAGATGAACACGTATGCTAATGCAATGCACATGATGACATGATATGAGATGCATGACAACGAAAACAACACACGGATACAAAGACCCGAACCCGAGAAAATAAAATAACTTAACGCCGGAAACGGCAAGACTTGGAGTACAAATTGGGAAAGTTACATCCGGGGTGTTACATGCATGTCGATGAGTATGACAACCGGCAGGAGCCATAGGAGTTGTCTTTATTTTTTGTATGACCTGCATGTCATTGAGAAACGCCATGTAAATTACTTTACTTTATTGCTAAACGCGTTAGCCATAGTAGTAGAAGTAATAGTTGGCGAGCAACTTCATGGAGACACGATGATGGAGGTCATGGTGCCATGCCGGTGACAAGATGATCATGGAGCCCCAAGATGGAGATCAAAGGAGCTATGTGATATTGGCCATATCATGTCACTATTATTATTTGATTGCATGTGATGTTTATCATCTTTTTGCATCTTGTTTACTTAGAACGGCGGTAATAAATAAGATGATCCCTCATAATAATTTCAAGAAAGTGTTCCCCCTAACTGTGCACCGTTGCGACAGTTCGTTGTTTCGAAGCACCACGTGATGATCGAGTGTGATAGATTCCAACGTTCACATACAACGGGTGTAAGATAGATTTACACACGCGAAACACTTAGGTTGACTTGACGAGTCTAGCATGTACAGACATGGCCTCGGAACACAGAAGACCGAAAGGTCGAGCATGAGTCGTATAGAAGATACGATCAACATGAAGATGTTCAGCGATGTTGACTAGTCCGTCTCACGTGATGATCGGACACGGCCTAGTTAACTCGGATCATGTTATACTTAGATGACTGGAGGGATGTCTATCTAAGTGGGAGTTCGTTATATAATTTGATTAGATGAACTTAATTATCATGAACTTAGTCTAAAATCTTTACAATATGTCTTGTAGATCAAACGGCCAATGTTGTCCTCAACTTCAACACGTTCCTAGAGAAAACCAAGCTGAAAGACGATGGCAGCAACCATACGGACTGGGTCTGGAACCTGAGGATCATCCTCATAGCTGCCAAGAAAGATTATGTCCTACTAGCACCGCTAGGTAACGCACCCGTCCCACAGAACCAAGACGTTATGAATGCTTGGCAGGCACGTGCTGATGATTACTCCCACGTTCAGTGTGGCATGCTTTACACCTTAGATCCGGGGCTCCAAAAGCGTTTTGAGCGACACGGAGCATATGAGATGTTCGAAGAGCTGAAAATGGTTTTCCAAGCTCATGCCCGGGTCGAGAGATATGAAGTCTCCGACAAGTTCTTCAGCTGTAAGATGGAGGAAAATAGTTCTGTCAGTGAGCACATACTCACTATGTCTAGGTTACATAACCACTTGACTCAGCTGGGAGTTAATCTCCCGGATGACGCGGTCATTGACAGAATCCTCCAGTCGCTTCCACCAAGCTACAAGAGCTTTGTGATGAACTTCAATATGCAGGGGATGGAAAAGACCATTCCTGAAGTATTTGCAATGCTGAAATCAGCAGAGGTAGAAGTCAGAAAGGACCATCAAGTGTTGATGGTGAATAAAACACTAAGTTCAAGAAAGGCAAGGGTAAGAAGAACTTCAAGAAGGACGGCAAGGGAGTTGCCGCGCCCGGTAAGCAAGCTGCCGGGAAGAAGCCAAAGAATAGACCCAAGCCCGAGACTGAGTGTTTTTACTGCAAGGGAAGTGGTCACTGGAAGCGGAACTGCCCCAAATACTTAGCGGACAAGAAGGCCGGTAAAACGAAAGGTATATGTGATATACATGTAATTGATGTGTACCTTACCAATACTCGTAGTAGCTCCTGGGTATTTGATACCGGTGCAGTTGCTCACATTTGTAACTCAAAGCAGGAGCTGTGGAATAAGCGGAGATTGGCGAAGGACGAGGTGACGATGCGCGTTGGGAATGGTTCCAAGGTCGATGTGATCGCCATCGGCACGCTACCTCTACATTTACCTACGGGATTAGTTTTGAACCTCAATAATTGTTATTTAGTGCCAAGTTTGAGCATGAACATTATATCAGGATATCGTTTAATACGAGATGGCTACTCATTTAAATCCGAGAATAATGGTTGTTCTATTTATATGAGAGATATGTTTTATGGTCAAGCTCCTATGGTGAATGGTTTATTCTTAATGAATCTCGAGCGTAATGCTACACATATTCATAGTGTGAATGCCAAAAGATGTAAGGTTGATAATGATAGTCCCACATACTTGTGGCACTGCCGCCTTGGTCACATAGGTGTCAAACGCATGAAGAAGCTCCATACAGATGGACTTTTAGAGTCTCTTGATTACGAATCATTTGACACGTGCGAACCATGCCTCATGGGTAAGATGACCAAGACTCCGTTCTCAGGAACAATGGAGCGAGCAACCAACCTATTGGAAATCATACATACTGATGTGTGCGGTCCAATGAGTGTTGAGGCTCGTGGTGGCTATCGTTATGTTCTCACCCACACTGATGACCTGAGTAGATATGGGTATATCTACTTAATGAAACACAAGTCTGAAACCTTTGAAAAGTTCAAGGAATTTCAGAGTGAGGTTGAGAATCACGTGACAGAAAAATCAAGTTTTTGCGATCAGATCATGGAGGAGAAGACTTGAGTCACGAATTTGGTACACACTTAAGAAAATGTGGAATAGTTTCACAACTCACGCCGCCTGGAACACCTCAGCGTAATGGTGTGTCCGAACGTTGTAATCGCACTCTATTAGATATGGTGCGATCTATGATGTCTCTTACCGATTTACCGCTGTCATTTTGGGGCTATGCTTTAGAGACTGCCGCATTCACTTTAAATAGGGCTCCGTCGAAATCCATTGAGACGACACCGTATGAATTATGGTTTGGGAAGAAGCCTAAGCTGTCGTTTCTAAAAGTTTGGGGATGCGATGCTTATGTCAAGAAACTTCAACCTGAAAAGCTCGAACCCAAGTAGGAAAAATGCGTCTTCATAGGATACCCTAAAGAAACTATTGGGTATACCTTCTACTTCAGATCTGTAGGCAAGATCTTTGTTGCCAAGAATGGATCCTTTCTAGAGAAAGAGTTTCTCTCGAAAGAAGTAAGTGGGAGGAAAGTAGAACTTGATGAAGTATTGCCTCTTGAACCGGAAAGTGGCGCAACTCAGGAAATGTTCCTGTGGTGCCTGCACCAATTAGAGAGGAAGTTAATGATGATGCAAGATACTTCTGATCAAGCTCCTACTGAACTTCGAAGGTCCACAAGGACATGTTCCGCACCAGAGTGGTAAGGCAACCCTGTCTTGGAAATCATGTTGTTAGACAATGGTGAACCTTCGAACTATGAAGAAGCGATGGCGGGCCCGGATTCCGACAAATGGCTGGAAGCCATGAAATCCGAGATAGGATCCATGTATGAAAACGAAGTATGGACTTTGACTGACTTGCCCGATGAAAGGCGAGCCATAGAAAATAAATGGATCTTTAAGAAGAAGACATACGCGGATGGTAATGTGACCATCTATAAAGCTAGGCTTGTCGCTAAGGGTTATCGACAAGTTCAAGGGGTTGACTACGATGAGACATTCTCTCCCGTAGCAAAGCTGAAGTCCGTCCGAATCATGTTAGCAATTGCCGCATACTATGATTATGAGATATGGCAAATGGACGTCAAAACGGCATTCCTTAACGGTTATCTTAAGGAAGAACTGTATATGATGCAGCCGAAAGGTTTTGTCGATCCTAAGAATGCTGACAAGGTGTGCAAGCTCCAACGCTCGATTTATGGGCTGGTGCAAGCATCTCGGAGTTGGAACATTCGCTTTGATGAGATGATCAAAGCGTTTGGGTTTATGCAGAATTATGGAGAAGCCTGCATTTACAAGAAAGTGAGTGGGAGCTCTGTAGCATTTCTCATATTGTATGTGGATGACATATTGTTGATGGGAAATGATATAGAATTCTTGGAAAGCATAAAGGCCTATTTGAACAAGTGTTTTTCAATGAAGGACCTTGGAGAAGCTGCTTATATATTAGGCATCAAGATCTATAGAGATAGATCGAGACGCCTCATTGGTCTTTCACAGAGTACGTACCTTGACAAGATATTGAAGAAGTTCAAAATGGATCAGTCAAAGAAGGGGTTCTTGCCTGTATTGCAAGGTACGAGATTGAGCTTGGCTCAATGCCCGACCACGACAGAAGATAGAGAAAAGATGAGTGTCGTCCCCTATGGCTCGGCCATGGGGTCTATCATGTATGCTATTCTGTGTACCAGACCTGATGTAAACCTTGCCGTGAGTTTGGTAGGAAGGTACCAAAGTAATCCCGGCATGGAACACTAGACAGCGATCAAAAATATCCTGAAGTACCTGAAAAGGACTAAGGAAATGTTTCTCATTTATGGAGGTGACGAAGAGCTTGTCGTAAAGGGTTACGTCGATGCTAGCTTCGACACAGATCTGGATGACTCTAAGTCACTAACCAGATACGTGTATATTTTGAATGGTGGGGCAGTAAGCTGCTGCAGTTGCAAGCAAAGCGTTGTGGCGGGATCTACATGTGAAGCGGAGTACATGGCAGCCTCGGAGGCAGCACACGAAGCAGTCTGGGTGAAGGAGTTCATTACCGACCTAGGAGTCATACCCAATGCGTCGGGCCCAATGACTCTCTTCTGTGACAACACTGGAGCTATTGTCCTTGCCAAGGAGCCCAGGTTTCACAGGAAGACCAGGCATATCAAGCGTCGCTTCAACTCCATTTGTGAAAGTGTTCAAAATGGAGACATAGAGATTTGTAAAGTACATACGGACCTGAATGTAGCAGATCCATTGACTAAACCTCTCCCTAGAGCAAAACATGATCAACACCAGAATTCCATGGGTGTTCGATTCATCACAATGTAACTAGATGATTGACTCTAGTGCAAGTGGGAGACTGTTGGAAATATGCCCTAGAGGCAATAATAAAATGATTATTATATTTCCTTGTTCATGATAATTGTCTATTATTCATGCTATAATTGTATTGTCCGGAAATCGTAATACATGTGTGAATACATAAACCATAATGTGTCCCTAGTGAGCCTCTAGTTGACTAGCTCGTTGATCAACAGATAGTCATGGTTTCCTGGCTATGGACATGGGGATGTCATTGATAACGGGATCACATCATTAGGAGAATGATGTGATGGACAAGACCCAAACCTAAGCATAGCACAAAGATCGTGTAGTTCGTTTGCTGTAGCTTTTCTGGATGTCAAGTATCATTTCCTTAGACCATGAGATTGTGCAACTCCCGGATACCGTAGGAGTGCCTTGGGTGTGCCAAACGTCACAACATAACTGGGTGACTATAAAGGTACATTACAGGTATCTCCGAAAGTGTCTGTTGGGTTGGCACGAATCGAGACTGGGATTTTTCACTCCGTATGACGGGGAGGTATCTCTGGGCCCACTCGGTAATGCATCATCATAATGAGCTCAATGTGATCAAGTGGTTGATCACGGGATCATGCATTACGGTACGAGTAAAGTGACTTGCCGGTAATGAGACTGGACAAGGTATTGGGATACCGACGATCAAGTCTTGGGCAAGTAACGTACGGATTGACAAAGGGAATTGAGTACGGGATTGATTAGGTCCTCGACATCGTGGTTCATCCGATGAGATCATCGAGGAGCATGTGGGAGCCAACATGGGTATCCAGATCCCGCTGTTGGTTATTGACCAGAGAGTCGTCTCGGTCATGTCTGCTTGTCTCCCGAACCCGTAGGGTCTACACACTTAAGGTTCGGTGACGCTAGGGTTGTATAGATATGAGTATGCAGTAATCCGAAAGTTGTTCGGAGTCCGGATGAGATCCTGGACGTCACGGGGAGTTCCGGAATAATCCGGAGGTAAAGAATTATATATGGGAAGTTGTCATACGGTCACCGGAAAGGTTCGGGGGCATATCGGTATTGTACCGGGGCCATCGGAGGGGTTCCGAGGGTCCACTGGGAGGGGCCACCTCTCCCGGAGGGCCTTATGGGTTGTATGAGGAAGGGATCCAGCCCAAAGTGGGCTGGGGCGCCACTGCCCCTAGGGCCCATGCGCCTAGGGTTGGGGGAAACCCTAAGGGGGGGGCCCCCTTGCTTGGGGGGCAAGCCCCCCTCCCCTTGCCCCCCCCTCTAGATCTCATCTAGAGGGGGGCGGCCCCCTTCCCCCTTCCCCTATAAATAGAGGGGTGAGGGGAGGGCTGCAGAGGACATCCAAGGCGTAGCCCCTCCCCTCCCCAACACATCTCCTCCTCCGTCACGAGCTTGGCGAAGCCCTGCCGGAGTACTGCTGCTCCACCACCACCACACCGTCGTGCTGCTGCTGGAGCCATCTTCCTCAACCTCTCCTTCCCCCTTGCTGGATCAAGAAGGAGGAGACGTCACGCTGACCGTACGTGTGTTGAACGCGGAGGTGCCGTCCGTTCGGCGCTAGGATCTCCGGTGATTTGGATCACGTCGAGTACGACTTCCTCATCCCCGTTCTTTGAACGCTTCCGCGCGTGATCCACAAAGGTATGTAGATGCAATCCGATCACTCGTTGCTAGATGAACTCATAGATGGATCTTGGTGAAACCGTAGGAAAATTTTTGTTTTCTGCAACGTTCCCCAACAAGTTCTGCTTCCATTGTTGACCTCGTTAAGATGGTCTGCTTGCAAGACTTCCAAGAAACAGCGCCACCTCCATGAGTGAATACATATCCGCTCGTGGGCTTCATCTCATCAGCATCTAAGATCTAGTTTGAGTCACTATACCCTTCAAGCACCTTTGGGTGCCCAGTGTAGTGAATTCCATAATTGGCAGTGCCTTTCAAATAATGCCAAAATCTCTCTAGAGCTTTCCAATGCACATCTTCTGGTTTTGAGACAAACCAACTCAGTTTGCTAACAGCAAAAGAGATGTTAGGTCTTGTAGCATTGGCTAAGTACATAAGCGAGCCAATAATCTGAGAATACTTCAATTGATCTCTAGCAATTCTTCAATTCTTTTGAAGCAGCACGCTAGCATCATATGGTGTTGGAGAGGGCTTGCAGTCACTATAGCCAAAGCAACTCAAGATCTTTTCCATATAGTGAGATTGAAGCAATTTAATCTCACCATCATCGTCTCTCAACAACTTGATGTTCAGAATGACATCAGCCACTCCTAAGTCCTTCATCTCAAAACAGTGAGATAGGAAATCCTTGACCTCCTTAATAACATTCAGATTTGTTCCGAAAATCAGTATGTCATCAACACACAAGCAAAGGATAACTCCCTTGCCCCCACCATGGCGATAGTATACACATTTGTTAGTGTACAAAAAAGCCTGCAGCTGTTAAAGTTTCTTCAAACTTATCATGCCATTGTTTGGGTGCTTGCTTGAGTCCATACAAAGATTTCAGCAACTTACACACTTTTCCTTCTGGACCATCTAGTACAAACCCATCTAGTTGTTCCATATAAATTTCCTTGTCCAACTCTCCATTTAGGAAAGCAGTCTTAACATCCATTTGATGAACGAGAAGACCATGTGAGGCAGCTAGTGAAAGTAGAACTCGAATAGTGGTCAGCCAAGCCACGGGTGAGTAAGTATCAAAGAAGTATTCACCTTCCTTTTGGGTATAACCCTTAGCCACGAGTCGAGCCTTGTACTTTTCAATAGTACCATCAGGCCTAAACTTCTTCTTGAATACCCATTTGCATCCTATATGTTTGCACCCATAAGGACGATCAGTTATCTTCCAAGTTTTATTCGCCAAGATGGAATCCATCTCACTACGAACCGCTTCCTTCCTGTAGTCAGTATCTTCAGGTGCATAGGCCTCTGAAATAGAACTGTGAGTGTCATCTATGAGATACACAAGAAAATCATCACCAAAGGACTTTGTAGTCCTCTGTCTCTTGCTCCTAGTAGAAACTTCATTGTTCTCCTCCATAGGATTTTCAAAGTGTTCCATTGAAATAGCAGGTTCGGTAATTGTAACGAGTTCCTGATTCGATGAACTAGGCATGTTCTGATTAGATGAGGTAGCCATATCCTTCATGGGAAAGATATCTTCAAAGAAATTCGCATCATTCGACTCCATGATCGTACCGACATGCATGTCAGGTACCTCGGATTTTACAACCAAGAATCTATAACCAATGCTATGAAAAGCATATCCTAGGAAAACACAATCCACTGTCTTTGGTCCAAGCTTACGCTTCTTTGGAATTGGCACATTGACTTTCGCTAAACAACCCCAGGTTCATAGATAAGAGAGCTTTAATCTTTTCTTCTCCAATTTCTCGAATGGAGTTATATCTTTATTCTTTGTGGGAACTCGGTTTGGGACATGGCATGCAGTCAATATCGCCTCCCCCCACCATGCCTTGGAGAGACTCGATATGTCTAACATGGCGTTAACCAAATCAGTTAGAGTACAGTTCTTTCTTTCAGCTACCCCATTTGACTGAGGTGAATAGGGAGGCGTCGTCTCATGGATCATACCATGTTCCGCACAAAAACATCAAATTCATTGGAAAAATACTCTCCACCACGGCCGGACCTAAGCCTCTTGATTTTCCGATCAAGTTGGTATTCCACTTCAACTTTATAGATCTTGAAAAAGTTCAAAGCCTTGTCCTTAGATTTCAGAAGATAGACACGGCAGTATCTAGTGGAGTCGTCAATTAACGTCATGAAATATTTCTTTCCACCTTTTGTCAAAACACCATTCATTTCACATAGATCTGAATGTATGAGTTCTAATGGTGCAAGATTTCTCATTCCGTAGTCGTGTGAGACTTACGAGATTGCTTAGCTTGCACACAAACTTGACACTTAGATCCCTTGACAGTGGTGAAACTAGGCATTGAGTTCAATTTGGCTAGTCGCGACATGCAACCAAAGTTAACATGACAGACACGTATATGCCACACATTTGATTCACTATTGTTGCAAACATGATAACAACTTTATTGCAAATATCTGACAAGGATAAATGAAACAGGCCTCCTGATTCATGGCCTTTACGAACAAAGGTTCCATACTTGGATATTACAAATTTATTTGACTCAAAGACAAGCTTGTAGACATCTCTACACAGAAGAGATCCGCTAACAAGATTTTTATTGACGGAGGGAACATAATGCACGTTGTTCAGCCGCATGATCTTGCGCGAAGTAAACTTCAGATCAACCGTGCCAACACCATGAACAGAAGCACTTGAACCGTTGCCCATCAGCACAGTGGAAGTCCCTGTGGTCTGATAAGACAAAAATATGGAAATATCACCGCACACATGCAAATTAGTACCCGTGTCAATCAACCAACCAGGAGAATGACATACTGAAAGAATTATGGGAAATATACCGTACCCAGCATCTTTCATGTCAGTGTCACCAATGACAACATTAGTGGTCTTGCTGCCTTTCCCAAGATGACGCTTGTCATAATGATTAGGGCAACTAGGAGCCCAATGGTTAGGATCTCCGCACACATGACAAACAACTTTCTTCTTGTTATTCTTCTTCTTGAAGTTCGTGTGTTGTACAGCCTTGTTCTTCCCATCAAATTTTGCTTTACCATCAAACATGCCCTTGTTCTTGAATTTGTGGGGTTGTATGTTTTTCTTCTGTACCAGATTGGCACTAGAATCTTCCTCAATACCTCAAGCACGGTTATCCTTCGCTCTCGCATTTTCTTCCACATCAAGAGTACCAATGAGATCCGGAACTGAAAACTCCTACCTCTTATGCTTCAGTAAGGTAGCAAAGTTCATCCACGAAGGAGGAAGCTTAGTGATGATACCTCCGGCAACAAACTTGTCTGGTAGCTTACAATTGAAGTGCTCAAGTTCTCTAGCAAATGACTGTATCTCATGAGCTTGCTCAACCACGGAGCGCTCTTCGGTCATCCTGTAATCATAGAATTTCTCCATGATGTATAGCTCAGTGCCAGCATCCGAGACCCCAAACTTGGCCTCGAGTGCGTCCCACATATCTTTTCCATTATCAATTGACGCATAAGCATCAACTATGTTATCACCAAGAACACTCAAGAGAGCATCCTTAAATAGGGTATCCATTTTCTAAAAAGCTTGTTCCTGTTGAGCATCATATTCTCCTTCAGGTTTGCCAAGAGTGGCGTCATAGTAACTCATGGTTTGAAATAATAAGACTGCTCTCATGCGCTACCTCTTATAGTGGATACCCTCAAACATAGGAGGTCTTATGAAAGCAGCAAAACCACTCGGGATAAATTGTCTATAATGAGGTTTTTGGATTGTTGAAAATATGAGCAATTTATCGAATGATTTTATTAACAAAAATATTAGGTAAAGCATGACTAATATAATAGGGATCAAACTAGTCATGTGATCTGACAGAGAGCAGCAGCCGAAGGGTGCAGCGTTCGTATTCAATATCCGCTCGGCTCATTCCCGCAACACGTGTCGGGGCAGGCGGCGAAGGAGGAACGCGTGTGGATGTCCCTCTTGTTCTCATGCTCATACAAGTGGGGAATGAACCTTCCTTATATGGAGGTCCAAGTCCCACTAAACTAACAATGTAGGACTAAACTTTAGTAGTATCCCTTGCCTTACACGAACGGGCTAAGTGTGCCTTTAGGATTTGTTTAGAAATTTCTGAAATAGTTATTGAACTGTTCCAAAATAGACTAAGTTTCAGCATCATTCACTTCTCGGACAACGATGTATCAAAATGGTACCGGAAAACCGCGTGATTTTTTCTACACACCCGCCAGATCATCAACTAGTACGTACTATTCCGTTGGCGATCAATTCTCAACTTGTGAAGGCCGAGCTAACCAGGACAAGTTCCCCCGAACACCCGACGCCTTCAGTAATGTGGAGCGGCCCCTCAGGTGGCCATATGCCCATATGAATGAGTAAATTGCACAAACCCATCATAATTGGGACCCTAATTCAATAAACCACCACCTTTCGATTTTTTTTCAAAAACCCACCACCATTGTACTAACAGTTTGTGAAAAACATTGGCGGATCGATTAAAGCAGTTTAAGTGAAAACCTGACAAATAGGTCCCACTGTCACGTGCCACGTGGCAAGGGAAATTGATGAAACAGACGGACGTTAAGTGACCGGTCAATGGCTCCTCTGCCTCCTTGGCATTTTGCCAAACACGTAGCGGGCGCACCAGAGTTGCAGCCCGGTGCGTCCCGCCAGCCGCCCACCTCGTCGGCAGCCGCCGCCCCGGCGCGCCACCACCTGCTTGGCCCGCTGTGACATGCTGCGCGCTGCGCTGGCACTTGCAGCGCAAAATCAGGTGTTCAAGCGTGTCGGCATCGCCATCGAGAGCACTCCGCGGTCGACCACACCAAGCCTCCAAACGAACTGTTGCGGCGGCTTCGAGATTCCATTGGGCTGCGTTGTGGATCTTCGAGCAAGTACACGTGAATGAGGAAATACATGTCCCTGCAAACTTTGCTTCGGATGCACCTGAATTGATTCCGGCCAGATGCGTACATACACGAAGCGGATGCCGCCTAATCCGGCGAGGCCGAGCTTCAACGAGCCCTCGCACATGACCGCTCCGTCGAGTATGATCTCCTGCACGCCGCGCCCCATCCCGCTTCGGCAAGGCCGAGCTCCAGCGCGCCCGCGCCCCTGCCCGCTCGGCGCGGCTGAGCTCGATTTGATCGGGAGGTCGAGCGCCAGACCTCGCCGTCGCCTCCAGCAGCTTCGAATAAACACCCCGGTGCCGCATGGCATCTTTATGACGAGCCCTGCAACCTCCTACTACTTCCCGTCGTCGCCCTGCTCCGGCAGCAGCCGCCACGCCGCAAGCCATCGTCCTCAAGCTCCCCTGCCACCTCTGCGTCGACTACAAGCTCCTGGTGAGCTCCTCCTTCTCCTTCTCCTGCTCTCCTGTGTCTCTTGGCAAGCACCAGTGGCTGGGACGACGCCGGCCCTGCCAGCGAGGGCACTGGTGCGTCCGTGTCGTGAATGAGTGCGTTTGTGTTGACCAGAGGAGGAAGAGGGGTGGCGGTGAGGATGACGGGTGGGCCCTACGCCAGCCTAATATTTGAGTCAAACGGCGTGAGTTGTTTCCATGCCACGTCATCATTTACAGAAGGACCCAACTGTCAGTTTCCTAATAAAAAGCTCTAATCGATCCATCAGTGTTTCTTGCAAACTGTCGGTACAATGATGGTGGGTTTTTTAAAAAAAAACTAAAGATGATGGTTTATTGAATTAGGGTCCCCAATTGTGGTGGGTTTCTGCAATTTACTTCCATATGAATAGATGAGACCTTTTACAGTACAACATTTAATTTTGGACCGTTTATTTCTGGGATCCAACGGCAAAGATATGACAAACTTTCCACGAAATTCTTGTAGTATATTGAGGTGACAGGGGCAGTTTGTGTAGTTCATTATTGTATAGATCCTGCAGCCGGAGAGGGAGGGAGATCGCCGGAGCTACCGTTCAGGATACCGACGGAGTGGGGCTTGGATGATGGTGGGGGCCCACCATGGATTGGGGGGCTGCGTCGGCGGGAGCATGGGTCTGGTCGGCGAGGAGCCGAAAGAACACACGTCTCATTCGGCCGTGCTGCCCTTCAAGACACTGCTCCTTCGTTGAGTTTGACGTTCGTGTATACACCTCGTGTCTTTTCCCATTTCCTATCACTTCTTCACAATTGATACGGTGCTAGCTCGTTGAGGGTTCCATTTGAAATGAGACCTTTTACAGGACATCCGTTGCATAGTAGTTTGGCTTCGAGTGATCCACGACGCCTGATTTGCACATTGTAAAATCGCAGTTCGCCTCCAGCTTGGGATCTTTAAGAAGGTCCATAGACGATAAATTTCTATTGAAAGCATTCATTGGGACTTTCGGCTCTCGCGAAAATCATGAATTGAGGATAAATGTTGTACCAAGGCCAAAAACAAGACGTTAGTAATGCCGGCTGTTGAGTATGTGTTTTGTATTGCACGTGTATTGGAGTTATGGCCCATCTCTTAGTCTTGTATAGTTAAGGTAGAGGCCTTTCCTTGTAATATATATACGTGCACCAGCACCCCACATCAATACAACGATTATTATATTGCAAATCATCTCTCTTCATGGTATCAGTTTTTAGGTTTTAATCCTCGTCTTCCGTTGCCGCCGTCGTCGCGCGACTCCTCCTGCGCCGCCGCCGCCGCCACCCCACCACCGCCGCCGCCGCGCGCTCCTCCCGCGCGGCCGCCGTGACCCAGCGCCGCCGCCGCCGCTGCGCGACTCCCGCGCC
>NC_041392.1:658209437-658334378 GCF_002162155.2 Triticum dicoccoides
CCTCCGCGCCGCCGCCGCCGCGCGACTCCTCCGCGCCGTCGCTACCCCGCCGCCGTGCGACTCCTCCGCACCGCCGCCGATGGCGTTCACCGGCCTGTCTGCCGCCGCCTCTGCCGTCCCGCCACCAGCGCCCTCCGGTGCGGCACCGGCGCCATACGGCGCGGTCGCCGCCTACGGCGCATCCGGTGTCACCCACATGCAGCCGTCCCCACCAATGGCCGGCGGCCCTCCTTCGCCCGCCCCGACGATGCCCTGTCCGGGCTGGTGTCACCCGTCGACCGACACCGGCTACGGCACCCTCCTTGTGCCGCCGCCGGCCCAGGGCGCCGGCTGGGCCCCGCACGACCCGCGGGCTCTCCCCGCGGGCCACCGGGGGTTCATCGGCGCGCCTTACCAGTCGACCGGCACCGGCTACGGCACCCTCCTTGTGCCGCCGCCCCTCGGTGGTTATGGCCCGCCCGCTTCGGCGCCGCCCTACGGGGGCCTCTCACCGCCGTCGGTACCTGCGCCATGGGACCCCGCCCTCCTCGCCGCCCAACACTCCGCGCCGTCGCCGAGTAGCTCTATCGGCGGAGGCGACTGGTACATGGACTCAGATGCTACCGCGCACATGACAGCTCATCCCGGTAACCTAACCTCCTCCACTCCCGTTCACACACCCACTTGTATCACCGTCGGTAACGGTTCCTTCTTACCTATTACTCATATAGGTAGCGCTAGTTTTCCCTGCACTTCCACACCCATCAATATGTCTAATGTTCTTGTTTCACCAGACTTAGTCATGAACCTAGTTTCCGTTCGTCGTCTTACTCGTGAGAACCCACTCACTGTTGAATTTGACGGCGTTGACTTTTCTGTGAAAGACGCCCGTACCCGGATGGTTCTTCACCGTTGTGACAGTCCCGATGAGCTCTACCCCGTGCATGCCGGCGCCTCCACCTCCACACCTGTCGCCTTTGCCGCCGGCGTCGACCTTTGGCACGCTCGCTTGGGTCACCCCAACCACACCGTGTTACGTCAAATTCTTAGGAGTTTCTCTTTCTCATGTAATAAGCTCGACGAGCACTCTTGTGAGGCATGTCGCTTAGGCAAGCATGTTCGTCTTCCCTTTAGTGCGTCCTCCTCAGTTTCCACTTTTCCGTTTCAATTACTTCATAGTGATGTTTGGACATCTCCCGTTGTGAGTAACACGGGCTATCTCTACTAGGTGATTTTAGATGATTATTCTCATTATGTGTGGGCTTTTTCTCTTCGTCGTAAATCCGATGCTTTAGCCACACTCACCGCCTTTTATTCCTATGTCACCACCCAGTTCGGTCGCCCCATACTTGCACTCCAAACTGATAACGGAAAAGAGTTTGACAACATTGGTCTTCGCACACTTCTCGCCTCTCACGGCACCATCTTCCGTCTAACTTGCCCCTACACTTCACAGCAGAACAGTCGCGCCGAGCGCATTCTCTGCACTCTTAATGACTGCGTTCGCACGTTACTCTTTCACTCAAACGTGCCCGCTCGGTTTTGGCCCGATGCCCTCGCCACCGCCACCCTTTTAGTTAACATTCGTCCGTGTCGTCCTTGGTTGAACTACGCTCCTCACCACCTTCTCTTCGGTACACCACCGTCGTATGATGGTCTCCGCATCTTTGGGTGTCTCTGTTATCCCAGCACCGCGTCCACCACGCCACACAAGCTCGCACCCCGATCCGTCCCATGCATCTTCCTTGGCTACCCTCCCAACACCAAAGGTTACCGGTGCTATGATCATGTCACTCATCGTGTGTAAACCTCAAGGCACGTGTATTTTGTCGAGACGGTGTTCCCTTTTTTTCAGGTCCCTCCGGCTGCGGATTCTTCGGCGCCGGCCCCCGCGCCCCCTAACTGGAGCGATGCACGGCGGCACCCCCCCGGCGGCCCACCTGGCCCGGCACCTTCTGCCGCCACCTCCCGGGTTCTCGACTCCCTCTTACGAGGTCGAGTCGGTGGGCACACCGCCCGCCACCCCGACTGGCACCGCCACCCCTGCGACGGGCTCGACCTCGACCTCGCCCGTCGCTCCCGCCGCCGCGGGATCGACCGCCGCGGCCCCCGCTGCCGCGGCCCCCACCGCCGCCGCCGCCTCGCCGCCCGCCGCCGCGGCCCCCGCCACCGCACCGGGTGCCCCCACCACCGCGGCCCCCGCCGCCGCACCGGGTGCCACCGCCGTCGTGCCCCCTTCCGCCGCGGCACCCGCCGGCCCTGCTGCCCCGTCACTTGGCATGACTACCCGTGCCCGAGCAGGAGTGCTTCGGCCCAATACGCGCTACTCCGCCGACGAGTATGTGTGCACCGCCTCGACGTCGACGCCATCACCCGTCCCCACCTCCGCTCGTGCTGCCCTTCGGGATCCCCACTGGCTAGCTGCGATGCAGGAGGAGTTCGATGCCTTACAGCGCAACCGCACGTGGCAGCTTGTTCCGCGACCCCCTCGTGCCAACATCATCTCTGGCAAGTGGGTGTTTCGCCACAAGACTCGCCCAGACGGTTCTCTCGAGCGCTACAAGGCTCGCCGGGTGGTTCGTGGTTTTCGGCAGCGCGCGGGCGTGGACTTCACCGACACTTTCGCCCCGGTTGTGAAACCGGGCACGATCCGCGCCGTCAGCTGGCCGTCTCGCGCGCCTGGCCTGTGCATCAGTTGGACGTTTCCAACGCCTTCTTGCACGGTCATCTCGCCGAGCAGGTGTTCTGTGAGCAGCCTACTGGTTTCGTCGACACCGAGCACCCCGATTTCGTGTGCTTGCTCTCCCGCTCTCTGTACGGGTTGAAGCAGACGCCTCGGGCTTGGTACCCGCGTATCGCCGCCTTCCTGCAGTCTCTGGGCTTTCGGTCCACTCACTCCGATGCCTCACTTTTTGTGTATCATCAGGGAGCTGCCACTGCATATCTGCTGCTCTACGTCGACAACATCATCCTCACGGCATCCACACCCGATCTCCTTCAGCGGCTGACTGCTCGTCTTCGTGATGAGTTCGCCCTCAAGGACTTGGGGCCCCTGCACTACTTTCTCGGCATCGAGGTGATCCGCCGGGCTGACGGTTTCTTTCTGCATCAGCAGAAGTACGCCCACGAGCTTCTTGAGCGTGCTGGTATGCTTAACTGCAAGCTGGCGCCCACTCCCGTCGACACGAAGGTGAAGGTCTCTGCTCTGGAGGGGTCTCTCGCGTCCGATGGAGCTTTTTATCGCTCTATTGTCGGTGCTTTACAGTTCTTGACGCTGACTCGCCCCGACCTGCAGTACGCCGTTCAGCAGGTGTGCCTCTATATGCACGCCCCGCGTGACTCTCACTGGACTCTGGTGAAGCGTATTCTCTATTACATACGTGGAACCATGTCCTTAGGACTCACCCTGACGGCCTCCGCCTCCACCGACCTCGTGGCCTACTCGGATGCTGACTGGGTTGGCTGCCCCGACACGCGACGCTCTACGTCAGACTACTGCGTCTACCTTGGGCCCTCGTTGATCTCTTGGTCCTCGAAGCGGCAGCCCACGGTCTCCCGCTCCAGCGCCGAGGCAGAGTATCGTGCCGTGGCCAACGTCGTGGCCGAGTGCTCTTGGATAGGTCAGCTGCTCCAAGAGTTGCTTTGTGATGTTCACAAGGCCACTCTTGTCTACTGTGATAACGTCAGCGCGGTCTAACTCTCCGGCAACCCGGTGCACCATCGACGGACGAAGCATATTGATCTCGATATTCACTTCGTGCGCAAGCAGGTTGCCCTTGGCCGTGTTCGAGTTCTCCACGTGCGGACGTGGCAACAGTTTGCTGATGTGATGACTAAGGGATTGCCTACTCCCGTCTTCGAGGAGTTTCGGTCCAGTCTCTGTGTCTCGGGCGACGCTTCGACTGCGGGGGGTGTTGAGTATGTGTTTTGTATTGCACGTGTATTGGAGTTGTGGTCCACCTCCTAGTCTTGTATAGTTGAGATAGAGGTCTTCCCTTGTAATATATATACGTGCACCAGCACCCCATCAATACAATGATTATTGTATTGCAAATCATCTCTCTTCACCGGCGAGTGTATTCTCAACAGTATGTGTATATATCGTGTAGCGTAGCGACTAATCATGTATTAGCCTGCATCTGTGTAACGAGAAGCAGAGCGTGACATGTGCTGCTCCTCTACAAACTGTGCGTTTTTGCATCCTGCTACCTCTCATGCCGAACTGTCGAACTACAAGTACGCACGTATGGACAAAGCAACAAAAGAATTAATATCCTTCTCATCACGGTGATATATCGATAATCAGCTGCCTAAATCAAATATATAGCATTGTATTGTATTGGACTAGACTGCATGCACGCTTATGCACAATATTGAGTATATATAATCTCTGAGGTCTCAGAAAAGTAGCTATAGCACTTGGTAATATAGAGGGAGGAGGGAGAGAAGTAGTCTTAAAAGGGGTGCATGTGTGAACACTTGAGCTAGAGTAGCTGAAGAGAGTTATAAAGCCGGTAGAATAAATCTGCGTGGCTTCGGTGTGCTCCTGAACTTTTTTATTTTTTTGTAGGGGAGGTGTGCTCCTGATGATGTTGACGTTTTGTGTCAACAAGACAGATGACCTTGCTTAAGTAATGGAAGGGTTTAGTTTGCAAAAAGAAAAGAGGAGAGAATAGATGAGATAGCACAGCAAGAGTAAATACGATAGTGGGTTATAAAACTTCTCATGGTTTTATTAGGAATTACAAAAGTAATAATGCAATTTTATGTTAAAATTGGACATTCATGGACATTGTCGTTTTCTAAGGGGAGATGGAGATAACCTATATACTTAACCCATGTACCAAATAAACTAGAACTCATATTGCACACTCGTAACTGAACGAGAACATCTGACTTCAAGTCACCCGACTTTATGTACCTAACATGTGGGTCAGCTGTTGTGAGACGCACATGTCAGTCACCCCAAAGTTGGTGACTTAATTAAGTCAGGCCATACATTTTTTTGTAGCACACAGTTCAAAATATGGGTTACAGTTTGGAATGGAAGATAAAGTCAATGTTATGGGCCCAGATTTGGATGCACACAAGCATAATTTTATTACATAAAATTCCAGATATTTAGATCGAATAAGTCGGTTTTAAAAGAGAGAATATCCGGAGGACATTGTCTTTAGGATTGATCTGCAGTGTGCGTTTTGTTAGTCCTCTTCTCTACCATAAACCACATTGCTATCAATAAGGACCAACATTCTCAGCACAACACCATCTTCACCAGTGGCGGAGCGAGAAACTTCATAAGGGGGGCCAACTACTGTTAAATCTTGTTAGGGAGGGCCAATCCATGAAAAAACACCAATTTTAGCAAAAGTAAATCACTGTTACTATTCATTATATGCTTAAATCACTGATGTTAGGGGGGGAGGGGAGGGCCATGGCTGGCACCCCTGGTCTCCGCCAATGATCTTCACTACAACCACATAGTTTCCAAAAGACTCTGAGATGTGCAGTCCTAAAATGTTTCGGTATGTACGAGAACGGTGGGAGGATATTAGATTTGCAGTTAAATCAAATCTCTACGAACTTGTCTGAATTGAGTGTTATTTCTATATCCTCCCAGTGTTCAGTTCAAGATTTTTCGACATCACATCACTTGGGTACTTAGAAACAACTTCCTTCCCTAAAAACAAGACTGTAGATTCAACATTCTAAAATACATCGGTACTCCCAAGCACTTGCATGTGATGTAGTACAAAAGTTAAAATATACCCATCCTTCTCACATTCCCCACCTGCTCGCCTGTTTGAGACTCGTCTCCAACTCTTCCGCTTCACCCCTTTTACTCTTCGACGGGTCTGTACATAGTAGTTTTAGGTCTAGGTTTAGGGTTGGTTTTTCCCCTGTAGCGACTAATGACATGAGTTTTTTTTATCTTTCCACCAATGCTTGTGAGTCATGGCTTCCGGTTGGCTTCCACTCGGTGTTGTCCATAGTTTACACTGGCTGTCGGAGGCATGTCATAAGAGACCTCTATCAATGCGCTCGTGTGTCGGCTGGGTCTACAGAAGAAGAGAAAGGCTTCTCTTGATCCACTCTATTGCCTAGGTAGCTCAAGGGAGAACAACTAGGAGTTCGAATTCGAATTGTTTGGTTTCATTATCGCATCAGAGAACAGCCTCTGTTGTTGGATCTTAACAGTCTAAGTTGCTCATATCTTAGCTCATCGTAGATGGAGGTTGTGGTTGACCTAAGGTTCGTTGGGGTTCTCACACCTTGGTGGTCAATTGCCGCCCTCTGACATCGATTTTTCTCGCCAAAGGGCAGCTATGTGGAGTTCTCATGGTATCATATTGGTGCCATCTACTACTTTTCCTCCTGGATATGATGCCTAAAGGATGGTAGCCTGGCTTTGCCTCGATTTATGAACCCTCCACCTCTGGCAAGGCCGGGTCGCGATATTACGATGTTCTCTCCTTTCCAAGTGGTTTTGTCCCCGGTAATGGAGAAGTTTGTTCGGTGAAGTCTCCAGAAAGAAGAAAGACCAAATTGCAATTTGCTTATAGTGTTTGGGATCTTTTCCGTAAAGTTATCATACCCATTTGTAATAATATTTAATCTTCGGTTGTTAAGTCAACTATTATGTAATGTTTGAAATTAGTGAAGCTTCTCTTGGTCCTTTAGCTCTTTTGGACCCTTCTCCGGTTAAAAAACTCATTTGCATATGCCACAAATCGGATCAGGTGCACATAGAGGTTGCAAGCGCAACTCATTACCATGCAACACATAGTCAAGTCATGAATTTTCTCATCACAAATGAACAAAACTCACAAATTATTTTTCTCTTTCACCCACAAAAGGCAGTGAGGTAAGAATAGCACCACTACAAGGGCGAATACAATATACGATTAATGTCAGCCCCTGCAAGTAGGTTCCTCTATGTTAGTCATCCGTGTATACACCATGTGGCATGGAAACTAATCATGTATTGGCTCTACTCCTATTTCCGATGTAGTAGAGCCCCACCCGTGTTGGATCTCCAAAAAACATACTTATTGCATATTTTTGCATCCTGATATCTCCCATGCCGAATTGTCAGACTAATGAGTACAGTGGTGAATGGGCGAAGCAACTAAAGAATGAATATCCTTGTCATCATGTTCATATATCGAAAAGCCAGCCACCAAAGCACATATATAGCATTGGACAAGGTTGTGTGCATGCCTACTACCGTAAGTTACTGCGTATATATGCAATATCCAGATTCTCAGTAGAGTAGTTATAGAACTTGGCTATACATGTCGGAGTTGAGACGACGATCTAGGGAAGCGAGGTGGAAGGCGAGGTGGAAGACGAGGTTTTGTCTGCGCAAACTTGCCGCAGTTTTCTGTTTTACTAATCCACCTTTTATGTGAGATTACAACGAAGGAAACGGGGCTCATGGCCTCCGGACTGTGCGCCACTCCTCTCCACAACGTTTGTGCCATCCCACGAACAGATTAGAGGGCGCAAGACTCGGACTCGATCGCTGCCAGACGAGCTACTCCCGCGGCAACGCTAACTGACGAAACTGAAGAAACAAACACCTGAGCTAACTGAACTAACTGAAACTCTGAACTACCTGAAACTCTGAACATGCAAAGTTTATTCTAACAATCTCCTCCTAAGCCTTGTTGTTCCTACCTTATTTTGACGACTCCAATCTTGCTCCTCGGCTCCTGAAACTTGATCTTGCCCGACGGCTTTGTCAAGATGTCTGCGAGCTGAAGGCCAGTGCCGATGTAGTCCACCGCGATCTTCTTCTCCTCCACACAGTCCCTGATGAAATGAAATCGCAAGTCTATGTGCTTACCGCGATCATGATGGACAGGGTTCTTGGCGAGGGCGATTGCAGATTTGTTGTCCATCTTCAGAATGGGCACACCAGCTTCTCTCCCCGTCAGATCCTTCAGGAGACGAGTGAGCCACACACCATAGCACGTCGTCGCCGTGGCGGCCATGTACTCGGCCTCACAAGATGAAAGCGCCACCACTTTGTGCTTCAGGGATTGCCATGAAAACAGACTGTCACCGAGATACCAGAGGAGACCAGTGGTGCTCTTGCGTGTGTCTGGATCGCCTCCCAGGTCACTGTCACTGTACCCGGACAGAACTGGGCTACCGCTCCTCCGGTAGCTGCAGCCGTAGTCGATTGTGCCGGCGATGTAGCGTAGGATATGCTTGACCGCAGTGAGGTGCTCCGTCGTAGGTGCTTCCATGAACCTGCTCACATACCCAACGGCAAACGACATGTCTGGTCGAGTGTGAACCAGATACCTGAGACTGCCGACGATGCTTCTATAGTCGCTGGCGTTCGTCGGTGGAGCCTTGCTATTCTTGCTCAATTTGAGCCTGGACTCCATAGGTGCGTGGCAGGGGTTGTAGTCCAGCATGTCCGCCTGGATCTTGCGCGCGTACGCAGCTTGGCCGAGCATGACCCCGTGCGCGCTCTGGTGCACCTCGATGCCGAGGTAGTAGGTGAGTAGGCCCAGGTCGCTCATGTGAAACTTGGCCATCATCTCCCCCTTGAAGTTGCGGATGTCGTCGTCGCTTGGTCCGGTGATGAGGAGGTCGTCGACGTACACGCCCACCAAGAGCCCGCGCCGGACGTAGACCGCGTGCTCTGAGCTGCTCCTGACAAAGCCCAGAGCAGCGAGTGTGGCGTCCAGCTTGGCATTCCAATCCCGCGGTGCTTGTCGTAGGCCATAGAGTGCCTTCCTCAATTTCAGCACCTTGTGCTCCTCTCCTGCAATGACAAAGCCCGGCGGCTGCCGGACGTACACCTCCTCCGCCAAGTCGCCGTTGAGGAAGGCAGACTTCACATCCATGTGATGGACGCGCCAGCCTTCCTGCGCGGCGAGTGCGAGCATCAAACGTACCGAGTCCATGCGAGCGACCGGCACGAATACCTCGTCGAAGTCTATGCCTTCCTGCTGGACGAAACCTTTTGCCACCAGCCGCGCTTTGTACTTGGTCACCACGCCGTCCTCGTCGCGCTTGACCTTAAACACCCATTTTAGTCCAATGGAAATGTGACCTAGGGGAAGATCAGTGAGCTCCCAGGTTTGATTATCCTCAATCGAGCCTATTTCCTCGATCATGGCCTTTCTCCAGCTCGGCTCCTGCTCTGCTTCAGAAAACGAGGACGGCTCCTCCTCCTCATCCAGGTCTGTGTCGAACAGGTCCGACAAACGCCGGAAGCGAAGAGGACCGTGGGCGTCCACGGCTGCATCATGCATCTCCGAGCATGGTGTTGGTGGCGTGACGTAGGCGATCCGTGGACTGCTCGCCGGAGATGCTGAAGTTGTTGCTGAGCTGGGCGTTACGGGCTCGGTATGTGTTGGAGATGCTGCCGTTGCCGCTGAGCTGGGCATCGCGGGCGCGGTGCGTGTTGGGGAAGCTGCCGCCGCTGCTTCTGACGCGCCGCCCGCCGTCGATACGGCTGCGCTCTCTGGCTCGGGCGTCGCTCCGGCCGCACCAGAGAACTGGCGTGGCGGTGTGTTAGGCACGATCCTCCCCGCCATTGCAGGTACACGACGCACCTCGTAGTTGACGGTGAATGCGTTGGCGCCTGCCGCACGCTCCTCCGCATCCCAGTTCCAGTGTGCTCCCTCGTCGAAGACGGCGTCGCGCGTCACATGGAAGCGCCCACCCACCGGATCAAAGAGGCGATACGCCTTGCCGCCTTCCTCGTAGCCGATGAACACCATCGGCGTCGATCTGTCGTCGAGCTTCTTCAAGTGCGGGCGCACATTCTTGACATGTGCCACACACCCAAAAGTGTGAAGCAAGTGCACCGCAGGGCGCACTCCATGCCAGGCCTCGTACGGTGTCATGCTGTGCACGCTCTTCGTAGGTGCGCGGTTGAGGAGGAAGACAGTCGTGGTCACCGCTTCCCCCCAGAACTTGGCGGGCATCGTCGTCGCCTTCAGCATGCTCCGCGCATTGCCACCACCGTATGATTGCGCCGCTCGACCACCCCGTTCTGCTGGGGTGAGTACGGAGCGGTGAGCTGTCGCTGAACACCATGATCGGCGCAGTACTCGCCGAACTCCACAGACGTGAATTCGCCGCCGCGATCAGTGCACAGCGCACGAAGCTTGCGCCCGGACTCGACCTTGACGCACTCTTGGAAGCGGCGGATCGCGTCCGGCGCCTCATCCTTGCTGCTTAGCAGTGTCAGCCACATGAACCTGGACATGTCATCAACAAGGAGCATGAAGTAACGACGGCCAGAGGGAGTCGCCGGAGAGATTGGACCACACAAATCGCCGTGTACAAGCTCCAGTGCATGCTCAACTCGATAGTTTGCCACGTCTGGGAACGATGCACGGCGCTGCATGCCTGCCACGTAGCTGTCGCAGAGCTGATCAACGTGCTCGACCGCCGGCATCCCGCGCACCATGCCCTGTCGAGCCAGCATCTGGAGGGAGTTCAAGTTCATGTGCCCGTACCTTGCATGCCACCGCCACGCCTCATCAATGGTCGCACGCGTCGCCAAGCACACCGGCCTGGCTAGCTGCATGTCGTATGGGTAGAGGCGATTGCGAGCTCTGGACGCGCGTGCGAACACGGTGCCGCATCGATCACTCAGTGTGAAGATGCCGCCGGCGATCTCCGTCCTGCAACCGCTCTCGTCCAGCTGCCCAACGCTGATGATGGAGCTGCGCAGACGGGGAATGAAGTAGACTCCAGTGAGGATGCGGTGGCCTCCATTGCTGTCGGTGAAGAGGACAGACCCGCGCCCCTGAATCGCCACGACTGAACCGTCGCCAAACTTCACTGTGCCAGCAACGCGGCGGTCGAGCTCGTGAAAGCACGCCGCGCTGCCCGACATGTGGTTCGAGGCGCCGGTGTCCAAGTACCACTTGGAGTCGTACTCCTCCTCCGTGCGCCTGAGGTGAACCTCGGCGTGCTCTTCAACGAGCTCGACGTACTCGTCGACGCGCTCGCCGTCGTTGGTGATGGTGCACACCTGCGCCATGAGGAAGGTTGGATCCTCATCTTCTGCGCCTTCTGCCTGAGTGAGGTTCGCAGCCTCCTCCCGCTTCTTCTTGCGACAGTCCCAAGCCCAATGGCCAGGGATGCCGCAGTATCTGCACTTGTCGTCGTCCTTTCCGTTGCGGCGCTCGCCATGGCCACGTCCACGGCCTCTGTCGCGCCGACCGCCGCCTCGCGGCGCGTTGCTGCTTGAGCCGCCCCGCCCCTTGAGGCGTGCAGCCCACTCCTCCTCCATCATCAGGAGCCGGCCGACGCCGGTCTCAGCCTACTCGAGATCATACCTCTCCTCAGCGGCCTTGAGCCGCCCGGTGAGCTCCTCCACCGACAGTGTGTCCAAATCGACGAGAGTTTCAATGGAGAGCGCGATCTGAGAGTACCTCTTGGGGACGACGGAGAGAAACTTGCGCACAACCCGCTTCTCGGGCACAGTTTCTCCGAGATGTGCCATCTGGGCCACCATGTTTGAGATCCTCATGGAGAAGTCATTGACGGTCTCGCCGTCGGCGAAGCGGATGTCGCTGTATTGCTTGGAGATGGTCGCGAGCTTTGCCTCGCGAACGCGCGCCACACCTAGACGCATCGTCTTGACAGTGTCCCACGCCTCCTTCGCCGTGGCCTTGCCGGCGAGGGTGGGCGCCATCTCCGGTGGCATCCCGCGCAGGATTGCTTCGAGCGTCAACCGGTCGTCGCTGCGCTCTGCCGTGCCCGTCTGCACGGTGTCCCAGAGGTAGCGGCCCTCCATCATGACCTGCATGAGAACGGCCCAGTCGGTGTAGTTGGTTCGGGTCAGCTGCGGCCACGCCGCGCCGCCGATGTCGCACGCCATCCGCGCCGTGGGTCTCTCGGCCACGGCAAGCTCGTTGACGTCGGAGACCCGTGCCCGCGGAGTGGCCGGCGACTTGCTACCACTGGAGTCGTCTGGGCCCGCCATTCCCACGATCAAGAACCTGCTCTGATGCCAATTGTCGGAGTTGAGACGACGATCTAGCGAAGCGAGGTGGAAGACGAGGTTTTGCCTGCGCAAACTTGCCGCAGTTTTCTGTTTTACTGATCCACCTTTTATGTGAGATTACAACGAAGGAAACGGGGCTCATGGCCTCCGGACTGTGCGCCACTCCTCTCCACAACGTTCGTGCCATCCCACGAACAGATTAGAGGGCGCAAGACTCGGACTCGATCGCTGCCAGACGAGCTACTCCCGCGGCAACGCTAACTGACGAAACTGAAGAAACAAACACATGAGCTAACTGAACTAACTGAAACTCTGAACACGCAAAGTTTATTCTAACAATACAAAAGGAGGAGAGAAATAAATGGTTTAGAAAGTGGATGTGTGAAAACAAGAGCTAGAGCAGATGAAGAGTTAAAATGGTTAGAATAATTGAGAGACAAGATAAGATAGGTGGACAAGTGTAAATACCATTTCAAATTATAAGATTTCACATGCTATTACAAACAATCACAAAATTACAAATCCATTATTTCTGAAATAGATATACATGGATATTGTTGTTTTTCTATAAGAACATGGTGATTATCTATTTACTTAACCCCATATACCAAAAATCCTACTAGTCATATTCCACACTTCCAACTTTCATCACAGGTGCACCTACAAGCTGCTAGCACAAAAGTAAAAAAAAATGGTTTGGAAAAGAAGATAAAGTCAAGCCTACCTACCCAGCTTCGGATGCACACAAGCATAAGTTTTTTACAAGAAAAATATGCTAGATGTAAAAAAAAATTACAAAAAATATACTAGATGTCTAGAAAAAATAAATAGGTTTACAAAAGATTGAAAAAATCCCTAGAACATATTCTTTGAGATGTGAGCATGCTTCCGAGTAGTCATCCTCTCCACCATGTATGACTTTACTATAAATCGGGACCAAAATTGCCCACACGACGTCACCCACTATGCTCCACACAGTCTCGAAAGACCATGCATATCAATGGTACAAGAATGGTGGGAGAATATTCGGTATTTTTTAGCCAATTCGTATCTCAAAGGACCTTATTGTGTGGATTTTTTTAGTTCTCTCGATATGTAGTTCAATAATTTCCACATCACTTCACTTGAGTGCTTGGCAACCATTTTTTGTTCCCCAAAAAGGTTGTAATCTGCCTTCGAAGGGCATATGCAGTGGTTGATAAGTCAGTTTTTTCTAAAGCCTGCCAAGTAATCTACAGATACAAAACATATGCAACGGGTTATCTTTTGCTGTTATCTCTAGTAACTAGACATAGAAATATATAATGAAAAATATTGGTAATAAGGGATCATCTCTTAATTAAGAGAATGTAATATTTTTTTGTAGTTTCTCTCCCCTCTACCTCAGGATCCGTACTCTCAAGCAGGCGCAAGTGACACAAAATATTATTTTTTTGGAAATGGAGGTATACCTCCGGCCTCTGCATCATGATGATGCATGCGGCCCTTTTATTAAAAATGCAGGAAGTATCATCATAAAGGTCTTACAGCTCGCAAACGGAGCAAAAATATAGAAAGGGCCTAAAAAAACAACCGATACGGTGATAATAAGGACAAGCTCTCTAGCCCTCTATCCTGTTATGTGAACGCCATCCGAACCGGTTGAATATAGCCCGAGCCACCATCTCTCATTGGTTGCACCGAGTAACCAAAGGCTCCCTAGAGTCCATAGAAGTGAGTAAGGACCACGTATGGATCCAAGCTGTAGCTCTGAAGATAACCTGCAAAAAAGTTAAATTGTGTTGTCTGTTAAAAATCATATCGTTTCTGCAGTTCCATATAGCCCATAATAGCGCACATATTCCAATCCGAATACGAGCTGCCGTGATCTGTTCAACCCCAGCCAACCACGTCCCAAACAAAGACGCAATATCTACTGGGGGATTAATATTAAAAGCTATATGAATCGTTCTCCACAGTAATTTGGCAAGTGGGCATTCAATGAATAAATGTTGTATTGTCTCATCTTGAGCACAAAAACAACACCGCGAGTTGTCTACCCATCGTCTCTTAATTAAGTTGTCCTTTGTGAGTATAATTTGCTTGTGGACAAACCACATGAAAATTTTAATCCGCAAAGGAACCTTAACCTTTCATATATGAAGTGACCTTGAGAGGGGGCCAGAATTAATCAAATCCCTATAAAAGGATTTCACCGTAAATATCCCATTTTTAGTTAACTTCCATTGTGTAGAATCCGGCACGTCGGAGAGTCGAACTTCAATCAATCTCCAAACCAAGTGCATCCCGGCTGTCCATCTCGCACCTACTAACGTACGTCTGAACTGGATATTCAAGGGAATAGTTTGAAGGACGATACCTACGTAATCTTCCTTATGTTGCACAATATTGTAAAGGGTGGGATATTGTAAGGCCAAAGGTGTCTCTCCTAACCATGTATCCTCCCAAAATCTCGTTGACATCCCGTTACCAACCAAGAATTTGACCCTACGAAAGAACAGATCCTTCGTTCGCATAAGTCCCTTCCAGAACGGTGAATCAGTTGGTCTGATGGTAGTCTGGGCTAGCGTTTTCGAGTGCAAATACTTATTGTGCAGGATTTGAGACCACATGCCCTCCGGCTCTGTCCCTAACCTGTACAACCATTTGCTCATAAGACATTTATTCTTAATTTCCAAGTTCTCAATACCGAGACCCCCTTGGTATTTAGGTCGACAAAGGATATCCCAACGCGCGAGACGGTATTTCCTCTTGGCCTCATCAGACTGCCAAAAGAATCAAGATCTAAAGAAATCAAGTCGCTTTCGGACCCCTTTTGGAATTTCGAAGAACGAAAGTAAAAACATTGGCATGCTAGTTAGTACTGAGTTGATCAGAACTAATCGGCCCCCATATGACATCAACTTGCCCTTCCAGCAGCTGAGTTTTTTTCGATTCGTTCTTAAATTACTCTCCATTCTTTATTAGACAATTTACGATGATGAATCGGAATACCCAAGTAACTGAATGGTAAGGCACCTAACTCGCATCCAAACAATTGTCTGTAAGTGTGTTCCTCGTCTTTTGCCTTCCCAAAACAAAACACCTCGCTCTTATGGAAATTGATCTTTTAAGCCAGACAATTGTTCGAATAGATATAAGATAAGTTTCATATTACATGCCTTAGCCATGTCATGTTCCATGAAAAGGATAGTGTCATCAGCATATTGTAGAATGGACACCCCTCCATCAACCAGATGAGGAACTAGACCCTCTACATGCCCATGTTGCTTGGCCCTGCCAATAATGATGGCCAACATATCTGCCACAATATTGAACAGAAGGGGTGACATGGAATCCCCTTGTCTCAGCCCCTTATGCATCTGGAAATAGTGACCAATGTCATTGTTCACCTTAATTCCGACACTACCCTTCTGGACTTGAGTATCCACCTGGTGCCTCCAGGTTTCACTAAAACCCTTCATGCGCATTGCCTGCTGAAGAAAAGGCCATTTTACTTTATCATAAGCCTTCTCGAAATCCACTTTTAAGATAACCCCATCTAGTTTCTTCGAGTGAATCTCATGAAGAGTTTCATGTAAGACAACTACTCCTTCGAGTATGTGTCGTCCCGGCATGAAAGTTGTCTGACTAGGTTGAATCACTGAGTGAGCAATTTGCCTCAATCTATTGGTTCCAACCTTTGTGAAGATTTTGAAACTCACATTCAGCAGGCAAATGGGTCGAAATTGTTCTATCCGGACCGCCTTCTTCTTCTTCTGTAATAACGTTATCGTACCAAAATTTAGATGAAACAACTCCAAATGGCCTTCGAAAAAATCATGAAACATAGGCATAAGATCATCTTTAATGATGTGCCAACATTTCTTATAGAATTCAGCTGGAAACCCATTTGGTCCCGGTGCTTTATTCGGCTTCATTTGAGTTATGGCCACGTCGCACGAAGACAAGGAAACAGCTATTTTTTATCACTTCAACTCCATCCTTGGCTCCAAAGGGGCTCGGCCAACAACCATCAATTGGAGCCAACTTCAACTGCCCACAATCAGAGGAGGTGGCCTCGATAACCCCTTCTTAGAAGAGGAGGTCTGGGAAGCAATCAAGGCCTCGGCGGCGGAAAAGGCCCCGGGGCCAGACGGCTTCATTGGAGTCTTCTTCCGTAGTTGCTGGCAAACCATCAAGCACGACATCATGAGGGCTTTCCACCAATTCTACTGTATAGCCGGCGACGATCTTGCAGCCCTCAACTCCGCCCTGGTGGTTCTGATCCCAAAGAAGGATGGCGCAACAACAGTTTCAGATTTCAGGCCCATTAGTCTAGTCCACTCCATAGCTAAGTTAATCACCAAGGTCCTCTCCATGCGCCTCACCAACGTCATCGACTACATCATCTCGCCGGCACAATCTGCCTTCCTGGCAAAGAAGAGCATGCATGACAGTTTCCTCTATGTTCAGAGTGCAGTTAGAGCACTTCACAGGAAAAAGACATCGGCACTGCTTATCAAATTAGACATAGCAAAAGCTTTTGACAATGTCTCCTGGGAATACTTGCTCGAGCTACTACAAGCCCTAGGTTTCTCAGCTAGATGGCGCGACTGGATCACAATGCTACTGTCGACATCAACCTCCTCCTTCTTGCTGAACGGCGCGGAGGGAAAGAAAATCCTACACTGCAGAGGGCTTAGGCAGGGCGACCCGCTATCACCACTCCTGTTCATCATCGCCATAGACCCCCTGCACCGTCTCCTCCAACGTGCCATGGAGCTAGGTGAGCTTGACTTACTACCTGGCAGGGAGTTGTCGTTGCGAGTGAGCCTCTATGCAGACGACGCCATCATCTTCGCCAACCCAGTGAAAGAAGAGATTGATACGCTCATGAGCATCATCCATGACTTCGGGCATGCTTCAGGACTAAAAGTGAACCTGCTAAAATCTTCAGTTACGGCCATAAGATGCGACCACATTGACCTGCACAGCAGGTGTTGCAAAATTTTGGAGGGCAACAAGAGCACTTCCCCCTGCGCTACCTGGGACTGCCAGTCACCATCTCTAGGCTACGGATTGTGCATCTCCAATTCATCTTGGACAGAATCCGAGCTCGACTGGCAGGCTGGAAAGGCCGTCTCCTTACCATTGCAGGAAGGAGGGTTCTTGTCAGAAGCGTTTTGAGCGCACTACCAACCTTTGCCCTGACCGTCCTAAAAGTGCCGAAGAAGATTCTGACTGAAGTGGACAAGATCAGACAACGTTTCCTATGGGCTCAAGAGGAAGCGATCAGCGGTGGGAAGTGCAAAGTAAGCTGGCCGGGGGTTTGCACTCTGATCGACAATGGTGGCCTCGGCATTTCTAACCTGCATAGATTCAGCCCTGCACTCAGGCTCCGGTGGCTTTGATTCTCTTGGATCACACCCAACAGGCCCTGGGTTGGAATGCAGCTACCATGTGACCAAGGAGACAAGGACCTCTTCAATGCATCAACGACAGTGACACTGGGAGATGGGCGGATAGCGAGTTTCTGGGACAGTTCATGGACCGGTGCAGGAACACTGAAAATGGAGTTCTCTGAGCTCTACAAGCATTCAAGAAGAAAGAACAGGACAGTTCACGCAGCAATCCACAATGAAAACTGGATCCTGGACCTTGCCCACGGAAATACCCAACACTATGGCCGGAGGTGATCCGGCTGAGCAGATGACTCGCCTCGCGAAACCTAAGTCTAAATGAAGACCTACAAGACACCATTCAGTGGAAGCACATGGCCTCAGGTTCCTTCTCCACCAGCTCAGCATACAAATGCCAGTTCCAGGGAATGATCAAGACCAGTTTCAGAAAAATGCCTTGGCAAGCATGGGCACCGGCAAGGCTGAAGTTCATGGTCTGGCTACTCCTCAAAACCAGGCTCTGGTGCAACGATCGGTTACAGCGAAGAGGATGGCCAAATGGGTACTTCTGCCAGTTCTGCCTCAGAAACCTGGAAACCTCGCACCACTTGTTTTGGCAGTGCCCCTTCTCACTAGCAATCTGGGAAAAATCGCCCAACGACGAGGATGCAACTCCCTACACCCCACAGTCTAGCAGCACAAGAACAAGGCCGTGGAGATCATTGCAGAAATGATCAGCGCAGCTACACATGAGCACAAAAAGGGCATCAAGACAATGATCATTCTGCTGCTAGGAAGCATTTGGCAACAGCGCAACGAATGCACTTTCAGACACAAGATAGCAAATCATACAGAGACAATAGCGACCATCGCAAGAACTGTTGAGCTCTGGCGCCAAGCAGGAGCGACACACCTGGAGCACCCTTTCTGGGACCCGCCCTAAGAGATTTTCTCCCACCAGCATAGCCTAGGGCTGGGTGTGCTTTTTCTTTTTAGTTTCTTCTTCTTCTCTCCTTGATCACTCGATCACACTCCACCTTTCAATGTTTTCCCACCTGCTTCCTGCTATGATTTCAATATATGCCAGCCATCAGCTGGTTCGTTCAAAAAAAACAAGTGATCGTCCAATCACATATATAGTTTTGGACTATGTCGTCTACACTCCTACTATCGGCTACTGCGTAATAGCACTTGACAATATATAGGGGGGAAGGGAAGAACTATTCTAAAGTGCGAAGACTAGAGGTAGAGCAGTTGAAGAGAGTAAAAGTGGGTAGAATAAATCAGAGAATAGATAACATAGGAAGGCAAGAGTAAAAATAATAGTGAATTATAAACTTCACATGCTTTTACAAAATTAAAAAAATAAAATTACATTTTTCTTTTAGATTTGACACTCATGGACATTGTTGTTTTTCTATAGGAATATGAATATTACATGTCTACTTAAATCATATACCAAAGAAACTGTAATTTATATCGTACACTCCTAGCTACGATACACAGGCCTCTACCAGTCACATTTTTTAGCACAAAGCTCAAAATTTTGTTTGAAAAGGAAGATAAGGTCAAGCTTACCGGCCCATATTCGGATGCACACAACCATAATCTTATTACAAAAATATGAGATATCAAGGATGAATAGATCAGGCATGTTATATACCATGTACCACATTCCTATGAGCATGGACCAGAATTGCCTTCATAACACACCATGTTAACGATCATCCACATGGTCTCGAAAGACCTTGTGATGTCAGGTTTCCACAGTTGTACCTTTGGCCAATGGACTTCCAAAACGCCACAATATTTTATTGTTGAACAGTCAATGGGTGAACCTGAATATGATCTCATTAAAAATAGATTAATCTGTTTATAATGAAACCAAATTTAAAACCATAATAGCCCGAGGGGCAATACATTTTGTCGAAGCAAGAACACATAGAACATACACAAAACTCCAAGTACGTAATTTTAAGGCAACATAAATATCAACCACCTAATCATATTGGTGGTTGGGTGATGCAGAATAGGTTATGTCATAGGCGCATACAAGCATGACTGATAAAGAGAGAGGTTGTCAACATGCCAGAAGAAAACACAGGGAGGACTCCCTGTAAGGACACATCAAGAGGGCTCTAGTTGAAGCAACTTGAAAACCACATGCACGAAGACCTCATGCTATCATATACTAGTAGCTACACTATCGTTCATCGGGTCAAGGACATGAAGAATATACGAATTCTCTGACGCAATGGTGGTCATAGCCCATGGGAGGTGGGGAGAATGAGTGATGCAGGTGTGACATGACCTTCAAGAGTTCCGCTGGCGGAATGGCGGATGTTATTTCCTAGAGGGGAGTGTAAATGAAGGGCACACACAACCAGAAGTTGATGATAGCAAAGGCACTGAGCTGCGTCGGCAAGGAGACTTTGGAGAAGCTATTGAAGGAAATATGCCCTAGAGGCAATAATAAAGTTGTTATTTATATTTCCTTATATCATGATAAATGTTTATTTTTCATGCTAGAATTGTATTAACCGGAAACTTAGTACATGTGTGAATACATAGACAAACAGAGTGTCACTAGTATGCCTCTACTTGACTAGCTCGTTGAATCAATGATGGTTATGTTTCCTGACCATAGACAAGAGTTGTCACTTGATTAACGGGATCGCATCATTAGAGAATGATGTGATTGACTTGACCCATCCGTTAGCTTAGCACGATGATCGTTTAGTTTGTTGCTATTGCTTTCTCCATAACTTATACATGTTCCTATGACTATGAGATCATGCAACTCCCGAATACCATAGGAACACTTAGTGTGCTATCAAACGTCACAATGTAACTGGTAACTATAAAGATGCTCTACAGGTGTCTCCGATGGTGTTTGTTGAGTTGGCATAGATCGATATTAGGATTTGTCACTCCGAGTATCGGAGAGGTATCTCTGGGCCCTCTCGGTAATGCACATCACTATAAGCCTTGCAAGCAATGTAACTAATGAGTTAGTTGCGGGATGGTGCATTACGGAACAAGTAAAGAGACTTGCCGGTAACGAGATTGAACTAGGTATTGAGATACCGACGATCGAATCTCGGGAAAGTAACATACCGATGACGAAGGGAACAACGTATGTTGTTGTGCGGTTTGACCGATAAAGCTCTTCGTAGAATATGTAGGAACCAATATGTGCATCCAGGTTCCGCTATTGGTTATTGACCAGAGATGAGTCTCGGTCATGTCTACATAGTTCTCGAACTCGTAGGGTCCGCACGCTTAACGTTCGGTGACGATCGGTATTATGAGTTTATGTGTTTTGATGTACCGAAGGTAGTTCGAAGTCCCGGATTTGATCACGGACATAACGAAGAGTTTCGAAATGGTCGAGACATAAAGATCGATAGATTGAAAGCCTATGTTTGGACATCGGAATGGTTCTGGATGAGTTCATTTTCCGGAGTACCGGGAGGTTACCAGAACCCCCTCGGGGAGTATATGGTCCTTATTGGGTCTTAGTGGAATAGAGAAGATGAAGGGAAAAGGTGGGAGGCGCGCCCCCCCTAGCCCAATCCGAATTGGGTGCCCCCCCCCCTTTCCTTTCTTCTCTCCTCCCCTTCCTTCTCTCCCACTCCTACTACTTGGAAGGGGGGAATCCTACTCCCGGTGGGAGTAGGACTCCCCTAGGGCGCGCCATAGAGGGCCGACCCTCCCCCCTCGGTCATATCGTAGACACACAAATTGATCATTGTCTTAACCATGTGCGGTGTCCCCCTCGGTCATATCGTAGCGGTGCTTAGGCGAAGCCCTGTACCGATAGCTTCATCATCATCCTCATCACGCCGTCGTGCTGACGAAACTCTCCCTCGACACTCAGCTGGATCTAGAGTTTGTGGGACGTCACCGAGCTGAACGTGTGCAGATCGCGGAGGTGCCGTACCTTCGGTGCTAAGATCGGTCGGATCGTGAAGACGTTCAACTACATCAACCGCATTGTCATAACGCTTCCGCTTACGGTCTAAGAGGGTACGTGGACAACACTCTTCCCTTCTTGTTGCTATGCATCACCTAGATAGATCTTGCGTGCGCGTAGGAATTTTTTCGAAATTACTGCGTTCTCCAACAGCTATCAAGGAACTTTTTAGGAGTCACACAAGATCGGTGGCAGAGAAGCAACCTTGGGTCATGCGCTTCTGCAACGGTTGGATAGATTGACTTCACAACGACGCCTCCTAGAAGGGAGGTGGCACGAAAAAGGTGTCACCATTGTTGCCGCCATCGTAGAGCCAACGGAAAAATTTCTCCTTGAACCAGAGCAGAACAACCCTGGCTAGGCACATAGCACCCGCCATCCATAGTCACTAAAGAGTGATGTACAATGCCACTAAGGTGAAATGGCGACATGGATTTCTCTAGGATTCGCACACCAGCAGATGCCGCATGACAAGCAGATCCGGCATACCGCGTGGGCATGAGCAGGAGCTAGCCGAGGTATTGCTGCAGCATCCCATCTCTATCAAAGGGGTCAAAATTCCCTGCCAACCCGATGTGTACTAACAGTGAACATGGACGGGGTGAAGATTAGTTGGCGATCAGTGATTGGATCAAGGGGGAGGGAGGGGCCCTGGCCCATCCTGTTGATGTAGCATTTTTGTTGAGAGAAAGAGGGGACAGAGTATGAGAAAGGAGGAGGGCGGTTTGTCGGCGTAGGCAAAGGCCGCTGCGGGCCGAATAGACGTGGCGCTGGGCAGGGCTATTCGTCTAGCCTCGATGCAAATGTATCTGTGTGCGGATAGATGAAGGTGTTTGGCGTCCACCATTTGGAGATGCCTTAAGAGGCCGGTTCATTATTTTGCAGTCATACTGCCTCCGGTTAATAAAGTAATCAACTTCTAAAACGTTGTCGCACTTGCGATAACTCTGGGAAAAAGACAATGGGCCTACCAAACCAAATCCTCAGGGATATTCTTCACAAGACTTCAGTTCGGTGCTCGGCAACCATTCATTCATTGTTGAGCGAAAGCAAGCAATCCAGGTAAAATCAGCATAACAAAATGCAGCGATATACACGTTCGCACAGTTGCACGTAACTGGAAAGAAAGCAGGGCGTCGCCTAGCCTAAATGGCCCCTAGGCGCCTGCGTGTTTGGCGCAGCTGGTTCTCCTCGCAGCACGGTCAAGGCACGAATCGCTTCATCGCAAAGGTAAGCAACCTCCTCAACTTTTTCCTACACGAGAACGGATTATCCGTTCCTTCTGTCCCTGTCAGACGAACTCACGGCAAGGAACTTTTCAACACCGGCATCATGTTCCGTCGTGCCGACATGTGTACGGACAGCGCCTCGACGTGACTGAAAGAGTGACGTGCCCAAATGGAACCGGGAAACAGCGCGTGTTCCCAGTGACACGCCCGTCGGATTATCAAGCGGTAGTACGATTGCATTATTCCGTGGCCGATCAAGTCTCACTTTGTGAAGCACGGGCCAACCAGAACCACTCGTACTACCATTCCCTTCAACCATCACACTAGTGCAGAATGACTCTTTCAGTCACGTCGACCGGCCCCTCGGGTAGCCATAAGCCATATGGATACCTTTGCATAGCACTTGGCTTTGAGGAATCGACGAGGCCTGACTGACACCTTGTACGGGTGCAATTCGCCTTGGATCCTGAGTCCATGCAAATTCTTGTTAAGAACATTAGTCCAGATAGAGCCTAGGTAGAACAAAAATACTAGTCCCTTCATACGGAATTAGTTGTTGCAGAAATAGATGTATCTAAAAGTATTTTTAGATTTAGATATATCCATTTCTGCAAAAATAATTCGGGACAGAGGAAGTACTTACAAAGCAGTTGCTTGCGGATTGTTTTATAACGTATTTGTCTTCCTCTCCACTAATCCCTCCCCTTATTTTAGAGTGGGCCCCTCCCTAATGCACTGAAGGGCCTCCATGTAATCATGTAATTTCTGCCAGTGAGTAATTGTTAATAGTTGTGGCGTTACTCCCAAAATAATTTGGTAAAGCGGAGTTAATTATACTACCAGGCTTTCAGCCTCTCACGAAAATCATGAGGTGAAACGTCATTTTAGTATGATGATCATTGCATACCTATGCATCAACGACCTGTATGTGGGGTGGCAACTAATTTTGTATTGGCGCTACATTGGTTCACGGGACATCAGATCGCCACGTATGTTGAATCTGTCTCAAACTCTGCAGATTTCTGCATTTTGATGCCTCCCATGCCGAAATGTCATACCAACGAGTACATAGACGAGTGAACGAAGCAACTAAAGAATATATCATTTCATCATGGTGATATATCGACAACCAACCGCCTAATCACATCTATATAGTATTGGAGCGGACTGCATGCACACGTACAATCATCTATTGAGTACATATAAGCCGAGCTCTTGGCAAAGTAGTATAGCACTTGGCAATATGGAAGGAAGAGAAAAATTAAGTAGTAGTTTAGGAAGGGGTCCATGTGTAAAGACTAGATCTTAAAGTAGTTGAAGAGAGTAAAACTGGATAGAATAAATGAGAGAACAGATCATAGTTTAAAAAACCGGACTGGAAAATACCGGAACCAGCAAGCCATCGGTTTTTAAGCGCCACGGATTGTTCGAGCAATTTAACTAAAAAAACCAATCGAACTGGTCGGTTCTTGAAAAAACTGGTGAACTGGGCGATTTTGAGAAAACCGGGCGGTTCGATGTCATTTTCAGAAAAGCCCATCAATCCATTTCTTTTTTCGTGAACAAGTTAGGGGTAGACAGGGAAAAGAGGAAAACACCCCGGTTTGTAGGGTTTCGGCCAAAACACTTGATCGGTTAGCTCGTTTCTCCCGTCTCCCATCACTTTATCGGGCGTTCCACCACACCTATCTAGCGCAGCATCGCTTCCCCACCACAACTCCTTCTATACCAGGCCACCCTGCGCCGCCCCTCCCGCCTCCCACCATCACGCGCGAGTGTGCCACTACTATTGACTGTTGGGGACGCCGCCGTTTGGTCCAGAGCATCCATCTACTCTAGTCCAGACGTCCCACAAGACCTGCAAAGGACCAGAATCAGTACTACCTCTATTCCAAACGAGCAGGACCAGGACGTCTGAGGCCCGACGGTCGCCTCCCACCGCACCAAACCAGGACTACTACTATGTTGAGCTATAAACTACATGTATATGAATTAGATATTATCATGTAGTTGTTAGTTACTCTGTTGTGTGCTTACATCTTTTTTTAATCTATTGATTGGTGTACTTATTGCTAAAATATATATTACTAGAAGAACGCCGTGCGTTGCAACGGGGCCACATTAACTTTAAGAGTTCAATATTACGACATTGGCGACTTTTTTTACCATCAAATCTTCACACACACACAGAACCACACTCTCCCTCCCTCTTCCTCACTCTCTATCCCCGTCTCCCTCTCGCTCTAACACACATACATATCCATCTTATTGGGTACGGGACCATAATCCATCTATTTCACACATACACGCTAGTGCATAACAATATGGATTATGTGTATTATATTTGCCACCAGAATTGAGGGAATTAATTTCATGTAAATCGACCAGCCACAACTCCAAGAATACGCGGACGAGGTGATTCGGGTCGGCGTCGGCGCCGTCCAGCGCGGGCCACGGGCCCGCTTCCAAGTGCACGTGCAGTGCACGACTTCACAAATATTATAATCAGATATGAAAAATCACATGCATAGAAAAGACATTCTGATAGCAATCCAAATACCATACTCAATTGAATACCTAACATGGACAATACTCTTATTTCTATGCGCCAGAAAAAAATGGAATAGCAAAGCTAAGTATGCCTACATACGCTCAGATTATATATAAGAATCTTGGGTGAACAATTGCAACAAAGCACTAAGCAGCGATAAATTTAAATAAAAAATCCATTAACTATGCAGGCAGCAGGCTTGTTACAACATAGAGAGATAGAAAAATGTCACCTCCAGTAATGTAGCGCAAAGGAGTGGAACGAAGCATGAATGAGCGGTTGCCTGTTCTTCTCCATGTACATGGATCAGCAGTAGAGGCCAAGTATGTAAGTACTTGACCGAACTCCACTCTTCGTGTACGGAGAGCCATGTCACATTCTCGCCGCTGCAGCATGGGAGGACGGCTGGTTCACGTGACCCTCCAGCTGGGGGATCCATGGTGGCTGACCGTCGAGCTCGAGGCAGAGAAGTTGAGGGCAGTAGTGGCAAGATCCACGCCAGCCAACCGGGCGAAGAGGAGGTCGTCGGGGAGGGACACATCGGCAAGATCCGGTCACCACGCGACCTGAAGAGCAACAGTGATCTCCACAAGCTGTAGGCCGACGGCGTGCTCCATCCCCTGCGATGGGGTGACCATGGCGGTGGCCACAGCTCCTCATGCTCGCCTCGATCTCGGCGACACACCCTGAGTGTAGGAGGCAGCAACGACCTCGACGAAATCATAGCCTCCATCCCGGAACGCAATCATGTCGCTCTAAATAAATGGATTCAATCATGTGACTCTAATTACTTCGGATTGTTATGTGCACACTAAGCGGGGTGCAGTTAGGAAAGAAAATGTTTTCTAATTAAAGTGATTGAGTGATTTAAGGTAAGGTTAATTAATTTAGATTTGATTTTTAGTGATTGTTAGTAAAGTATATGATGCGTCTTTAAAATCTTTTATTTGTTTCCTTAAAATCTATTATTTGTTTCCTAAAGAAATTTGCAATAATGGAAGGTATCGGTTGATTTGGATAAGTTAGTAAATTTAGATCCGTGATTGCGTGCACGTTTGGAAAGTGCTGATTTGCAAGGAAAGAGCTGAGGGGTAAATAAACCGGTGAATAAGAAACCAACATCGAAAAAAATCTACGACGGTTAACCTACGAAAAAAAACCGGACGAAAGTGGTGGGACGAAAAAAAACCTGGAAGCGAGACTACCAACTGCTCCATTAGGAGTAGAGATTTTCTGTCTTAAAAAAACCGACAATCGAACCGGTGAACTGGCGGTCAGACCGGTTTAAACCTGAATCGGCTGCATCACCGGTTCGATTATCGGTCCGGTTTTTTAAACTATGGAACATATAAGATAGAAGGGAAAGAGTAAAGACAATAGTCAATTATAAAATTTCACATGTTTTTACCAACCAATTGCAAAGGTACAACTATATATTTCTTTCAAAATTAGAATTCATGCAGATGGTCATTCTGTGTGAACATGGAGATTAATTATATGTCGGCTCAGTCTATCGGAGGTGCTCCTAGGAGCAAGATGTGTGTACGCTCATATGGGTGAACATGCTTTTTTTCCTCAGAAAAAAAGGAGCAAGATGTGTGCACGCTCATATGTGCGAGTCTATATGAACGTCTACATCTATGTTTCTAAAAATACATTCATTTAGACAGAGCCCTAAAACAACAAAAATACTCTACTTACAGGCATTTACTTACGGATTGCTTTAGAAATGTATGGTTTCTCCTCTTCACTAATCCCTCCCCATGAATTTTCATGTTGGGCCCCTCCCTAATCCACTAATGGGCCTCCATTTAATCCCGTAATTTATGTCCATGAGTAAATTGCCAGGAGATGTAGGGCTACTACTACGACAATTAGACGACACCCCACACGTTGTTGTGCAAGAATTTTGAAATATTTTTGGTGAGATGTATTCTATGGAACATGAATTTTTTCTATAATAACATGATAACTAAAACAGTAAATACCTAATTTATTATGTTTTATTTTGTATAGCTATAAAATATTTATTACATATAAATAGCATAATTGTATGAAAATTATCGTGGATGTTGCGTGCTGATGTGCCATGCTTACAACTTGAGAGAAATACGTTAGTAGGTGCTAGCTATTTATATATAGAATATTGAGTGAGGCAGTACCAAACTTTCAACCTGTCACAAAAATTGTAAGGTGAGACGAGATTTTCGTAATGTCAGCCACTTGTATACTGGTTCCTATGATTCAATGACATGTACTCCCTCCGTACCGAAATACTTGTAGTTGGGTGAAACTAGTACAAGTTCCCCCAACTACAAATATTTTGGTACAGAGGTAGTATATATTACCGTGTGGGGTGGCAACTAATCATGTATTAGCCTTACATATGTTGACAAGGAAACAAAACACCGCTTGTGTTGGATCTCTTGAAAATATATTGGTTGTATATTTTTGCATCTTTTTTTAGAATCACCGTTCCCTCGCATGAATATATTACTCAAAGGCAGCCAAGAGCAGCGAGTTTCAGAATTACATTGGCACGACGGACCGTTCAGAGAGGTAGGAACGCCACGAGAACAAGTCGTCCTTGTCACCCGGACTGATTGAGCGGTGCGACCACAAGTCTAAAGCAGAGATAATAAGCCAAAAGGTTATTACATAGCATTGGTCGATGGACCTGAATAACATGTCACTACAGGCAGCCCAAATCTTCCACGGATTCGTAAGCAGGACCATTGGCCACATCTTGATTGGCATTTGGTGTGGCAGAGCGGCATCCCACAAATCATTGACGTCACCGGACATGGGTGAAATACCCAAGAGTTGCCAGCTAGAGGGCAAGGGATGAAGAGATGGGACATCTCTTCGCATATTTTTGCATCCTAATACCTCCCATGTTGAAATATTGTAATAACAGGTGCATAGACGAATGAACGAAGCAATTAAATGATAAACATCATTTTAATCATGCTGATATATCGTCAACCAACCACCTAATCACATGCATAGTATTGGACTAGACTGTGTGCACATGTAAAATCATCTATTGAGTATGTATAATCTTTGAGCTCTCAGCAAAGTAGCTATATATAGCTCATAGAAATATAGAGGGAGGAGAGAAAGTAATCTATAAATGGGGTCCATGTGCGAAGACTAGAACTAGGTGGTTGAAGAGAGTGAAAATGGGTAGAATAGATAAGATAGCGTGGCAAGAATAAAGACAATAGTGAATTATAAAACTTCACATGCCTTTTCCGAAAGTTTCTTTTAGAAAACTTCACATCGGTTCTCGAACTCATTTCGCAAGTGATGTTGTACATAAGTAAAAAAGATCCACCCTTCTCGCCTTCCAACCAGTTGGCGCTCTTCTCCAGCACTCTTGCTCCGCCCCTCTAAATCCTCGGTAGCTTTGCTGCCCGGCGTGGAAATGGGAATTACTTTTGCCACTATGGTGACTAGCAGCATACTGTTTTTGAGATTTCCACCGGCACCTCCGAGCTGTGGTCAATGGTCCCCTTTCGTTTCCTCTCATTGTTGTCCATAGTGGACAATGGCCATCAAAGGAGTTCCAGAAGAGAGCTCCTTCACTAAGCTTGCGTGTCGGGTGGATCTATAGAAGAAGAGAGAGGCTTCTCTTGATCTACTCTATTGCTGAGGAGGTGAAAGGGCAAATAGTGAGGAGATCGAATTCGAATTCCTTGGATACACCACCACATTGAAGAAGGGCCCGAGGTGTTTGATCTAGAGAGATCTCAGTCACTCTCGTCTGATCTCCTCATCGATGGTGGTTGTGCAAAGTTAGGACACGTGTTGGGGTTCTCACACCTTGGCAGTCGATTACTGGCCTCCGTCACTCCAACTTCAATTTTTCTAGCTGAAGGGAGGCCATATGGATGGGTCTGTGATGTCTCCTACTTTGCCTTACTACTATAGAACCGGACAACACTAACTGGCCAAATCATATCATCACGAACTATTTTTTGACCGCTCATTGCCTCGGGGTCAGTGATGACCTTGTCCTCACAGGTCGTCTAGTTAGTCGGTCACTAATGACTAGAATTAGTCATCACTGAAAGGCCAAATGGCCGGTCACTGATGTACTTCTAAGGATGCAAAAAATAGCATCAACCATCTGCATGGAAGATCCCATGCAAAAAAACTCGGCCAAACAACATTTTCATAAAAGAGCACATATATATACAAGCACTTAACATGTTTTTGGAGAACATCACATACATCTATCTTCTCATAGAAGATCACATACATACAAACCAAAAACAATGTCTGCCACGGCTATAAAAAATCCCCCCAAAACACCTATATATACCTAATTCAAGATCTAACATTATGCCTCGTCCTCAAACTTTGCTTCGCAAAGATAAACAAGCACACACGGAAACAATCTTAGGATGCAAGCATCTGACTAGTAGAAATTTAAAAATCTTAGGACTCAAACTTGCATCAAACGATGCAATGTTTTCTTGCTACTAACATACATCAACAATATTAATATTAAATATCAGCAGTAGGAGACCAACGCGGTATACCTTAGGGGTTGATGAAGAGGGTGAAGTCTATAATCTTAGCGAGAACCTTACAAACTCATTAAGCTTCTTGAGCAGGGCGTCGTCATCCTCATACTTTATGAAAAAGAAGATATTCAGTTCAGCTACATTATCGAGTCACAACTTTTTTCTTTAACAGGTTGCAGACCCAATTAATCCCGGTTGATCACAACTTGGTTTTAGAAATAGTTGAACATATCACTTGACAAAATCTTAAGTAACAAATCCTCAGGTTAACTGAAATTATTAGTTGAATAACTGAGCTGCTTGATGTTCTATCCATAGCTTGTAAAGCTCTTAACTAGTTGCAACAAATAAATACATCTTGGATATCTACATAAATTTCCTAAAACTTTGGTTAAGTTGCTGGGACAAAAAATGACTCTAAGTTGGTCGAAAACAGAATAACATATTATCTCCCCTTCAGTAAGCTCGTGGGTCGGCTGGATCAACGAAGGAAGAGAGAGAGGCTTCCCTTGATAAACACTATTGCCAAGGTCGATGAAGGGAGAACATCGAGGAGTTTGACTTTGACTTCCTTAGATCCACCATCATGTTGGACAAGAGCCTCCTGCCTTGGATCTAGACAATGGCAGTTTCTCCTATCTTAGCTCCTCATCATGGTGGTTGTGGTAGAGCTACGGTGCACTAGGATTCCCACACCTTAGCGGTTGATTGCTAGCTTTTGCCACTCTGGAAAAATTTGGACCGAAGGGCAGACATATGGAGTTATCACGACAAATGGATCGTGTCGTCTTCTTCTTATCCTCCTATCTATGATACCTAAAGGGAGGTATTCTGAGTTTGGCTCGGTGTTCGCACCCTCCACCCCTTCCATGACCCAACAGCAACGCTACAAAAATCTCTCCATTCCAAGTAGTTTTATCCCCGATGATGTTGAGGTTAGTTCAGTGAAGTCTCCTCGAAGAAAAAAATACCAAAATGCAATTTGCTTCTAGTGATTGGGGTCTTTATGCAAAGTTCCTAGGCCTAGATGTAATTTAGTTTTAATATTGGGTCCTTAGGTCAGTCGTAATGAAATGTTTGAAATTTAGTGAGGCTTCTCTTGGTCCTTTAGGACCCTTCTCCTACCAAAAACCCCATCTGCATGTGCCACAAATCACATCAAGTGCACATAAAGGCCGTCTGCGCAACTCGTCTACCATGTAGCATGCATGGTCAAGTCACAAATTTCGTGATCACAAATGCATGAAGCTCCTATATTTTTTGTCTCTTTCTCACACAAAAAACATGGGGTAAAGGTAACACTACTATGAGGGTGAATCCAAGATACTATGAACGGCAACTAATGCAAGATTGTTTCTCTGTGTTGGATATTTTTGTATACACCATGTTGCATGGTAAATAATTATGCATTAGGCCTACTCAGGTTCTTGAAGAAGCAGAGCATCACGCTCGTGTTGGATCTCTGATAAACATACCCGTTGCACATTTTTACATCAGAATACCTCCCACACCAAATTGTGAGACTCACGAGTACACAGGAAAATGGACAATGCAACTAAAGAACGAATATCCTTCTCATCATATTGATACACCAACAACCAACTGCCAAAGAACATATATAGTATTGGAAAAGGCCGTGTGTATGCAATCTTGGAACTCTCAGCTAAGTAGATATGGCACCTGGCTATACAAAGGGAGGAGAGAAAGAAATACTCTAGAACGAGGGTACATGTGTGAAAATAAGAGGTAGAGTAGTTGAAGAGAGTAAAAGTGGGTAGAATAAACCAAAGAACATATAAGATAGATGGACAAGAGTAAAGACAAATATGAATTATAAAACTTAGAATGCTTAACAATAAAAAATATAACCACATGTTTCTTTTAAAATTATATGTTCATGGAGGTTGTCGCTTTTCTAGAGGAACATGGAGATTACCTATCAATTTAAATCGTATACCCCAAAACTAAAACACATATTGCACACTTTCAATTACAACGACCGGTGCACCTACAAACTGGATAATTATTTTGTAAGCAGGAAGCTCAAAATTTTGTTTTCAGTTTTGAAAGGAAGGTAAGGCCGGTCAAACTTACTAGCTAGACTATAGATCTATACATGAATTTTGTTACACAAACTATCGGTTATCAATAATGAATAAATCTCTATGTTCTTGTTTAGTTTGAGTGTATTTTTTTATGCTCCAGGTATTTAGTTCAAGAAGTTTTCACCCACTTCACTTGGGTACTCGGCAACCAATTCTTGTTCTTACAACATAAAAAGGTTGTAAGGGCATCTCCAACACTGATCGCCAAATCAGACAATGTATCCATCTGCGAACCGGTGGGGACTAGTCTATAGACACTGATGTGAGAATTGGACATCCAAAACTAGCCACAAAACTTCCGCCTCATTTTTTAAGCACGCGGCTCAAAATAACTCCATGTCAAATCGTAGTTCCTATTTAAATATTACAATCCAATAAGATTTCAAATTGATGTAGTTCAAACTTGAAATCAACTAGCACATATGTTCTAGTAGTCTCCTTTAACGCCCTCAGGTGCTCAATCAAATCTTCCTTAATTTGATCATGAATTACTCGATGCCGAATTTGTTGATGCATTTGGAAAAAAACTCATCAAACGTGGTCAGATTCTGATCTAGAAGTTTGATAGGATCACCCATGTCTCAAATTCAAGAGTTGTGGTAACATCTTCACCCTCATCCTTCCCGATCATGTTGCGCATGATCACACAATATGTCATCACCTCCCATAAGGTCTTCGGATCCCATAGTTTAGCAGGTCCATGAGCAACTACAAAACATGCTTGGAGCACTCCAAATGCCCTATCCACATCATTTATGGTTGCTTCTTGCCTTTAGGCAAAGTGAGACCTTTTCTGATCAATTGGCTCAGAGATGGTATTAAAAAAGGTAGCCCATGGAGGATAGATATTGTCCACCAGATAGTAGCCCATGTTATACTCATGCCTAGTTGCAAGGAAGAGCTTTTCCTTTAGTCAATCTAGCAAACAATGGAGACCACTGCAGCACATTGATGTCATTTTGAGACCTGAGCATGCCACAGAAAGTGTGGAAAACACAGAGATCGTGTGATGAAACTGCTTCAAAAATGATCGTGGGCCTCTTAACATGGCCCTGATAATTCCCTTGTAAACCTTTTGGACAGTTCTTCCATCTCCAATGCATGTAGTAAAAAGATCCGAGAAAACCTGGCCACCCTCTTTCTTCAGACATTGCCAAGAGCTTCTCGGTGTCTGCAATAGTTGGTTCTCTCAAGTACTGAGGTCCAAACACCGAGACCATGAAGTAGAAAATCTGGCCACGGAGTCTCTACATGTGCTCTCAGACATCTGGAGGTATTCGTCCCATGAATTAGCAATTGTGCCATATGCAAGCATATGTAATGCGGTCATGCACTCCTGATAACCAAAGAATCCAATTCTTCCAACAACATCCTCCTTCAAGATGAAGTAGTCATCAAATGAGCGGACGCCATGGTAAAGGCGATCGTAGACATTTTTCCGCATTCAAAAGCGCTGGCGAAAATTGTTAGTGAATAGGGCATCGAGGGCAAAGTAGAGATTGATACTCTTCGTCGTATCTACTTTTCCAAACACTTTTGCCCTTGTTTTGGACTCTAACTTGCATGATTTGAATAGAACTAACTCGGACTGACACTGTTTTCAGCAGAATTGCCATGGTGTTATTTTTGTGCAGAAATAAAAGTTCTTGGAATGACCTAAAAATCAACTGAGATTACTTTTGAAATATATAAAAAAAATACTGGAAGAAGAATCCACGTCAGGGGCCCGCACCCTTTCCACGAGGGTGGGGGCGCGCCTACCCCCCTTGGGCGCGCCCCCCTGCCTCGTGGGCCCCCTGACGCTCCACCGACCTCAACTCCAACTCCATATATTCGTGTTCGGGGAGAAAAAAATAGGGGAGAAGGATTCATCATGTTTTACGATATGGAGCCGCCACCAAGCCCTAAACTCTCTCGAGAGGGCTGGTCTGGAGTCCGTTCGGGGCTCCTGAGAGGGGAATCCGTCGCCATCGTCATCATCAACCTTCCCCCATCACCAATTTCATGATGCTCATCGCCGTGCGTGAGTAATTCCATCATAAGCTTGCTGGATGGTGATGGGTTGGATGAGATTTATCATGTAATCGAGTTAGTTTTGTTAGCGTTTGATCCCTAGTATCCACTATGTTCTGAGATTGATATTGCTATGACTTTGCTATGCTTAATTCTTGTCACTAGGGCCCGAGTGCCATGATTTCAGATCTGATCCTATTATGTTTTCATGAATATATGTGAGTTCTTGATCCTATCTTGCAAGTCTATAGTCACCTATTATGTATTATGATCCGTTAACCCCGAAGCGACAATAATCGGGATACTTACTGGTGATGACCGTAGTTTGAGGAGTTCATGTATTCACTATGTGTTAATGCTTTGGTCTGGTACTCTATTAAAAGGAGGCCTTAATATTCCTTAGTTTCCAATAGGACTCCGCTGCCATGGGAGGGTAGGTCAAAAGATGTCATGCAAGTTCTTCTGCATAAGCACGTATGACTATATTCGGAATACATGCCTACATTACATTGATGAACTGGAGCTAGTTCTGTGTCACCCTATGTTATAACTGTTGCATGATCGATCGTATCCGACATAATTCTCCATCACCGATCCAATGCCTACGAGCTTTTCATATATTGTTCTTCACTTATTTACTTTTCCGTTGCTACTGTTACAATCACTATAAAACCAAAAATATTACTTTTGCTACCATTACCACTACTATCATATTACTTTGCTACTGAACAATTTGCTGCAGATATTAAGTTTCCAGGTGTGGTTGAATTGAAAACTCAGCTGCTAATACTTGAGAATACTATTTGGTTCCCCTTGTGTTGAATCAATAAATTTGGGTTGAATACTCTATCCTCAAAAACTGATGCGATTCCCTATACATGTGGGTTATCAAGACTATTTTCTGGCAACGTTGTCGGGGAGCATAGCTCTATTCTTTGAGTCACTTGGGATTTATATCTGCTTATCACTATGAAGAACTTGAAAGATCAAAGAACCAAGATTTTTCCCTCAACTACGAGGGGAGGTAAGGAACTTCCATCTAGCTCTGCACTTGATTCACCTTCTGTTTTGAGTAAACTTGCGACACCTACACCTGCTATTCATTCTGATATGTCGCATGTTACCGATGATGCCACTTCTGCTTTGCATGATACTTATGATGAAACTACTTCTATGCTTGATAATAATGTGCCACTAGGTGAATTTCTTGATGAACAACTTGCTAGGGTTAGAGAGAATGAAATTATTGAAACTGATAATATTGATGAAAGTGATGATGAATATCTCGCCCTAGATATGAATTTCCTGTTGTGCCTGAGGGTTATGTTATGGATGAAGAAACTGCTAGAGACTTTCTTGCTTGCAATGATAGATCAAATCTTAAGAAATTATTAGCTAAGCTCAAAGAAAAGTCTTTGAATGCTAGAATGAAATATGACCCTACTTTTGCTACTTCACCTATCTTTATTACTGATAAGGATTATGATTTCTCTGTCGATCATGAGTTAATTACTTTGGTTGAATCTGATCCTTTTTATGGCTATGAATCTGAAACTGTTGTGGCACATCTTACTAAATTAAATGATATAGCCACCCTGTTTACTCATGATGAGAAAACTCGCTATTACTTTATACTTAAGTTATTTCCGTTCTCGTTAAAGGGTGATGCTAAAACATGGTTTAATTCTCTTGATCCTGGTTGTATGCGCAGTCCCTAGGATATGATTTATTAGTTCTCTCCTAAATATTTCCCCGCTCATAAGAAACAAGCTGCCTTAAGGGAAATATATAATTTTGTGCAAATTGAAGAAGAGAGTCTCCCACGAGCTTGGGGGAGGCTTCTCTGATTACTTAATGCTTTGCCTGATCATCCTCTTAAGAAAAATAAAATACTTGATATCTTTTATAATGGACTAACCGATGCTTCCAAAGATTACCTGGACAGTTGTGCTGGTTGTGTTTTCAGGAAAAGAACAGTTGATCAAGCTGAATTGTTATTGAATAATATATTGACTAATGAAAACAATTGGACACTTCCTGAACCAACTCCTAAGCCAACTCTGAAGAAAAGGGGTATTCTATTTCTCAGTCCTGAAGATATGCAAGAGGCAAAGAAATCTATGAAAGAAAAAGGTATTAAAGCTGAAGATGTTAATAATTTACCACCTATTGAAGAAATACATGGTCCAAATTTGCCGCCTGTTGAAGAAATACATGGTCTTGATAACCCGAACAAGTAGTAAAGGTAAATTCTCTCTATATATTTGATAAATGTGAAATCTCATCTACTAAGTTCGCTAGCCAATGCTTGGATGAGTTTGATGACTTTATGGTTAAACAAGAAAACTTTAATCCTTATGTTGGTAGACAATTGAAACACAATGCTGATATGCTTGAACACTTGAGTGATTATATGTCTAGAGTTAAAGATGAACTTAAACTTATTAGTAAACATGCTTTTATGGTTACCACTCAAGTAGAACAAGTACTTAAGGCTCAGAATGATTTGCACAATGAATTAAATAATAAGAAGAATGATAATGCTGTTAGAGTTATGACTAGAGGTGGTAAAATGACTCAGAAATCTTTGTATCCTGAGGGCCATCCCAAGAGAATTGAGCAAGATTCTCCAAGAATTAATATTGATGCACCTAATCTTTCTAAGAGGAAGAAAAAGAAAAATGATAGGACTTTGCATGCTTCTAGTGAACCTGTTGTTGAGGCACCTGAGAATCCCAATGATATTTCTATTTCTGATGCTGAAACAGAATCTGGTAATGAACATGAACCTAGTGATAATGTAAATGATGATGTCCATGTTGATGCTCAACCTAGTAATGATAATGATGTAGAGATTGAACCTGCTGTTGATCTTGATAACCCACAATCAAAGAATCAACATCATGATAAGAGAGACTTTGTTGCTAGGAAGCACGGTAAAGAAAGAGAACCATGGGTTTAGAAACCCATGCCTTTTCCTCCTAAACCATCCAAGAAAAAGGATGATGAGGATTTTGAGTGCTTTGCTGAAATGATTAGACCTATCTTTTTGCGTATGCGTTTGACTGATATGCTTAAAATGAATCCTTAAAGTATATGAAGGAAATTGTTACTAATAACAGAAAGATACCGTAAGATGAAATTTCCACTATGCTTGCTAATTACACTTTCAAGGATGGAGAATACCAAAGAAAATTGGAGATCCAGGAGTACCAACTATACCATGCTTCATTAAAAGAAACTATGTTAAAACTGCTTTATGTGATCTTGGAGCCGGTGTTAGTGTTATGCCTCTCTCTTTATATCATAGACTTGATTTGAATAAGTGGACACCTACTGAAATATCTTTGGAAATGGCTGATAAATCAACTGCTATACCTGTCGGTATTTTTGAGGATGTGCCTATTGTGGTTGCAAATGTTACTATTTTAACGGACTTTGTAGACCCTTTTTGAATATTGCAGGGGCTGTTATTGATTGCAACAAAGGCAATGTCACTTTTCATGTTAATAGTAATGAGCATACGGTAAACTTTCCGAGAAACAACCTCAAGTCCACAGTATCAATTCTATTGGAAAATTTTCAACAATTACTATTGAAGGTTTTGAATTTCCTCTTCCTACTATCAAGAAGAAATATGATATTCTTATTGTTGGGGATGTGCATATCCCCGTTGAGGTAACCTAGTGTTATTCGAAATTTCTCCGGTTTCATGTTATTCGAAATGAGTTTGTTAGCAAGACCTGATCAACCTTGTTACTGGATTCCTTTTGATGAGTATGAGATGGATGAAGTTAGAAAACACAACTCTCTGTACCCTCTTTTTACTTTCTGTTATTTATATTAAATAAAGCAAAAAATAGTATTTTCCGTCTATTTTCTAAATTATCCTTGCAATAAAAAATACCCCGAAAATATAAGTTCTCCAAATGCCCTGAAAATTAAATATAATTTTTTCTAGGATATTTGAAAATATCTGGCACTGAGAACACAGCAGAGGGAGCAGCCACGTGCCCACGAGGGTGGAGGGCGCGCCCACCACCCCTGGGCACGCCCCCCTGCCTCGTGGACCCCACATGGGTCCCCTCCACTTATTCCAGCCACCACACACTCTTTATTTCTCCCAAAAAATCACTAGCCAGCTCAAACCCGAGTTCTTGCTCATCTTGCTGTCATTTTCGATCTTCTTGCTCAAAGCTCCATTCACAAAACTACTTTGGGGGATTGTTCTTTGGTATGTGACTCCTCCAATGGTCCAATTAGTTTTTGTTCTAGTGCTTTATTCATTAAAAAATTGATGCTTAGGTGACCCTGTTCTTGAGCTTGCATGTCAAATTTATATGGTCAAAAGTAGTTTTAATGCATGATATAGCCTCTAGGCATTTGTAGGAGTAGTTGCTATCAATTTTGTTGAGTTTGGCTCACTTTTATTCTAAGTTACTAAAAATTTCAGAATTTTTCAGAAAAAGATGAAGAGATTTTTGAGGGGCTCATCGAGCCGAAGCTCGAAGGATAAGCAAAGTGAAGAGAACAAGAAGCCCAAGTATAATCTCCCTCGTACTGCAGAGGTTCGGCCATGCGAATGGTCTTGTGATGAGTTCTTGAAAGAGGCCAGGATTCATGAAGATTTTTATCATTTGGCTGAGAATGTAGGCCTCACCGCCTTCCTCCACGACCAGCGTGAACAGTATCTCTTACTCACCAATATCTTTGTGCAAAATTTTCATTTCCTTGCTAGGAGATCACACCTTCGGTGGAATTTTGTTTATATGATGTGCATAAGGAGATGTCACTTTATGATTTGTGTCGGGTTTGTTTGATACCTTTTTAGGGCAGCATAGAGGAACCACATCGTAATGATGTGGAGGGATTTATTGATATGATTGTTGTAGGGGAAACGAGGAAAGTTTCCGATGCGAGAATCGCTAGCATACATTTTCCTATTCTACGTTACTTCGCAATATTTGCTAGTAGATGCTTAATTGGTCGCGGGAACTGTGGGAACCTTAGTTCTCCTGATATTGCTATTTTGCGCCATGCCTTATTTCATGATACTACTTTCAGCTTAGGCGCTATTGTTGCTAGACGGTTAAATCTGAACCGTACAAAGGGCCCCGTCCTCGGAGGCATCTTTGCCTCGCGCCTTGCTGCACACTTTAACATACCTATCAGACATTATGAGAAAGATGAAAAGTTGATGCCTCCTATTGCTCTAGGTTATAAGAGTATGGTAGCACATGAGTTTATTGTTAAGGATAGAAATAAGACACTCAAATATATATTGATATTTAACAAAAAATATTGTGAGATTATTACCTTGCCTGTGCCCTTTTTTTAACATATTTCCAGGCATATACCTTGTTCCACCGGAGGACATTCTTGCCTACTGGAACCAGATGTCAGCTACAGAGCTGGAGCCACCATCTGACCCTCACCGTCAGTCCATTTACCAGTGGAATCCGGAGGAGATTGCCAGCCAGTGGTAATCTGAGACCCTTCTCAGTACGACCCCAGCTACAACTTTGATCCATGGGCATAGACCAACTTAGGCCAAAAGCCTAAGCTTGGGGAAGTACGTATCTCTCACTAGAATTACATTCATGTTCACACACTCATGCCATTTGTCGGTGCTCATACTTTTTCATTGTATCATCCATGTTAGTTTATTTTCTTTTTATCGCTTTCTTCTTGTGTGTTTGAAAAACCTTAAGAAAAAACAAAAAAATAGTTGTAGCTTTCAGCTAGTTTACTTTCCATGCCTGTAGTAGTAGTAAATAAAAGGAGAACCCAAAAAAAATTCTCGTTCTTCTTTTGCTTGTTGGGAGCTTTCCCATGCAAATAGTTTTATTTCTTTTCTTTCCTTTGGGGGTCGAGACGAGAAGACCATGATGAAAATGTTGAGTGGCTCTCATATGCATTATTATTGATCTAACAAAGAGCCCATATTACCTTGTCTTCTTTATTGAATTGAATGCTTACAGATTCCAGCCTAATCCAATGCACGTGCACTATTATTATTTTTCATACTATTCGGTTGTGCAAATGAAAGGCAATAATGACGATATATGATGAACTGACTAAGATGAGAAAAAACTGGTATGAACTCGACCTCTCTTGTTTTTGTAAATATGATTAGTTCATCGTTCCTGATTCAGCCTATTATGAAAGAAACATGTTTGCAATGACAACTAGAGATCATAGCTTCTTGTGCCATGCTTGATTAGCTAGGAATTTATAATGATTTGCCGTGCACGCCAACATGCTATTAAAATGGTTGTGATGTGGTATGATAGGGTGGTATCCTCCTTTGAACGATTCGAGTGGCTTGACTCGGCATATGTTCACGCATGTAGTTGAAACAAAATCAACATAGTCTCTACGATATTTATGTTCATGGTGAATTATATCCTACTCATGCTTGCATTCGGTGTTGATTAATTTTAATGCATGTTCATGACTATTGTCGCTCTCTAGCTGGTCGTTTCCCCGTCTCTTTCTAGCCTTCACTTGTACTAAGCAGGAATACTGCTTGTGCATCCAATTCCATAAACCCCAAAGTTATTTCATATGAGTTCACCATACCTACCTATATACGGTATCTACTTGCCGTTCCAAGTAATTTGTATGTGCCAAACTCTAAACCTTCAAATAAACATTCTGTTTTGTATGCTCGAATAGCTCATGTATCAACTAGGGTTGTCTGTATCCTCCATGCTAGGCGGGTTATTCTCAAGAGGAGTGGACTCCACTCCTCACTCACGAGATAAATGGCTGGTCACCGGGATGCCTAGTCCCTTGCTTTATGCAAGCTAAATCCTACTCATGCTTGCATTCGGTGTTGATTAATTTTAATGCATGTTCATGACTGTTGTCGCTCTCTAGCTGGTCGCTTCCCAGTCTTTTGCTAGCCTTCACCTGTACTAAGCGGGAATACTGGTTGTGCATCCAATCCCTTAAACCCCAAAGTTATTCCACATGAGTCCACTATACCTACCTATATACGGTATCTACCTGTCGTTCCAAGTAAATTTGTATGTGCCAAACTCTAAACCTTCAAATAAATATCATGTTTTGTATGCTCGAATAGCTTATGTATCAACTAGGGTTGTCCGTATCCTCCATGCTAGGCGGGTTATTCTCAAAAGGAGTGGACTCCGCTCCTCATTCACGAGAAAATGGCTGGTCACCGGGATGCACAGTCCCATGCTCAAATCAAATCAAAATAATTGCAAACAAAACTCCCCCGGTATTGTTGTTAGTTGGAGGCACCTGTTGTTTCGGGCAAGCCATAGATTGATGCTTGTTGGTGGTGGGGAGTATAAACTTTACCATTCTGCTTGGAAACCGCCTATAATGTGTGTAGCATGGAAGATATCGAGATCTCTCGGTTGTTATGTTGACAATGAAAGTATATCGCTCAAAATATTATTCATCTCTATTTCAAAACCGAGCTCTGACACCTCTACAAATCCCTGCTTCCCTCTGCGAAGGGTTTATCTATTTACTTTTATGTTGAGTCATCATTCTCTTATTAAAAAGCACCAGTTGGGGAGCACCGCTGTCATTTGCATCCATTACTATTAGTTTACATTGAGTATGACTGTGACTGGATCTCTTTTACCATGAATTACAATGTCTAGTCAGTCATTGATCTTTAAAGGTGCTCTGCATTTATGTTTTGCGGTCTCAGAAAGGGCTAGCGAGATACCATCTTATTATATCATACATGATTGTTTTGAGAAAGTGTTGTCATCCGAGATTTATTATTATTGCACGCTAGTTGATTATGCCATTGATATGAGTAAACATGAGACATAAATGTTACTGTGAACATGGTTAGTTCATAATCTTTGCTAACAACTTGAATATTGGCTTTACATATTTACAACAGCAAAAGCAAACAAAATTTAAAAGTTTTTCTTTATCACTTTCAGTTTATCAACTGAATTGCTTGAGAACAAGCAAAGGTTTAAGCTTGGGGGAGTTCATACGTCTCCGTCATATCTACTTTTCCAAACACTTTAGCCCTTGTTTTGGATTCTAACTTGCATGATTTGAATAGAACTAACCCGGGTTGACGCTGTTTTCAGCAGAATTGCCATGGTGTTATTTTTATGCAGAAATAAATGTTCTTGGAATGACCTGAAAATCAACGAAGATTATTTTTGGAATATATAAAAAATACTGAAAGAAGAATCCACGTCAGGGGGCCCACACCCTGTCTACGAGGGTGGGGGCGCGCCTACCCCCTGGGCGCGCCCCCTGCCTCGTGGGCCCCCTGACGCTCCACCGACCTCAACTCCAACTCCATATATTCGTGCCCGGAGAGAGAAAGATAGGGGAGAAGGATTCATCGCATTTTACAATACGGAGCCGCCGCCAAGCCCTAAACTCTCTCGGGAAGGTCGATCTGGAGTTCGTTCGGGGCTCTGCAGAGGGGAATCCGTCGTCATCGTCATCATCAACCTTCCTCCATCATCAATTTCATGATGCTCACCGCAGTGCGTGAGTAATTCCATCGTAGGCTTGCTGGACGGTGATGGGTTGGATGAGATTTATCATGTAATCGAGTTAGTTTTGTTAGGATTTGATCCCTAGTATCCACTATGTTCTGAGATTAATGTTGCTATGACTTTGCTATGCTTAATGCTTGTCACTAGGGCCCGAGTGCCATGATTTCAGATCTGAATCTATTATGTTTTCATGAATATATGTGAGTTCTTGATCCTATCTTGCAAGTCTATAGTCACCTTATTATGTGTTATGATCTGTTAACCCTGAAGTGACAATAATAGGGATAATTACCGGTGATGACTGTAGTTTGAGGAGTTCATGTATTCATTATGTGTTAATACTTTGGTCCGGTACTCTATTAAAAGGAGGCCTTAATATCCCTTGGTTTCCAATAGGACCCTGCTGCCATGGGAGGGTAGGACAAAAGATGCCATGCAGGTTCTTTTCCATAAGCACGTATGACTATATTCGGAATACATGCCTATATTATATTGATGAACTGTAGCTAGTTCTGTGTCACCCTATGTTATAACTGTTGCATGATCGATTGCATCCGACATAATTCTCCATCATCGATCCAATGCCTACGAGCTTTTCATATATTGTTCTTCGCTTATTTATTTTTCCGTTGCTACTGTTACAATCACTATAAAACCAACAATATTACTTTTGCTACCGTTACCATTACTATCATATTACTTTGCTACTAAACAATTTGCTGCAGATATTAAGTTTCCAGGTGTGGTTGAATTGATAACTCAGCTGCTAATACTTGATAATATTCTTTGGCTCCCCTTTGTTGAATCAATAAATTTGGGTTGAATACTCTACCCTCGAAAATTGTTGTGATCCCCTATACTTCTGGGTTATTAGACATCTATCGGCATCAAATGGCACCGTGCCCTATTCCGATTGAGCACTCAACGACTCTTGATCGATCCCTTCAGAGAACATGCTCTTCAGCTTGATCCGCGTCTAGAAGGACCACCTACATCATTGTCGTTTCATCTGTGTAGTCCTTTATGTCGGACGACTCAACATAGTGCTCATATATGTACCCCATGCCCGAATCCATTTCTTCAAATAAGGGACAAAAAATTAGCAGGGGCATTTCACCAGACACTTCTTGGGGGTGGTGGCTACGATAGGGACGGGTGGTACCTGCACGGCGGTGGACGGACGAGAAGTGTGGTGCAGCCAAGGACAAGCAGCATGGAGGCCTGGTGTAGCGGTGGGGGTTACGGAGTCCCGACAACGGGTTGGCGGGTGGCCGGGGTGGTACAACGGCATCAGCGGTTGTGATAGAGAAAGCGGATGCAAAGAAAGAGGGAAGGATGTAGACACGGGGTCTGACAAAGGTTTTGGGTGTCGAAGGCCTACATGGCTAGTGTCGGACTCCTGCGAAGCTTCCCCTAGTTTGCTTCCAGTTTACCGGAAAACGGATGTCCGAACTGGTCCGCAAACCGATGAGGGATGTTGTTGTATGGCAAACTTCATCCAGACAACCTAGTTTGGACGCTTGCGGGAGATTTGAGGGTCCTCTTCGGAGATGGCCTAAGTGACACATTCCAAAACACATCGTCATGCTCACGAGGTCGAAATACACAAAGCAGAACACGACACAAGTGCGCACACCTAGAGGTTGCGGGCTTAGTTAGTTAGTTCTCCTCTTGTAGCATGCATGGTTAAGTCGTGAATCTCCTCATCACAAAGGCACGAAAGTTCCGAAATCTCTTGTCCCTTTCACTCATATAAAAAATAGCCTATACGCTATAGAACTGATGTCTGTTCTAAGACGTTTTTGAGCGAATGCTCCACGCGGCATTGTTTTGAGGCGCACAAATCTGAACCTCTTTGTTAGGAAGACCATTGACGGGAAACGATCAGGCATAACACAATCGTTCCATCGATTGATGCCTCATGGCGGAAAGACCTTCGGGAGGGAATTTTCTTTGTCCTGTATTAACAGCATGGCAATTTTTTAATGTAACCTGTCAGTTCTTTTGGTGCAACATGATAAATTTTTGAAGACATGCGCAGCAATTAGGGCTGGAATTCGAGCCGAGTCGAGCCAGCTCGGCTCGACTCGTTATTATAACGAGCGCTAGAACTCGTTTCGTTAACGAGCTAGCTCGACTCGACTCGTTATTATAACGAGCTCAAATTCAAGATTGGCTCGACTCATATAACTCGCGAGCTGACTCGTTTAGCTTGTTAAGCTCGTTAAAAATATGAACATAAAACTCTCAAATATTATAAAAATAATTATGTATATATTAAACATATATCACTAACAATAGTAATTTTCTTGTAACGCATGAGTCTTCTAGGCGGTTGGGCCTTCAATGGCTAGGCCTTGTGTTGTATGCCTAAGACATAGGGTGCTGAGTGGCTGATCTTTTTTTGTATTGGGAGTGGCTGATCTTTTGTACCGAGCCTAACGAGTTACACGAGTACTCGTGAGATTGACTCGTTTAACTTGGTCTATAAATGATCTTAAACTAAAGCTTGGCTCGACTCGTTATTCTTCGAGTTTGAGTCGATTCGAGCCGAGTCACGAGCTACTCGTTTAGCTCACGAACTTCAAGCTTTTTTTCCAGCCCTAGCGGCAATTCTCTTCTACAGCATGGCAAATCTCCAGCTATGGCATGACAATTGTCCTCTTTTGTGGTATGGCAAATCATGAACATTTTGTGGCAACTTTCTCCCTCTATAAAATGGCAAAACAAATGCCACGTGCAAATCTCTTGCACGCATGACAATTTACTCTTCTGCAGCATGGCAAATTCCTAACAATTTACTCTTCTAGCATGGCAAATCTTTCAATAACAACATGGCAAATATATTTGTTATAGCGTGACATCTTTTGAGCGGTCATCGATAGTGGTTTTTAATGGAACACTTTTTGGTGTCGCCGTTTGCTGAAACGAATCTTGTGCGAAAACTTTTGTTTGCTCACCTCCTAGGGGACGTGAGCGCATTATTGGTCTCCCAAATAAAACATCCTGTGTCAGCATGGCATTCTTTCAGTCGAACTCAAATTCCTCCATCCGCATCTCAAGAAAAAACTCTACCCGCTACTCGCTGGATCATGCCGGCTGGACCGACAGACAGACATAACGGTAGCCATGACAAAGAACTTTCCAATAATTGAAGCTGCATCGAGTTCTCTCCCCGTGCTGTCGACGTGTGTGTGGTGGACGGCAGCACCGTCTGACTCATCATCACTCCCCGGACAGCGACGCCGCCAACGTATCCAAATCACCAAGTTGAACCGAGAAACCGTGTTGGTTCCGATGGACACTAGCAGTGGCCGAGCGTGTACCCTGAGCTATGGACTACTATTCCATGTCATCTGTTAATCCTCCAACCCGAACCCCCGACGCTCTCAGTCACGTGAAGGAAAAGACAGGGATCCGTATGGATGGATACCTTTGCAAACTTGGCTCGACTCAGAAAGTCGTGTGCACGATGCAAAAAGTAGTAAGGCCTCCTTTAGTTTAGAGTAATTTTATAGAAATTCTAGGATAGGATTTTTATAGAATTTTTTCCTTAGCTCTTTGGTTCATAGGAATAGATTTTTATTTTTATATAGGATTGGTTCTCATCCTTCATATTTTATAGGAAAATAAAAATAAGCCTAGACTCAATGAAAAAATTCCTTTGATGTGAACCAAATGACATCTCATTTCCTATTTCTGCTCATAAGATTTAAGATACATGTCATCTCATTTCCTATAAATTTTCTATTCCTATGATAATTCTATCATATGAACCAAAAGAGGCCTAATAGCATCTACAGTCGGGCACTCCAAACACATCTTAAATGGGACGCACGGACCGGTCATTGATCGATCAGAAAAAATCGATCAACCGAATGCTTAAACCGGCCTCAAACATCTGGATTGTTCGGTGCCCACATATTCAGCCCAAATCTAGGGCACGCCGGGCGCGTTCGCCTGATAGGCCCGCCATCGACCTCATAGGTGTCCCACTAAATCCCCAATCCGGCTTCCAGCTCCGAACCCTAGCTCACTCCGCTCGCTTTTCTTGCTCCGTCATGTTCTCTCTCCTCCCGCATTCTGATCCAATCCGGCGCGATTTTGAGGCAGCCACTCCGGCTCTGACCTTGACTCCGACGAGGAGTTGGCCCTTCGCATTGCCTTGGAGCGGTCCAAAGTGGAGACCGGGGGCAGCTCCGGATCAGCAGCGTCGCCGCAGCTCCCGCACTGGCCCAACGTGAAGCTGGAGCTGGACCCTCCTGGCCCGCGCTCAGCTTTGGCAGGACAGCACAGTCCACACCGCCCTCGTGACGTCCACTTCCCCGTCGGCCGCTCCTCCGCGTGGGCAGTGGTGGGTGCTAGGGCCCGCACGCACACTCTGAAATCAAAGGCGCGCGCCGCCGGCCACAAGAGGCAACGGGCAAGGGAGAGGGAGGCGGCAGAGCGGTCCGTGCGTCGTCGCCGCGGGATGCCGGTGGAGCCCGGCAAAGGACTAGCGGCTCCCCGCATGGGACTACCGCCGGTCCTTCACGACAGCAGAAACAGACGCTCGCCGCCTACGGCGAAAGAACGCAAAGGCAGCCCGGCTAGTCATAGAGTAGTCGGAGCGGGAGGTAAAGGAGACTGTGGCGGAGGCGTCTCGGCTCGCCAAGCTGAAGCGGCAGCAGGACAAGGTCGTCCGCTGGATGAAGGGGTTCATCGTCTTGTACTCCTCCGACTCCGACAACGACAACTCCACCTCCGACGACGACGATCAAGATCCTCCACCAGCCGCGGACGCCTACAGCTGCGCCCGGCGACCGAAAGTGCAAAAGCCTAGCGCAGAAGTGGTGATCCCTACCGTTTTTAACTGTTGATGTTTAAGAACTTGTCCGGCAACAAACGCGAATAATCTTTTGGATGATGTGAAGCCTGTTTATGTCCGTTTGTGGCCGATTTTGTTGTTCATTTGCGGCCGATTTTATTGTTCGTTGTTTGATCACAAGCCAACCAGGAAAGTTCCCTCCAACGCACGCATGACGTGCGCTTTCACGCTGTCCCGACCCCTGAGATAGCCATTAGCCCACACGGATAGATGGGTTACCTTTGCATAGTAATTTCTTTTTGATAAACTTTCGATCTATTCATTTCTAATCATGATAGTATAACAAACATTAAAAAATAATAAAAATTACATTCAGATCCATAGACCACCTAACGACGACTACAAGCACTTAAGCAAGCCGAAGGCGCGCCGCTGCTATCGCCCCTCCCTCGCCGGAGTCGGACAAACCTTGTTGTAGTAGACAGTCGGGAAGTCGTCGTGCTAAGGCCCCGTAGAACCAACGCACCAGAACAGCAACCGCCATCGAAAAGTGTAGATAAGAAGGATTCAATCTGAAGACAAATGAACAAAGACGAACGACGAACAGATCCGAGCAAATCCACCAGATACAGATCCAGATCCACCGGAGACACACCTCCACACGCCCACTGACGATGCTAGACGCATCACCGGAACGGGGACTAGGCGGGGTGACCTTTATTCCATCTTCAGGGAGTAGCCGCCGTCTCGCCTTCTTGAATAGGACACAAACCCTAACAAATCTCGAAAAATGATCTAAAACGGAGCCCTCCCACCGGCAAGGGTCGGGATCCACTCCGTCCCCATGGCCCTAAGGCCACGGTAGACGGGGCGGACCGACGCCGGCGTCGGCGGGAGGCAGAGAAACCCTAGTTTTCTTGGATAGGAGGCGGCTGGCTAGAGCTCCAAATACTATATACAAGGCCTGACAGACATCCTAAACCTTTGCATATTTTTTGTTAAAAAAATAATGATTTTTTTGAAAAACTTCTAATCTATTCATCTTTAATCATGGTAGTACAACGAACATAAAAAGTAATAAAAAATTACATCTAGATACATAGACCACCTAGCGACGACTACAAGCACTGAAGCGAGCCGTTGGCGCGTCGCCGTCATCACCCCTCCCTCACAGGAGCGGGCAAAACTTGTTGTTCTACACAGCCAGGAAGTCGTCGTACTAAGACCGCATAGGACCAGCGCACCAAAAAAGCAACCACTGTCGTTGAAGAGTAGCGTAGATCAGAAGGATCCAATAAGACACGCGAACGTAGATGAATTACGACTAGATCCGAGCAAATCCACAAAGGACAGATCCCCGAAAACACACCTCCACACACCCACCGACGATGATTCCATGGCCTTAAAGCCACCGAAGACGAGGCGGACCTACAGCGACACCGGCGAGAGACAAAGAAAACTTAGGCTATTTCTTGAAGGAGGAGGGGGCCTGTTCCATAAAATTAATAATTTGGTAAAACTAACTGATAATTTTCAGCCCCTCACAAAAATTACGAACTATGAGGGCTATGACGAGACGTTAGCAACGTCAGCCAATACGTGTTTGCTCATCTTTTTTTCTCTGAAAGGAGGTTGTAGCCTTCAACCTGTGCGCGGCAGTGTAATGCACACAACTATTTCTTATTTAATTAGCGTAAGGCAACAAACCAGAAAACATCAACAAGTACAGGCATAGGAAACCACGATCGAATCATAACAAGATATGAAATTAGCACCTATGACCAACGGTGATGCCAACCTAAAGTATCTGTGAGGTCAATGGTATTTTTTGAATCTTTTTCTTCATTATAAACAGTAATTAAACACTATTTTAGGCTTATTTTTAAAAATGTTGTGGGGTTTGTTGACCCCACAGCTAACACGTAGCTTCGCCGCTGCCTACGACCAAGTCAATTTTTTCTGAATCAACACCTTCAAGAAGGAATAAGCATCCTTGTGTTGTCGTTGTCAAGTCTGGTCAGAGATATAGTTGCATTGGCCAGTACTTCAATCTTGATGATGGATCTTCCAATAGTTGCATTGGCCAGAACTTCAATTAGGTCGGGAAGACATTAGCAAATTTGTGGGACGCCTTCCCAACTTAGACCACAGCCTCAGCCGTCAGGAGGGCCCCCCATATCTTGGGGCAGATGTGGCCATCCTACCATCAGTGAGTCGACCTGTACCATCCACTATGGATGTGTTTGGTTGCTCGCATTAGGCCCAACCAGACCTGGGCGGGCAGTTTTCAGCCTGTTTGGTTGCCTGATCCATATCAAAATCTTGGCTCGCACGAAACTTAAAGCAGTGCTCAGCCAGGCCCATTAGAAATGGCTGAATCAGTCGTTTCCAGCGAGCCAGGCTCGAGCGATGCAGGGGAGAGGAACGCTGCACCGCACAACTGCGACAGGGAGATGGCGGGAGCGAGGGCGCATCTTCGAAAAAGTGGCAGGACGAATTCGAGTCACTGTCTGCCGATTCGGTCGCCCTATATATCCAAGGTAACCGCCGCGGCAAAACTCCCACCACCATTTTTTCCCTCTCGAGCTTTCCCTCCGGCGCAGATCCCCTTCGACAACGAGGTAAGCGGCACAACTACTCCAGCAACCAGTTGGCTGCTGTGGCGGATCGACTACTCCTCCTCTCCGACGTGCCAGGCACCTCCTCCGCGGCTCTTCCGATGGCGTCTATAAGTTCAATCACCACCTCCTCTCTTTTTTGCGGGGTAAAAAGGAATTTCATTACTCAAGGAGGCCGCTCAACCATACAATGATTTACAATGTCATGCAAGCCAGATCCCAACCACACGGCGGTGCGAGGGGTACTACGACCATAAGCGGCAAGAGCATGACTAACAGTACTTTGAGAACGACTAATATGGCTAATAGAAATCTTCCGAGGGTCATCTGCAATTAACCCAAGAACACCTCCTCTCTACTAGTTCTAGCTAGATCTGTCGATGTGGTAGGGTTAGATTGGAATCTTCCGATATGTTTGACTGTGATGTTGTAGTAGCTACTTATGATGAATGGGAAGCATCACGCGGGCTTGGTTGGACCTAATGCAGGCAACCAAACATGCCTTACGTAAAACCCGTAATTTGTTTTATGTAAGTCTAGCATTGCTCCGAAACTTCCAAAATCTTTTGTCTCTTCCACTCAGAAACAAAGCAAAGTATCAAGGTTTCCCAAAAAAACAAAACAGAGGATCATCCTCACATATTCTTCAGACGAACTCAGACTCTACTACCACCTACTCGGCGGATCGTGCCTACTCGGCCAATGTACAGACACGCATAACGACCGAAGCCGGCGACCGAGGAATCATATCGGGTCCCCGTCCACGCTGCCGACGTGTGTGCGGTGGACAACATCCCCCACGTCGACTCATCACTCCCCGGACAACGACGCCGCCGGCCAGCGTACTGCGTACGTACGTGCCCAACTTTCCCCGGGAAACCGTGTGGGTTCCGACGGACGGACGGACACCCGTCCGCTCCCCAGCCGCGGTCGCGTGCCTGCGCGTGCACCCAGGGGCTTAGACTAGACTTGCTATGCCGGCGTCAACCGGCGATTCGTCAAGGTTCCAACCCGAGCCCGGAGCCCCTGAAGCTTTCAGTCCCGTGAAAGTTACGTCGAACCGTCTTGATGGATACGATGCCTTGGCGAACTTGGCCCCGAGAGGTCGACGAGGCCTGACACGTTGCATGTAAAGTCGCAGTTCCCTTGCGTTCAGCTCGGAAGATCACCCTGGAGTGCAGTGGCCCCGAGCTCTTCAAATACCCCCAACCACCCTTGTCTCTTCCTCATCCCAAAGCTCACCACACCACGCACGCGGCGATCACAAAGTGCACTTGCAAAGTTGCACCGCTCGAGTCGAGCCACACGTTTGATATTCATAAGTGCAGTTAGGAACTACTCACTGATCTTCCAGACATGGCGAGTCCTCGCGGTCTGGCAGGGCTCCTCTGCTTCGCCCTCGCGGCCGCGGCAGCGAGCGCGGCGCAGTACCGGGTCGGCGAGCAGCGGGGGTGGAGCGTGCCGGCGGCCGGCGCCGAGCCGCTGAACACGTGGTCGTCGAGGATGCGGTTCATCATCGGCGACCAGCTCCGTAAGTTCCACGCCCGACCGAACGACCGGACGAACGAGGGCTCCTGGCCATGCATGGTGAACTGACGGCTTTTTTGCTCTGTTTTTTTGACAGTGTTCGTGTACCCCAAGGACACGGACTCGGTGCTGCTGGTGGACCAGACGGCGTACAACGCGTGCAACACCACGACCTACGTGAGCAAGTTCCAGGGCGGCAGCACCGTCTTCACGCTCGACCGCTCCGGCCCCTTCTTCTTCATCAGCGGCAACGAGGCCAGCTGCAAGGCCGAGCAGAAGCTCATCGTCGTCGTGCTCTCCGTCGACCACACGCCGCCGGGCCTCCTGCCGCCGCCCCCTCCCCCCTCCATGCCGCCGTCGTCCGCGCCGCCCATGCCCAGCCCGACGTCGCCTCCTTCCATGACGCCGCCGTCCGCCGCGCCGATGCCCAGCCCGATGTCGCCGCCTTCCATGACACCGCCGTCCGCCGCGCCGATGCCCAGCCCGATGTCTCCTCCTTCCATGATGCCGCCGTCCGCCGCGCCGATGCCAAGCCCGATGTTTCCTCCTTCCATGACACCGCCGGCCGCCGCGCCGATGCCCACCCCGATGTTCCCCCCTTCCATGACACCGCCGTCCGCCGCACCGATGCCGAGCCCGATGTCTCCGGCGGCTGCACCCGGGGCAACCCCGGACTCGCCACCATCGCCGACTGGTCCAGCGCCGTCGCCGGGTACACCGGGAGGCGGATCATCGCCGGGCACCCCTGGATCCGACGCGAGCAGCCCGCCGGCGCCGGGCGCTGACGGGGCCAACTCGACCACGCCGGGGAGCGCGGCTGCTCCGGTGACGGCAGGCCTGATCGGCACGCTTGCAGCAGGCATCGGCTACGCCATGCTCGCTATCTGAGTGTTCTTTTCTTTTGTATAGTGTGTAAATTGCGAGATGCCACTCATGCTCTGCAGAGGATTTACCTTTGAACGTACAGTATTTGTTTTCCGATGGTGAAATTATAATAAGAGATAGTACGTTTGAGCTTTTTATATTCTTTTTTGAACGATGCTTGGGTCCCGAAGGACCAAGAAACTTAATTAATTAAACTTGGAACAGAGCTACAGTGCAGTTTACAACCGGACCGAAACTGAAGAGGAAAAAGTACAGACCGATCATGACATTTGGAAGAAGGTCCCAAAAAGAGAAAGAGAAACGAAATCGGGACTTGAGCATCCGCTCGGCTTAGGCCGATGTTAGGGCCCAGCTGACCGGCTAAGCGCTCGATCGGTCACCTCCCTGGCCGTTAGATGCGAGCACGCCTGGCCACTGATCCTCTTCCTTGCCTAGGCTCTTCTTGCAAAACAGCTTGCAATAGCATGCCTCGCAGCTCCGCGATGCACGCGGGCGGCAACATGCCACCTTTCGCAGCTCCGCTTGATGCGCTTCTCGATGAGGAAAAACCGACCGCCGTTGAAGCACCATCAGCTCGCCGCACTGGTCGCAAAAACATAGTCGATGTTGAAGCTTTTTTCGACATGGTGCACTGCCGCATATCCCGGCCGCGCAGCTCCTCGTAACTCGCCGTCGATGCTTGCAGCTCTCGTCGTGGTTGTAGCATCTGCCATTGACGGTCGCCAGCACTGCCACAAATTGCTTGCATATTGCCCCTCGCAGTCGCATGGTTCCAACTTCCTTGCGACATGGTCGCAGGCTCGCATCGCACACCCCGCATAGCAACTTCGCCCCATCCCCAATGGCAACATCCTCGTTGCTGGCTCGAGCATTCAGCGACCATGGTTACAACGAAAACCGTCAACACCGTAGCATCGTCTCTTGCCGGTTCTAGCAACCTTCATGGTTGCAAAACCGTCAACACCGTAGCATCCGCCACAGCCGGTTCCAACAGCGTCATCAATAGATTCCAGCACCCCCGTGGCCTCGATCGCAGCACCCCATGTTGGTTCCAACATTCATCGACCATGGTTGCAGCGAAAAACATCACCGTCGTAGCATCGTCTCCAACAACCTCCTTGCCGGCTACAGCATCCGCCACCACCGAGGGTTCCAACATCACCATTGGTCGATTCCAGCACCGGGTGGCCACAGTTGCAGAACCCCACAACAGTCGAGGCAGCTCGAATGTCCACGAGTTGCACCGAGAAGGGGAAGAGCTTGGGTCATGCGGGAGTGAAAGAAGGAAAGGTGTGCTACTCATTAGGTCAAAGGAGATGAAGATGTGCGCGGCATGGATGGGGGAAAATGTACCGCGAGAAGCATCAGGGGAAGAGACGAGGTCGGAAGCATCAGGGGAAGACGAGGTCAGAAGATGAGGGGAAGACGAGGTCAGAAGATGAGGGGAAAGTGAAAGGCAGTGGGCGTGCCGCATGAGACGTGCGGCATTTGCAGGCCCGACGGCTGATGTCGAGGAAGGAGACCAGCAGTTGACCACATGTATTGTACCACCACCACGGTGGCCTCCTCTCCTTACCCATCACCAGTGTTCAAAGTCAAACAGAAGATCCTTCTCCAGACCATCTACCCAACTCCGGCAGCTTCTCTGACCACCATGGCACACCATCTCAACTACAGCAGCTTCTTCTGCAGCCACCATGGCCAAAGCAGAGAGCACGCAGTCGGGTTTATTTGGATCTCAGGGTAGCCCCTCCAACTAATCATCGGTAACCAGAGGCAGGGGACACTCAAGGGGGTCAAAGGGGGGTACATGCCAATGACCAAAAGACCTTTCTAGAAAATGGAGTCAATGAGGCAGAACCGTTGAACATGAACATAGAACAGAGTACCATATTAAAGACTGTTATTGCAAAGCACTGGGCACTATGGGTGACAGTTCTCACAGCACCAATGCATCACCAAAAAGATGACTAGCAACCAATGTGAATTAAGATATCACTCCATTTCAAGGTTTCCATAGACTGAAAAGCTAGTTTTTTGCATAAATACCACAAGTTTCTGAACCAAAAATAGGATCCAAGCAACATTCATAGTACGACTAACAGCAAATGATCCTCAACAGAGCAAAATTAAAGCTCCTCATGACATTCATAGAAACAGCAGGACTACCCAGAGAGGAGTAAGTTTCTTGATTGCCACCAGTAGAGTTGGAAGATAGCCTACAGCCTCCTTCCCCTCCTTCCTCCCTTCCGGCGGGTGCTGTCAGTGGGAACTGGAGTCACGTCCTCTGCAGCACAAGAACAAGCATTATGGTCAGGCATATGCAGACACAATAAGATGGGACATATGTGCTTCCACAAACACTATATCAGAAAGCGTTGCGTACCAATGCGCCCAATTTTCATCCCAGAACGAGCAAGAGCCCTGAGAGCAGACTGAGCTCCAGGTCCAGGTGTCTTGGTCTTGTTGCCTCCAGTGGCACGGAGCTTAATGTGCAGTGCGGTAATACCAAGCTCCTGAAAGAACAGAATAAACTCTGAGACAAAGCATCTCAAGGGAGCAATGCAGCACTACATCCTAGTCATGTACCGGCATTCCAAGCATCAGTCTAATGAAGAGAATACAACTGGTAATAGGCACAGCTGAAAGTGAAGCCTTGGTATTTGAGGATGCATACCTTGCAACGTGTAGCAACATCCTGAGATGCAAGCATAGCAGCATAGGGTGAAGACTCATCACGATCAGCCTTGACCTTCATTCCACCTGGATGGTTTAGAGGAATAACAGTGCATATTAAGTACCATCACTAACAGTGTGAATGCAAGTAATGGCATAGGAAAAGATGCATACCAGTGATCCGCACCAGGGTTTCCCTCCCAGACAAGTCAGTCACATGCTGCATATTGAGATTAGAGTCAATACACATGAGACAACAGTGTTGAATGCATAGGTGCTGAGAAGAAAATACTTACGATGAAAGTGTCATTGAAGGATGCAAAGATGTGAGCAACGCCAAAGACATGCTCTCCCTCACGGACAGCCGGTCCAAGGGTGACATTCTCCTCCTTGGGCTCCCTGGTCTTCCTCTTCGACGACTGCAACAACAAACCACAATTTACATTAGACAACCCACTCGGCTAACATGAAAGGCAGCATTTACAGAACATTTCTGGTTTCGTGCAGCACAGTCAGCCTAAGTTGATACAAAAATACCATACGTAGCTTTAGGAGGAATAAATTATGTGTGGGTGTGGCTGATGGCCATGGGTTTCAGTAAATTCTAGTAGAAGCTGACCAACTGGCAGCAGATTTACTGAGTTAGAGCATATTGTGCAAACCAACTGTTTGGAGATGATCCGACACTAACAGCATAACTAGAAATACAGGTAGCAACCATGAAAACTCGACAAAAAAGGATGGAGATTAATTCAGTTATCTAAAACCGCCCAACCCCTTCTTCATTCAAGCAGGTCAACTCTATTCATCCACGCTACCCCATTCCACCAAGTGATGCCGAATGCAATTTCCTCCTTCATGGCATACTCGACATTTACTACCATCCACACGGTACAACCGAAGAGAAATACATAATCCTATCGCAGCTTCATCCAATCAACCCTGTCCTAGCATACCACCCTACCTAGAATCAAGCAATCGAGCGCCGCAGCTGTTGCGAATCTACCGAATCTGCGCGCTTTCGGAAGCGAGGAGAAATTGCGACGGCCAATCGCAGCAACAACCGAATCAGGGGAGAGGAAACGCACCATGGTCGCGTGGAGCGGCGGTGGACCGGAGACGACGACGGCGAGGAGGAGGAGTGCGCGCCTGGTTGAGATCACGATGAGTGCGCCGCCGCCGCCGAAAGCTCAGAGGGTCGGAGGGCGAAGGGGTGCCCGCTTATATACGGGGGTGCCGCCAGCTAGGGTTTAACCCCCCGCCTCCGATCGGCTCAAATGCCGATTTTGCCCTCACGCATGTGTCACTGCAAGTGGGTCCAACGGATTATTGGCGACCCGGGCCGTTAGTTGGGCCGAATGAAATGGTTTCTTCGGGCCCATGTGACACCAAGGTATGAATGGGCTGGATGCTGGGCATTTTCGTCCCTGGGTCGCCCGATAGAGAGGAGCGGAGAAGGAGGGGTGCTGCGTTCGGCAAGGATGAATCGCTCCCGAGTGTATTGATTCTCTGGTTGCTCTGATTTCTTTCGAGGACTCATTGACAAACCATTTTGAGAAACAAAGATTTATAGAAACCACCCTTTAAATCATCCCAATGGAACCATATCCTTGTCAGTTTTGGTATAATTTTTACCCTCAAAACTATGGAACCGTATAAATCAACCCTTCTGTGGTTTTAAAGCCACCATGTCCAATTATGGGCGGTATTGGCCAGTGTTGAGAGCGTTGACTCCCTTTTTCTTTTCCCTATGTGTATTTAAAAAAATTATCACCTACTAAAAATGTTTATTGTGTGTATCTAAAAAATATTCACCGGGCATTTTTTTAAGAAAAAACATTCAAGTACACCCAAGAAATGTATATTACTATTTACTAGCAAAAACCAAACGGATCAAAACTAGAAACTGGAAAGGAAAAAAAGGGGGGGGGGGGCAGAGAACGGAAAGAAAAATGAACGAAAGCTGACAAACAAAGAAAAAAACGGTGAGAAACCGCTGCACAAAACGAACACCTAAATTGGGCCGGCCCACGTGTTTGCCACCAATTTGACGCAATAGGCAGGCTGTAAAATTAGGTTAGTGTGAGGTCTGCGATTCAAGTAGATTGATACTACATCTTGATTTGCTCTGCTCTTTTTGTCATGCTTAGAAAAATCCACTTGAATTATATATCGCAAAATTATGGACATTGTGCTTTCTCGGAGTGCCAATTTTTTTCTCAATTTAAGTGAAAGAAACTTTATTATACGGAATTTTACCATTGTGTGGTGTTATCTTTTTGAAGTATTTGAACCTTTTTTATGGATCTACTATTCATGCTTGTAATAGGTGTCTCTATGCATATCAAAGTACATAATTTCTTGAATAAGACACATACTGTCAATCCCCAATAGATCATGTTGTTAAGATTAGTTCCTCAATTGGCATATAGGTTATTCTGAATCTTAGGAGTTGTTTGGATATCACCAGCACCAGCCCCACCAGAACAGGGCATGCCAAATTATTCGTAGATCAATATTATCTATGTTATACAATTTTTACCAGATTTTAAGAAGAGGATGTCAATTGGAAGCAGGTGCACCATAAGCTTAAGCTCTACTAGAGGCTGGTGCTCTAACCTCTGAGTCGATTTCTTATGTACTCTTTATTGTTTTCGTTGTTTCCATTGCCCCTATAAGATTTATGAGCTTCTATTCACCATGAGTCCTAACTAGTGACAGAAGATTCACAAGACTTGTACTAAATTTTCCTAAAGAATTGAATCAAAACACTCGCTTAATGCACCAAAAATTCCTAATAGCAACCAAAGAATACTTAAATTAACTCGGGCTAACATTAAGTGGTCGAGAACATTTGTAAAGACCATGGAACCTCATCAATAGTAACAGGAACCGAGGATATACACAACAACTAGGACAAATCTTTCTTGGTACCACCGTTTGCACTTTATCTCCGATTCTTGGTATGTCATGCAATATTGCCTAGCCCAATGAGAAGAGTCCACAAAATCACGGTAGCATCTCCAAACCCGTTCATGATTGCATATTATGCTATTTTTGCATATGCACACATATCCAGCATTTTCAAATCCCTGGTACCTCCCAAACCTATAACAAACTCAAATAAATCCTACTATTTTGGACATGACAGACAAAGCTGAGCTACTCAGTCAGGGAGGGGTCTCTGTCTATGACATGCACTCTAGTAGTCCAAGTTTTTGATGTCTTTTATAGCCGGAGATTTCTATGCAGATGAGTAGTTGTTTCATTTATTTCTGTCATTACTCCTGCAACTCATATATTGTCCATTACATGCTCGCTGACTTGATTTAATAGGTACACACGATGAATCTGTCACATCCATATCCATATGATCCATCATGTCTTTATTGATCCATGTCTATGCAGTTTTGTAGGATACGAGCCAATGAGTGAAGAATTAGCAAGTGTGTTGCTGAGATACATGTTCAATGTGGTGCTAAGCATTATACACATCGGTGATGAAATATTTGTTGGTGTATCAGCTCCATATAAAACAATATGGTAGCGGACGTGCAAGCTTTGCCCAAGAAAATGGGCATACTGTGAAACAACCTACCAAAATATTTTATTAAAATAACACATCTTAGCAAAAAAACACATGAAAGCTAAGAAATTATTACCCAACTTCAAGCAACTACAAAGGGTATTTCTCCAGCAAAAAAACTATGAAGGGTATTTCACGCATCATTGTAGAGATTGCGCAACAACAGTCCTAACTAAACCAAGAGCCAATATTGTCAAACTGAATTCATAAGGAACATTTTACTTGTCTCTCAGATCTGAAGACAGTTATTGTCGGAGGCCGAAGGGGTGCCCGGTTATATACGAGGGTGCCGCCAGCTAGGGTTTAACCCCCTGCCTCCGCTCAGCTTGAATACCAATTTGACCCTCATGGATGTGTCACTGTAGGTGGGTCCTGATTTTTATTGGCGACTAGAAGAACACCCGTGCGTTGCAACGGGGCCACATTAACTTTAAGAGTTCAATATTACGACATTGGCGATCTTTTTTACCATCAAATCCTCTCACACACACAGACACACACTCTCCCTCCCTTTTCCTCACTCTCTATCCCCCTCTCCCTCTCTCTCTAACACACACACACATATCCATTTTATTGGGTACTGGACCATAATCCATCTATTTCACACATACACGCTAGTGCATAACAATATGGATTATATGTATTATATTTGCCACCAGAACTGAGGGAATTAATTTCATGTAAATCGACCAGCCACAGCTCCAAGAATACGCGAACGAGGTGGCTCGGGTCGGCGTCGGCGCCGTCCAGCGCGGGCCACGGGCCCGCTTCCAAGTGCACGTGCAATGCACGTCTTCACAAATATTATAACCAGATGTGAGAAATCACATGCATAGAAAAGACATTCTGATAGCAATCCAAATACCATACTCAATTGAATACCTAACCTGGACAATACTCTTATTTCTATGCGCCAGAAAAAATGGAATAGCAAAGCTAAGTATGCCTACATACGTTCATATTATATATAAGAATCTTGGGTGAACAATTGCAACAAAGCACTAAGCAGCGATAAATTTAAATAAAAAATCCATTAACTATGCAAGCAGCAGGCTTGTTACAACATAGAGAGATAGGAAAATGTCACCTCTAGTAATGTAGCGCAAAGGAGTGGAACGAAGCATGAATGAGCGGTTGTCTGTTCTTCTCCATGTACATGGATCAGCAGTAGAGGCCAAGTATATAAGTACTTGACTGAACTCCACTCTTCATGTACGGAGAGCCATGTCACCTTCTCGCCGCTGCAGCATGGGAGGACGGCTGGTTCACGTGACCCTCCAGCTGGGGGATCCATGGTGTCTGACCGTCGAGCTCAAGGCAGAGAAGTTGAGGGCAGTAATGGCGAGATCCATGTCGGCCAACCGGGCGAAGAGGAGGTCGTTGGGGAGGGACACATCGGCAAGATCCGGTCACCACGCGACATGAAGAGCAACAGTGATCTCCACAAGCTGTAGGCCGGCGGCGTGCTCCATCCCCTGCGATGGGGTGACCATGGCGGTGGCCACAGCTCCTCATGCTCGCCTCGATCTCGGTGACACACCCTGAGTGTAGGAGGCAGCAACGACCTCGACGAAATCATGGCCTCCATCCCGGAACACATGAAGGACCTCGGCCCTGTCACTACTCCTCTCGCCATAGCTGCATGCGGCAGCGGACCGTGGGTAGGAGGGCAGGCGGCGTCGCCTCGGCTGACGGCAGGGAGCAACGTTGATTTCGGGTAGGTGGCATCGCGAGGACGGTCGCGGCCGCGGGGAAGCACCCCGATCATGCTGCCAGGCCAATCCTTCTCCTCCGATCCCCTATCCCCGAAGATTGCGCCGCCGCCCCGGTCGTGTTGTTTCCATATATTATGCCATTTTTTCCTGTACCTAAACAAACGCGGGCGAGCGGATGGCAGAGTTTTGGTCCGCCCTCTAAAATTGCTAAACGCACTTTTGGTGAGGATTATTGTTAATAAATGAATTCAATCATGTCGCTCTAAATAAATGGATTCAATCATGTGACTCTAATTACTTCGGATTGTTATGTGCACACTAAGCGGGGTGCAGTTAGGAAAGAAAATGTTTTCTAATTAAAGTGATTGAGTGATTTAAGGTAAGGTTATTAATTTAGATTTGATTTTTAGTGATTGTTAGTAAAGTATGATATGTCTTTAAAATCTTTTATTTGTTTCCTTAAAATCTATTATTTGTTTCCTAAAGAAATTTACAATAATGAAAGGTATTGATTGATTTGGATAAGTTAGTAAATTTAGATCCGTGATTGCGTGCATGTTTGGAAAGTGCTGATTTGCAAGAAAAGAGCTGAGGGGTAAATAAACCGGTGAATAAGAAACCAGCATCGAAAAAAATCTACGACGATTAACCTACGAAAAAAACCGGACGAAAGTGGTGGAACGAAAAAAAACCTGGAAGCGAGACTACCAACTGCAGTTAGGAAAGAAAATGTTTTCTAATTAAAGTGATTTAGTGATTTAAGGTAAGGTTAATTAATTTAGATTTGATTTTTAGTGATTGTTAGTAAAGTATGATGCGTCTTTAAAATCTTTTATTTGTTTTCTTAAAATTTATTATTTGTTTCCTAAAGAAATTTGCAATAATGGAAGGTATCGGTTGATTTGCATAAGTTAGTAAATTTAGATCCGTGATTGCGTGCATGTTTGGAAAGTGCTGATTTGCAAGGAAAGAGCTGAGGGGTAAATAAACCGGTGAATAAGAAACCAGCATCGAAAAAAAATCTACGACGATTAACCTACGAAAAAAACCGGACGAAAGTGGTGGGACGAAAAAAAACCTGGAAGCGAGACTACCAACTTCAGTTAGGAAAGAAAATATTTTCTAATTAAAGTGACTGAGTGATTTAAGGTAAGGTTAATTAATTTAGATTTGATTTTTAGTGATTGTTAGTAAAGTATGATGCGTCTTTAAAATCTTTTATTTGTTTCCTTAAAATCTATTATTTGTTTCCTAAAGAAATTTGCAATAATGGAAGGTATCGGTTGATTTGCATAAGTTAGTAAATTTAGATCTGTGATTGCGTGCACGTTTGGAAAGTGCTGATTTGCAAGGAAAGAGCTGAGGGGTAAATAAACTGGTGAATAAGAAAGCAGCATCGAAAAAAATCTACGACGGTTAACCTACGAAAAAAACCGGACGAAAGTGATGGGACGAAAAAAAACCTGGAAGCGAGACTACCAACTGCTCCATTAGGAGTAGAGATACATGGTAATAGTTGGGCTGGGTGAAATGGGTTTCGTCAGGACCATGTGACACCACAAGGTTTGAATGGGCTTGACATTTTCATCTCAAGGTCACCTCTTGCTTGGTGGACTGCGGTTAGTGAGCCGACCTCCTCGGATCTCATTGTCAATGTCCTGAGGGATTCACCGTAAGCTCCGCTACAGGAGATATTCTGCCTTGTAAGCTCTACTATAGGTTCATGCTCTAACCTCTGATTTCTTACATACTATTTATTGTATTAGTTGTTTCTATAGCCCTAAAGAGATTTCTGAACCTCCATTCACCGTGACCCCAGACTCTCGACAAAAAGATTCACAAGAGTCAATGTACTATTGTCCTAAAGGATTAAATCAAAACACTTGCATGATGCACCAAGAAGTCCTAACAGCAATCAAAGAATAATTAATTAACTCGAGTTAAATTTAAGTGGTCGAGAATATTTTTAGAGACAGCGGAAATTCTTTGCACTAATTAAGATAGTACTCCCATTGTCATGGACCTCGGACACAACGACTGAGGGAGTCCTGGATTAGGGGGTGTCCGGATGGCCGGACTATACCTTCAGCCGGACTCCTGGGCAATGAAGATACAAGATTGAAGACTTCGTCCCGTGTCCGGAAGGGACTTTCCTTGGCGTGGAAGGCAAGCTTGGCGATATAGATATGTAGATCTCCTACCATTGTAACCGACTTTGTGTAACCCTAACCCTCTCCGATGTCTATATAAACCGGAGGGTTTTAGTCCGTAGGACAACATATAGAACAAAAATCATACCATAGGCTAGCTTCTAGGGTTTAGCCTCTCCGATCTCGTGGTAGATCTACTCTTGTACTGCCTATATCATCAATATTAATCAAGCAGGACGTAGGGTTTTACCTCCATCAAGAGGGCCCAAACCTGGGTAAAACTTCGTGTCCCTTGCCTCCTGTTACCATCCGGCCTAGACGCACAGTTCTGGACCCCCTACCCGAGATCCGCCGGTTTTGACACCGACATTGGTGCTTTCATTGAGAGTTCCTCTGTGTTGTCTGAAAGTGCGTTATATCGACTAGAGGGGGGTGAATAGGCGATTTTTATGAAAGTCTTCAAAACGTGAAAGTTATGAAGACAAACGATAGAAATAAACCTATTACCCTGCAGCGGAAGGTAGACTACACTAGGCAAGCCATAGTCAAGTATTCAATAGAGTGAAAGCATAATGACTAATAGCAGCAATGTAGTAAGGATCAGGTAGGAAGATATTGTGAAGCCACACAGAACACGCAGTCACTCAGTGAAGACAAAAGATAGTGCGAACATACAATGACTTCACAAGGAGTAACAGTAAGTAAAGGGAAGGGAAGATGAAACCAGTGACTCGCTGAAGACAATGATTTGTTGGACCAGTTCCAGTTGCTGTGACAACTATACGTCTGGTTAGGGCGGCTAGGTATTTAAACCTTAGGACACACAGTCCCGGACACCCAGTCCTGAACACATAGCTCAGGACACCCAGTCCTCACCGTATTCCCTTGAGCTAAGGTCACACAGACCTCGCCCAATCACTCTGGTAAGTCTTCAAGGTAGACTCCCAAACCTTCATAGACTTTGTTCACCGGCAATCCACAATGTCTCTTGGATGCTCAGAACGCGACGCCTAACTGGCTGGAGGATGCACAGTCCTCAAGTGTAATAAGTCTTCAGATCACACAGACAAGAAGACTTAAGTGATGCCTAATTCTCTTTGGCTCTGGGTGGTTAGGGCTTTATCCTCGCAAGGAATTCTCTCTCAAAGGCTTCGAGGTGGGTTGCTCTCAAACGACAAAAGCCGTACTCTGAATCTGAGCAGCCAACCGTTTATGGTTGTAGGGGGTGGGCTATTTATAGCCACTTGGCAACCCGACCTGATTTGTCCGAAATGACCCTGGGTCACTAAGGAAGTGACACGTGTTCCAACGGTCAGATTTCAAACTCACATGACAACTTTACTTGGGCTTCAAGCAAAGCTGACTTGCCCGACTCTGGACAAGATTCGCTCTCAAAGTCTTCACTCGAAGATATAGGTTTTGTTTAAGCATCACTTCAGTCATTCTGACTGGTTCTCTTGGACCCCATTTAACAGTACGGTGGTTCCTATGACTCAACACAGAAGAAAGAGAACTACAAAAGATCTAAGTCTTCGAGCTCCATAGGCTTCATGTGATGTCTTCTCTTGTCATAGTCTTCAATGTGAATATCTTCATATACCACCTTTGACTTCAATGTCTTCATACATTTTTAGGGGTCATCTCTGGTAGGAACACCGAATCAATGAGGGACTTCTACCTGTGTTATCCTGCAATTCTCACAAACACATTAGTCCCTCAACTAGGTTTGTCGTCAATACTCCAAAACCAACTAGGGGTGGCACTAGATGCACTTACAATCTCCCCTTTTTTGGTGATTGATGACAAACTAGTTGAAGTTTTCAACAGGGAATATAATCTGTGAAATTGTAAAGGATAAGGAATTGTCTTCATAAGATGCAAGGGCTCCCCCTGAAGATGTGCATATAAGTAATTTTCTTTTGGAATGCAAATGCACATGGCAGGTTGTACTTGTGGAGATCCACTTCAACTTATGACGACAATCCACTATGCATGTGAAAGTATATGAAGATAATGACATGCATAATGGAAAATGGACGTCTGCAGAATGATCTAAGTGCGGAATTTATCATCACAACACAAGGTGGCAGATAAGTAGCAGACGACCATGGAGTTTAAGTGTTACAACTCAAAGAACCAAATGTACCAAAACGAGAGTTGTAAGCACGAAGCAAAATATAAAGCACCCGCCCATATGGACCCACTTGAAGACTATCAACCTCATATGCTTCTCCCTCTTTTGTCAGTAAGGACCAAAAAGGTTTGAAGACATAGAGCATCTACTCGTTCCCATGAGGAGGAGGTGAAGCAGCAGGGTCGTTGGTGGTGTTTGGCGGTGCTGAAGAGCTTAGAGCAGAGTCGAAGCGTGCTGAAGGAGGTGGCGGTGAAGTAGCATCGTCTTCATCCTCGATCACTCTGGCATTCACAGTTGCAGCAGAGGAAGAGAACTCAGAGTCTTCAAGGGATGGAGTTCGTCGCAGCACTGCCCTTTGAGGAGGTGTGGAGTCAAACTTGAATCGCTCAGTGAAGCCATCCTTTTGAAGATCATATTCAGAACACATCAGCGTTAGCCCTTTCCATGTGCGGCGAGAGGTTTCATGGGTAACAAAAGCATTCTTGGTGGCAAGATTGCGAATGCGATTAACATCCACCAAGAGGCTTTGCATTTGACGCTTCAGCCAGTCATGATGCCTATCCTGTTTCTGATGAAGAGCCACAAGAAGCTCTCGGTCATTGAGAATACGAGTGCGCTTCTTGGGTCGTGGAGCAGTTGTACTGTCAGTGGCTTCAGTGAGAGAAGGATGCAGTGCACGTGTAGTGCCAGCCAAAGGATACACATGAGCGACTGCTTCAACTCCTTCAATGTTCTGAGAGAAACTCTGATGCTCTGCATTCTGAAGACTTAGGGGTTCCTTGGCAGGCTCAGGATAGATGGCTTCAATAGACATATCCACATCAGGCAGAAAAATCCGATGATTGCGAGCAGATGGCTGATATGAGATAGTGGAGTGAAGTTTGATCAGCCGCATGACCCATGGGGCGTAGAACTTCAAGCCAAACAGATCAGAGCCTGATGCAGCCAGTTGGCGAATGAAGAAGTCCTGTGCATTGAAGCATTTTCTATGAAGAATATAGAAGACCAAAGTCTTCATTGCACCTTCAAGCTTGGCATGTGGAGAGTGCCCTTTGATGGGCCAGAGAGTTCGCCTTATGATGTGATAAATAGTCCTTGGCAGATACTCTAGGTCTTTAACAAAGAACTCTTTGGAATATGCAGCATCTTGGGGTAATGGCTTCATCATACTGAGCATCTGACTCATGTTAGGTTCAGACTTCTGAAAGATGTTCTCAATAGCTTCACTATGAAGCTGACAGCCATGCTCATAGAGATCGCCAGGAGTGGGCAAACCAGTGAGCTCAATGATGTCAAAGGCTTTGGTTTCGTCATGAACGTTTCCTGTCATCCACTCTAGGACCCAAGTCTTCGGATCACTGCTATACCCGCGGATGTGGAGTGTGGCATAGAATTGGAGCAGCAACTCTTCATTCTAATGCTCTTGGTCAGTGACGAACGGCAGCAGTCCAACCTCTTTGAAGCAATCCAGAGCTTCTTCCAGACAGGGCAGACCAGCTATTGCTTCAATGTCAAGGCGCTTGTGTGGGAAGATGCGACCTTGGTTGTAAAGAACGCATGAGTAATAGCTTCGCTGCGGATAACTCCAGAACCGATCAGATGATATTCTTTCCCTGGAGTAGGGGTTCCTGGAGCTGTTGAAGAATGTGTTGTCTGCTCTGAAGCCATTGATATTGAAGGATCCAGGTGCTGATGCAGGACCTGGGAACCTTGGCAATCTTGGGATTGACTTCTGTACCTGAGGCCTGTGCTCAACATGATAGTAGAACTGGGGACCGGCGGCAGACTCAGGAACAGAAGTGGCGGGATCAGTGGCTTCGCTGACTTCTGGTGCTTTTGTTGGTGAGGGCTCCACATTAGCTTCAGCCATGACAGCGTCAGTGGCTTCAGTGGTGTTGGTGGTGGCAGCCTCAAGATGTTCAACCTCCACTTGACGAGCAGGAGGGTCGGTCATGATCACGTTCTCCTCAAGAACTGCTTCTTGGTGGGACAGGGGAGTGGCAACTTGTGGGTCTTCTTCTTCATCGGCTGATGCAGCCGGAATTTCTTCAGCAGATTTAGCTTCAGACGCAGAGACTGGAGGCCTTGGTCCTTTGCGAAGCCTACGCAACACAGGCGACGCCTATGTAGTTGGAGTTGGCTGGGCCTCAAAGTCTTCTTCCTCTTGTGGGCAATCAGCCCATGAAGCATCCTGAGCGATTGGCGTCTGTAAGTGCATCTAGTGCCACCCCTAGTTGGTTTTGGAGTATTGACGACAAACCTAGTTGAGGGACTAATGTGTTTGTGAGAATTGCAGGATAACACAGGTAGAAGTCCCTCATCGATTCGGTTTTCCTACCAGAGATGACCCCTAAAAATGTATGAAGACATTGAAGTCAAAGGTGGTATATGAAGATATTCACATTGAAGACTATGACAAGAGAAGACACCACATGAAGCCTATGGAGCTCGAAGACTTAGATCTTTCGTATTTCTCTTTCTTCTGTGTTGAGTCATAGGAACCACCGTACTGTTAAGTGGGGTCCAAGAGAACCAGTCAGAATGACTGAAGTGATGCTTAAACAAAACCTATGTCTTCGAGTGAAGACTTTGAGAGCGAATCTTGTCCAAAGTCGGGCAAGTCAGCTTTGCTTGAAGCCCAAGTAAAGTTGCCGTGTGAGTTTGAAATCTGACCGTTGGAACACGTGTCACTTCCTTAGTGACCCAGGGTCATTTCGGACAAATCAGGTCGGGTTGCCAAGTGGCTATAAATAGCCCACCCCCTACAACCATAAACGGTTGGCTGCTCAGATTCAGAGTACGGCTTTTGTCGTTTGAGAGCAACCCACCTTGAAGCCTTTGAGAGAGAATTCATTGCGAGGATAAAGCCCTAACCACCCAGAGCCAAAGAGAATTAGGCATCACTTAAGTCTTCTTGTCTGTGTGATCTGAAGACTTATTACACTTGAGGACTGTGCATCCTCCAGCCGGTTAGGCGTCGCGTTCTGAGCATCCAAGAGACATTGTGGATTGCCGGTGAACGAAGTCTGTGAAGGTTTGGGAGTCTACCTTGAAGACTTACCAGAGTGATTGGGCGAGGTCTGTGTGACCTTAGCTCAAGGAGAATACGGTGAGGACTGGGTGTCCTGAGCTGCGTGTTCAAGACTGGGTGTCCGGGACTGTGTGTCCTAAGGTTTAAATACCTAGCCGCCCTAACCAAACGTACAATTGTCACAGCAACTGGAACTGGTCCAACAAATCATTGTCTTCAGCGAGTCACTGGTTTCATCTTCCCTTCCCTTTACTTACTGTTACTCCTTGTGAAGTCATTGTATGTTCGCACTATCTTTTGTCTTCATTGAGTGACTGCGTGTTCTGTGTGGCTTCACAATATCTTCCTACCCGATCCTTACTACATTGCTGCTATTAGTCATTGTGCTTTCACTCTATTGAATACTTGACTATGGCTTGCCTAGTGTAGTCTACCTTCCGCTGCAGGGTAATAGGTTTATTTCTATCGTTTGTCTTCATACCTTCCACATTTTGAAGACTTTCATAAAAATCGCCTATTCACCCCCCCTCTAGTCGATATAACGCACTTTCAATTGGTATCAGAGCAAGGTGCTCCCTTGTTCTGTGTTATTCGGTTTAACCACCTGGAGTTTTAGCTATGTCGACTGCAGGGATAATTAAAGTCTTCGCTGCGTGTCCCGTCTTCGATGGAACTGAATATCCCTACTGGAAGAACAAGATGCGCATGCATCTTGAAGCCATTGACGTCGACCTATGGTATGTCGTCAAGAACGGCGTTCCCAAGGCTGGAGAAGGTGTCACTTCTGCTGATGTCAAGAAGTTCGTTCAACTGGACTCTACTGCCAAGAATATCATCTGTGGTCATCTGACCAAAGGACAGTATGGCCGTGTGAGTGCTTTGGAAACATCTAAGCTGGTCTGAGACTGGCTCTCCAAGGTCAATGAAGGCGTCTCAACCCAGAGAGATCAGAGAATCAGTGTCCTTTGCAACCTCTTCAACCGCTTCAAGTGAAATGACAATGAGAATGTCCAGCTCACATTTGACCGACTCACTAACATCACAAATGAGCTTCAAGCCCTCGGCGCTACTGAGATCACCAAACATGAAGTCGTGAAGACACTACTGAGATCACTTGATAGTTCATTTGACACCCTAGCCCTAATGATTCAAGAACGTCCTGATTTCAAGACACTCGATCCGTCTGACATACTTGAGAGGCTCAATACACATGAGTTTCAGCTTTCTGAGAAAAGAGATATCTACGGTCCAAACTATGGGCGAACTCGTGCCTTGAAGGCAAAAACTGTCTCCTCATCTGAAGAAGAATCTGACAGCAGTTCGGATGATCCTGAAGACATTGGAAGGGAACTTGCTATGATTGTGAAGAAGTTCCAAAAATTCACCAAGAAGAAAGGTTTCAGAAAGTCTTCCCGATCAAGCTCAAGGAATGATGAAGCTTCTGCTCACGACTACAAGAAGAAAACATGTCACAAGTGCAAGAAACCTGGCCACTTCATCTCTGAGTGTCCACAGTGGGACAATGAGAACAAAAAGAAGAAGAAGAGCAAGGAATATGACTCTGACGACAAGAAGAAGAAGAAATACTCAAAGTCTTCTTCCAAGTCTTCCTCAAAGTCATAATCACACAAGAAGAGCTCATCTGGCAAGGCACGTGCGTTTGTTGGCAAGGAAATGGATTCAGAGGAGGAGTCCGCTTCTGAGGAGGCGGAGGTGGAGTCTGAGGAGGAGTCCGATTCAGGCGTCGCAAGTCTGGCTACAACATAAGTTGCCAAGTCCATCTTCAATACTGAAGACAATGACTTCATCACCGACACCGATGCAAATGACAAGGACTACTCCGCTTCTACCTACTGCTTCATGGCACGCGGTGCCAAGGTAAACACACGCACTACTCACTATCAAACATCTAGTGATGATGACTCTGATTGTGGATCAAAAGCCAGCTACAAAACACTTGCTAAAATTGCAACTGAACAACAGAAAGCTATGGAACATATTCAAAAACTATTAGACAGAAGCGATGATCTGTTAGGTGCTGAAATGACTCGATCTGAATCCTTAATTGAAGACATAAAAATCTTCACGTTAAGTATGAGGAACTTGAAAGTCGTCATGAAACTCTCTCAACAATTCATGAAAAGCTTTCCTATGATTATCTTCAAAGGAAGCAAGATCTTAAGAAATTGAGAGCGGCTCATGAAGATCTTCAAAAGGAAAACGAGTCACTTCGCGCCAAACAGATCAGTTCCGCTCAGGAAGGATTTGAACCACCATGTCTTAAATGCATTGAGTGTGATAATGCTACTTCTGTTGCTGAATGTTTTACTGCTACTACTGTTGCAATATCTTCAACTGTTGATGTGGTAACTAACCCCTCTGCTGAGGATACCACTGCTATTGCTGATGAGAATGCTAGGTTGAAGACATTGCTTGAAACAGGGATGTACAAAAGTCTTAAAGGGCATCAGACACTATGTGATGTCCTCAAAAAGCAGATTCTGAACCGAAACCCGAGGAAAGAGGGTGTTGGGTTCATAAGGAAAATGAATGCTGATGGCTCTTACTGGAAACCTGAGCAGTACCCCAAAACCACGTGGGTTGCTGCAAAGGAACCTTCAGCAGATCCATCCAATCTATCTGGCCTCACTTGTGCTAACCCCATTATCATTGATGAATCCCTTGATGCAAACTATAAACTGTTTAAGAATCAGAATGGTGAAGTGTTTGCCAGGTACATTGGTACTAACTGCAGGAATGGACCGCCTATGAAGAAGATCTGGGTTCCGAAAAGGTGTCTAGAGAATCTTCCTGTGAATGTCATCATGACACCTCACGTGAAGAAGACAAACCTCAGACCAAAGGCTTCATACGGTCCAAAGGCTTCATACAGACAGAGGACTCACCTGAGTCGCACTAACGCAAATGTTTTGTAGGGAAACCATACTCAGGCATATGAATATGAGAGCGGTTCATCAAACCGCCATGTTCATAAGACCAAGAACTATTCTGCTTATTCTTATGAGTACTATTGTCCGCTTGCAAGACTGTTTGCTAGGGCTCCAAAGCCAAAGTTCTAAGATGCTGCACTTAGAATTATTGCTTCTAAGCCACCCTTGAAGATGTGGGTGGCTAAGAAAGCTTAACTCTCTTTTGCAGGGAAAGGTCTCCAGCAGAAAACCAAAATCGTCTGACACTATTGCTGGGGACCTTAAACATCTTGTAGGGCGCAAGATCAAATGCCGAATGGTCTTACTATGTACTTCGTTCCTGAATCACTTGCTACTCTCCGTATTAGTCCTAATCTGGATCTAAGCTTTCATAACCCACTGGTTCGTCAAATGTTTTTGCTTCACAATGCTCTTCGTGAAGCCTATCCCCCTAACTGCACTGTAGGGTACAACACCAACGTCTTCAGAATGGATTATTGATAGTGGGTGTACAAATCACATGACTGGAAAAAGAAGCCTTCTTATGGACTCAACCTTACGTCCATCCGACAAGAGCCACATCACATTTGCTGACACTAGTAAAAGTAAGGTATTGGGTCTAGGTAGAGTTGCAATCTCAAGGGATCAACACATGGATAAAGTCATGCTTGTTGAATCCCTTGGCTTCAACTTAATGTCTGTCTCAATGCTTTGCGATTTAAACATGATCGTAATATTTGGAAAATATCGTTGCCTTGTTCTAATGGAATCTGACAAGTCTCTAGTATTTGAAGGGTATCGAAAAGATGATTTGTACGTGGTAGATTTCTCAGCAGGACCATAGCTTGCCGTATGTCTTCTAGCAAAAGTTTCAGAATGCTGGCTCTAGCATCGGAGGCTTGGGCATGCTGGCATGAGGAACCTCCACACCCTGGCAAAGAAGAAGCATGTCATAGGCATCGAGGACGTCAAGTTCAAGAAAGATCACTTATGCGGTGCCTGTGAGGCAGGAAAGATGACGAGGGCCAAACATCCCTCGAAGACAATCATGACCACTACTCGACCCTTCGAACTGCTTCACATGGATCTTTTCGGTCCCACTCATTACTCAACTCTTACTACTGCTGCTTGTCTCTATGGCTTTGTCATTGTTGATGATTATTCTAGATATACTTGGGTGCACATAATCCTTTACAAGACTGAAGTGCAGCATGTCTTCAAACGCTTCACCAATCGAGCAATGAACAACTATGGCGCCAAGATAAAGCATATCAGAAGTGACAATGGCACTGAATTCAAGAACACTGGCCTTGATACATATCTTGATACCTTGGGCATCACACATGAATTCTCAGCCCCGTACACGCCACAACAGAATGGGGTCATCGAACGCAAGAACAGAACACTCATTGAGATGGCCAGAATGATGCTAGATGAATACAAGACTCCAAGAAAATTCTGGCCTGAAGCCATTGATACTGCATGCCATACAATCAATCGTGTTTATCTTCACAAGCTTCTGAACAAGACATCTTATGAGCTCCTTACTGGTAAGAAGCCAAATGTCAGTTACTTCAGAGTATTTGGCGCCAGGTGCTGGATCAAGGACCCACATCACACCTCAAAGTTTGCACCAAAAGCACATGAGGGTTTTATGCTTGGATATGGAAAGAATTCGCACTCCTACAGAGTCTTCAATCTCTTTCATTACAAAGTGGTTGAAACAGTGGATGTGCGGTTCAATGAGACCAACGGTTCACAAAGAGAGCAACTGCCAAATGTGCTAGATGAAGTTCCATCCAGTGAATCAATCAAGCTAATGGGAACTGGAGAAATTATACCTTCTGAAGCTCATCCTGAAGAAGAACTTATCATCTCAACACCTGATCAACATGAAGACAATGCTCAGCCTGAGGACATTCCTTCTAACAACGACAATGATCAGCAAGAGCAAAATCTTCGCCCTGTACATCCCCGCGTTGCCAATGAAGTGCAGATTGAAAGAATAATTGATAGCATCAATGCACCCGGTCCACTCACTCGTTCAAGGGCAACTCAGCTAGCAAATTTTTGTGGGCACTTTGCATTCGTCTCAATAACAGAACCCAAGAAAGTTGAAGAAGGCTTCATGGAACCTGAATGGATTCAAGCTATGCAAGACGAGCTTCAACAGTTTGAGCTGAATAATGTATGGGAACTGGTCAAGCGTCCCGATCCTCGGAAGCACAACATAATAGGCACCAAATGGATATACCGCAACAAGCAAGATGAGCATGGTCAAGTTGTCAGAAACAAAGCTCGTCTCGTTGCTCAAGGATATACTCAAGTGGAAGGCATTGACTTCGATGAAACATTTGCTCCTGTGGCTAGACTTGAAGCCATACGCATACTGCTGGCCTATGCAAATCATCACAACATACTTCTTTATCAAATGGATGTGAAGAGCGCCTTCCTCAATGGCAAGATTGAAGAAGAAGTGTATGTTGCACAACCTCCTGGCTTTGAAGATCCAAAACATCCTAACATGGTATACAAGCTCAACAAGGCACTGTATGGCCTCAAACAAGCCTCTCGGGCCTGGTATGACACACTTAAATACTTCCTGAAGAGCAAAGGCTTCATACCTGGTTCTCTCGACCCCACTCTCTTCATGAAGACATATGATGGTGAACTGTTTGTGTGCCAAATATATGTGGATGACATTATCTTCGGCTGCACCAATCAGAAGTACAGTGAAGAGTTTGGATATATGATGCAAGAGCAATATCAAATGTCTATGATGGGAGAGCTGAAGTTCTTTCTCGGTCTTCAAATAAGATAGAAACGCAACGACATCTTCATATCTCAAGAGAAGTATCTCAAAGATTGCCTAAAGAAGTTCGGTATGCAAGACTGCAAAGGCTTCACGACACCAATGCCAGCCAAGCATCATCTGGGTCCTGACGACAATGGTAAAGAGTTCGATCAAAAGGTATACCGCTCCATGATTGGTTCTTTACTTTATCTATGTGCATCTAGGCCAGATATTATGCTTAGTGCTTGCATGTGTGCTCTATTTCAAGCGGCACCAAAGGAGTCGCATCACTTAGCTGTGAAGCGAATTCTTCGATATTTGGCTCACACCCCAACTCTAGGATTATGGTATCCAAAGGGCTCAGAGTTTGTTCTGATTGGATTCTCGGATGCTAATTATGCTGGTGACAAAGTTGATCACAAGTCTACATCAGGCACATGTCACTTTCTGGGATGATCACTTGTATGTTGGTCTTCAAAGAAGCAGAACTGTGTATCTCTCTCCACTGCTGAATCTGAATACATTGCTGCTGGATCTTGCTGCGCTCAGCTTCTGTGGATGAAGCAAACGCTCAAAGACTATGGCATTCATCTGAAGCAAGTGCCACTCTACTGCGACAACGAAAGCGCCATCAAGATTGCCAACAACCCAGTTCAACACTCGAAGACAAAGCACATTGAAATTCGTCATCACTTTCTCAGAGACCATGTTGTGAAGGAAGATATTGATATCATACACGTCAACACTGAAGAGCAATTGGCAGATATCTTCACCAAGCCCTTGGATGAGAAGAGACTTTGCAAGTTACGGTGTGATCTAAATATCCTGGAATCCTCAAATGTCCTGTGATCAGGCACACATCCTAACCCTTATGCATATTGATGACTTAGATGTGCAACACACGAAGTAAAGTATATCTTCAATCAATGAAGACATATATTCTAAGCGTGAATACATTAATGTGGAATTTGACTTCGGAGCGCCACGATAATTGTGCGCCGTGTCTGGGTCTAATACTTCCTATACGGTGGGTAACGCCACCACCAAATGTTCTATTTTGAAGTGTTTCACTCATGGCGTTACCTTGCTATGTCTTCACATTTGGTTTGGCTTCAATCTCAACATGTCTTCATGATTATCTTCACTATGTTGATTATATATATATACTAGTGTTCTGTCCTCTACAGCATTCACTTATAGCTATGTTTTCTTGTTGAATCTTTTGAACTAAGTGAATGTGATTGGACCCTAACCTCTCTATGCTATCTATCTCAAACTCTATCTCTCCAAATCATATGCATTCTATTGAAACTGTCGAATGTCTTCTCTGCGTCCTTGTCAGCAGAAGATACAAAGACAAACCTTAAGTCCACCTTCAATGCTCATTCCTCCACATGAAACCCGGAGAAGTAGGAACGACCACCCGAGAATCCAGGCGTGCGTGGGATGTGGAACAAACCCCAAAATTCTGCATAATGGCCACGTGTTCCTCAGATGCGAATCGCCAGGGGCACCTGTGTAATAACGCAGTGCCGCCCTTGTACCTATAAATACACACTTCACGGCGGTCATTATCTCTTCTTCCACTCTCGCACGAACCCTAGCGCCACCGCTAGCCCTCGACGAAGCGCTTCGCTACCGCAACCTCTCCGACGCTGTCTTCACGCCGACCGCAGACATCGTCCTCTCCGCCGTCGCCGTAGGTGTCCTCCGCCGCCAAGTTAGGGCACGGAAGATCAAACTGCTCGGCCTCATCTTCCATCCGTCTAGCAGTTCTTAGTGTGGTAAATAAAACTTCCTTTTTACGGCACCGTTGATCCTATGGCTTTGTCACTTTCTACCACAAGCAGTTTCTATTCACACAAGTTAGATCTCTCTCATACTGCATCTCATAACATGCCCAGTATATTCACTTGTACTTCACAAAGTAGTTAGATTCCTCACTTGTACTGATCTCTGGATTCGTACAAATCTGGAACCAACTCCTTATCTATGAGTGAATGTCTTCGCACGATGAGGTCAATGTCTTCTAAACTGATTTATATTCAAAATCTTCTGAGAATGCATATGACCTTTTCCCCTTCCCTCGCACCTTAATGCTGTCACAGGTACATGTCCGTGGGAGAATCCCTTGGTTCTCATAGTCTGCATTCATTTGCAGAATTCTTACAACATCATATAAATTCTCCCGAAGCAAGTTCCTGTTTGTACAGCAAGTGAAAATCTTTGAAGCCTTTGAACGTGTTGAAGCCTTTCAGTTTAAAGTTCATGGCTTCAGAGAAATCAGCAAGGAAGGGTGGCAGAAAGTGTCGTGGAGAAACATCTAGAGATCTGCCAGATGACCTCTCAGAACTGTACAAGACAGATCCTGAAGAGGATTACAATCAGCGCAAGACCCGAATCCAATGGATTCGAAGATATTGGGTAGAACAATGGTTCAAATACCGATTTGTAACCCATGAATATGCTGAGAAAAATGCCATCAAGAGACCGTGGGGAGACATCCTATACAAGAATCTTCAACCCAGGTCCAGAGATGAAGCCATTGAATAAGGCTTCTATCCCTACATGGTCTGTGGGCCACAGCCTATTGATGCACACCCATCATCACTACTATGGTGTCGTGACGACATTCTGTTCAAGCGCAACTTCCAGTTTGCCCAGAACTTAGCGAAGCAAAACAAGAAGACATTGGGACTAGATTTCAACCCTGGTCCCTCAGCTCCAAGGGCTGATGGCACACGAGATGCAGAACCCAATGTCATCGGTCCTTTCTACAACCTTGAAGGCCTCATCACCCATATCTTGGTTCAAGGGACTGCAGTGAATGAGCCTGCAGCTGACGCTGAATCAGATGAAGCGCCTGCAGCGCCGAAGCCAAAGAAGTTGAAGAATCCTAAAGCTTCAAAGCCTGCCCCTTCACCAAAAATCTCACGGGCGAAGCCACTGGCAACTGCACCTCCTGAAGACAGTGTGCAGCCCGAAGATTTTTCACGCATCTCCAAGTCCCAGAAGGTCAAGATGCCTCTGCCACACACCGGCCAAGAGCTAACAGCTGCTGCCATTCTGCGCAATGATGCCATTGATCTGTCAAGTGATGAAGATCTTGCAGATGACGCTCTTGAGCAACTCATCAAGAGCAAAGAAGAAGCAGAAATCTTCAATGATCTGCCTCTCTTTGATGTAACAATCATCCACAACTTCATTGATGAATGGTTTGACACGCCAAACATCAGCTTCGACGATCTCCAACTACCCATTGGCCTCAGTGTCGCCTTCCATGGCGCCATTGCTTCAGAGTTAGCTATTGCCCAGAGCATTGTTGAACTGAAGCAGAAGATTGACTTTGAGAAATCTCAGTTCAAGAAGCATATGGCCAAGCTCAGCGTGCAAGAGGTGAAGAACTTCAAGATTATGCTGCACGAGCTCAAGGAAGCCTTTCTCAAGAAACATGCAGAAGCTCAAGGTTCTCGTGAGCGCATGAAGGTTCTGGCTGACAAATGTGTGCAGGCCTATAATGAGGCTGAGAAGCACAAGGCCCTTGGGCGTCCTGGCATCGACCCCAGGATGGCAACAAAGAAGATGAAGAAGCCCGCTACGGCTGAACCTGGCGCACCAAGGCAGGAAGCAGATCCCATTATCTTCCCAACTAGAATGACTAGCTCGAAGCCAAAAAGCCGGTCAACCGCTTCAGAGCTCAAGAAGACGAGGACTGCTGAGGCTGAAGTCAGGAAGAGGAAACATCCTGAAGCCTCTCCTATTGCCCCCTCCAAGAAGAAGAGGAAGACCAAGAAAGATCGGGTTGCTCCCACAGAGCCTTTGATAGTTGAACCCATTTTCATGGTTCGTCCTGACGCTGAACGCCAACTGACAATCCATGAGCCTGCTTTCATAGAGGCTCATGAAGCTGAAGACTTTCCAGCAACTGATCCCATCGCTGCTGAAGACATTGGTCAACATGACCATGTAGAAGATGGTGCAGTCCTTCCTCAGCTCGAGAACAGCGAACTCATCAACATTGGTCGTCCTCTGACGCCAATCGCTCAGAATACTTCATCGGCTGATCGCCCACAAGATGAAGAAGACTTTGAGGCCCAGCCAACTCCAACTACACAGGCGTCGCCTGCATTGCGCAGGCTTCGCAAAGGACCTAGGCCTCCAGTCTCTGCGTCTGAAGCTGAAACTGCTGAAGACATTCCGGCTGCATCAGCCGATGAAGAAGAAGTCCCACAAGCTGCTACTCCCCTGTCCCACCAAGAAGCGGTTCTTGAGGAGAACGTGATTGTGACCGACCCTCCAGCTCGTCAAGTGGAGGTTGAAAATCTTAAGGCTGCCACCACCACCACCAATGAAGCCACTGACGCTGTCATGGCTGAAGCTAATGTGGAGCCCTCCCCAACTGAAGAAGAAGTCAGCGAAGCCACTGATCCCGCCACTTCTGTTCCTGAGTCTGCTGCCGGTCCCCAGTTCGACTATCATGTTGTGCACAGGCCTCAGGTACAGAAGCCAATCCCAAGATTGCCAAGGTTTCCAGGTCCTGCATCAGCACCTGGCTCCTTCAATATCAATGGCTTCAGAGCAGACAACAAATTCTTCAACAGCTCCAGGAACCCCTACTCCAGGGAAAGAATATCATCTGATCGGTTCTGGAGTTATCCGCAGCGAAGCTATTACTCATGCGTTCTTTACAACCAAGGTCACATCTTCCCACACAAGTGCCTTGACATTGAAGCAATAGCTGGTATGCCCTGTCTGGAAGAAGCTCTGGATTGCTTCAAAGAAGTTGGATTGCTGCCGTTCGTTACTGACCAAGAGCATTGGAATGAAGAGTTGCTGCTCCAATTCTATGCCACACTTCACATCCGCGGGTATAGCAGAGATCCGAAGACTTGGGTCCTGGAGTGGATGACAGGAAACGTTCATCACGAAGCCAAAGCCTTTGACATCATTGAGCTCACTGGTTTGCCCACTCCTGGCGATCTCTACGAGCATGGCTGTCAGCTTCATAGTGAAGATATTGAGAGCATCTTTCAGAAGACTGAACCTAATATGAGTCAGATGCTCAGTATGATGAAGCCATTGCCCCAAGATGTTGCTTATCCCACGGAGTTCTTCGTTGAAGACCTTGAGTATCTGCCAAGAACCATTTATCACATCATAAGGCGAACTCTCTGGCCAATCAAAGGACATTCTCACCATGCCAAGCTGGAAGGTGCAATGAAGACTTTGGTCTTCTACATTCTTCATGGAAAATGCTTCAATACACAGGATTTCTTCATTCGCCAACTTGCTGCATCTGGCTCTGATCTGTTTGGTTTGAAGTTCTATGCCCCTTGGGTGATGCGGCTGATCAAATTTCACTCTGCTATCTCATATCAGCCCTTGGCCCGCAACCATCGGATCTTTTTGCCTGATGTGGATATGTCTATTGAAGCCATCTATCCTGAGCCTGCCAAGGAGCCTCTCAGTCTTCAGAATGCAGAGCATCAAAGTTTCACTCAGAACGTTGAAGGCGTGGAAGCCGTAACTCGTGTGTATCCTTTGGCTAGCACTACACGTGCACCGCATCCTGCTCTCACTGAAGCCACTGATAGTACAACTGCTCCACGACCCAAGAAGCGCACTCGTGTTCTCAACGACCGAGAGCTTCTTGTGGCTCTTCATCAGAAACAGGATAGGCATCATGACTGGCTGAAGCGTCAGATGCAAAGCCTCTTGGTGGATGTTAATCGCATTCGCAATCTTGCTACCAAGAATGCTTTTGTTGCCCATGAAACCTCTCGCCGCACATGGAAAGGGCTAAAGCTGATGTGTTCTGAAGATGATCTTCAAGAGGATGGCTTCACTGAGCGATTCAAGTTTGACTCCACACCTCCTCGAAGGGCTGTGCTGCGACGAACTCCATCCCTTGAAGACTCTAAGTTCTCTTCCTCTACTGCAACTGTGAATGCCAGAGTGATCGAGGATGAAGACGATGCTACTTCACCACCACCTCCTTCAGCATGCTTCGACTCTGCTCCAAGCTCTTCAGCACCGCCAAACACCACCAACGACCCTGCTGCTTCACCTACTCCTCATGGGAACGAGTAGATGCTCTATGCCTTCAAACCTTTTTGGTCCTTACTAACAAAAGGGGGAGAAGCATATGAGGTTGATAGTCTTCAAGCGGGTCCATATGGGCGGGTGCTTTATATTTTGCTTCGTGCTTACAACTCTCGTTTTGCTACATTTGGTTCTTTGAGTTGTAACACTTAAACACGATGGTCGTCTGCTACTTATCTGCCACCTTGTGTTGCGATGATAAATTTCGCACTTAGATCATTCTGCAGACGTCCATTTTCCATTATGCATGTCATTATCTTCATATACTTTCACATGCATAGTGGATTGTCATCATAATTTGAAGTGGATCTCCACAAGTACAACCTGCCATGTGCATTTGCATTCCAAAAGCAAATTACTTATATGCACATCTTCAGGGGGAGCCCTTGCAACTTATGAAGACAATTCCTTATCCTTTACAATTTCACAGATTATATTACCCGTTGAAAACTTCAACTAGTTTGTCATGAATCACCAAAAAGGGGGAGATCGTAAGTGCATCTAGTGCCACCCCTAGTTGGTTTTGGAGTATTGACGACAAACCTAGTTGAGGGACTAATGTGTTTGTGAGAATTGCAGGATAACACAGGTAGAAGTCCCTCATTGATTTGGTTTTCCTACCAGAGATGACCCCTAAAAATGTATGAAGACATTGAAGTCAAAGGTGGTATATGAAGATATTCACATTGAAGACTATGACAAGAGAAGACACCACATGAAGCCTATGGAACTCGAAGACTTAGATCTTTCGTAGTTCTCTTTCTTCTGTGTTGAGTCATAGGAACCACCGTACTGTTAAGTGGGGTCCAAGAGAACCAGTCAGAATGACTGAAGTGATGCTTAAACAAAACCTATGTCTTCGAGTGAAGACTTTGAGAGCGAATCTTGTCCAGAGTCGGGCAAGTCAGCTTTGCTTGAAGCCCAAGTAAAGTTGTCGTGTGAGTTTGAAATCTGACCGTTGGAATACGTGTCACTTCCTTAGTGACCCAGGGTCATTTCAGACAAATCAGGTCTGGTTGCCAAGTGGCTATAAATAGCCCACCCCCTACAACCATAAACGGTTGGCTGCTCAGATTCAGAGTACGGCTTTTGTCGTTTGAGAGCAACCCACCTCGAAGCCTTTGAGAGAGAATTCCTTGCGAGGATAAAGCCCTAACCACCCAGAGCCAAAGAGAATTAGGCATCACTTAAGTCTTCTTGTCTGTGTGATCTGAAGACTTATTACACTTGAGGACTGTGCATCCTCCAGCCGGTTAGGCGTCGCGTTCTGAGCATCCAAGAGACATTGTGGATTGCCGGTGAACGAAGTCTGTGAAGGTTTGGGAGACTACCTTGAAGACTTACCAGAGTGATTGGGCGAGGTCTGTGTGACCTTAGCTCAAGGGGAATACGGTGAGGACCGGGTGTCCTGAGCTGCGTGTTCAGGACTGGGTGTCTGGGACTGTGTGTCCTAAGGTTTAAATACCTAGCCGCCCTAACCAGACGTACAGTTGTCACATCAACTGGAACTGGTCCAACAAACCATTGTCTTCGGCGAGTCACTGGTTTCATCTTCCCTTCCCTTTACTTACTGTTACTCCTTGTGAAGTCATTGTATGTTCGCACTATCTTTTGTCTTCACTGAGTGACTGCGTGTTCTGTGTGGCTTCACAATATCTTCCTACCTGATCCTTACTACATTGCTGCTATTAGTCATTGTGCTTTCACTCTATTGAATACTTGACTATGGCTTGCCTAGTATAGTCTACCTTCCGCTGCAGGGTAATAGGTTTATTTCTATCGTTTGTCTTCATAACTTCCACGTTTTGAAGACTTTCATAAAAATCGCCTATTCACCCCCCTAGTCGATATAACGCACTTTCAGTGTCAGAGGACGACCAATGCTGATGAGTTCGCTGTGCTCGAGTTGAGGAAGGACTGCACCATCTTCTACATGGTCATGGTGACCAATGTCATCAGCTGCTAGAAAGTCTTCAGCTTCATGAGCCTCTGTGAAAGCAGGCTCATGGATTGTCAGTTGGTGTTCAGTGTCAGGACGAACCATAGAAATGGGTTCAACTATCAAAGGCTCGGTGGGAGCAGCCCGATCTTTCTTGGTCTTCCTCTTCTTCTTCGAGGGGGCAATAGGAGAGGCTTCAGGATGTTTTCTCTTCCTTGCTTCAGCCTCAGCAGTCCTCGTCTTCTTCAGCTCTGAAGCGGTTGACCGGGCCTTTGGCTTCGAGCCAGTCATGCTAGTTGGGAAGACAATGGGATCTGCTTCCTGCCTTGGTGCGTCGGGTTCAGCCGTAGCGGGCTTCTTCTTCTTCTTTGTGGCCATCCTGGGGTCGATGCCAGGACGCCCAAGGGCCTTGCGCTTCTCAGCCTCATTGTAGGCTTGCACACATCTGTCAGCCAGAACCTTCATGCACTCACGCGAACCCTGAGCTTCTGCATGTTTCTTGAGAAATGCTTCCTTGAGCTCGTGCAACATAATCTTGAAGTTCTTCACCTCTTGCACGCTGAGCTTGGCCATATGCTTCTTGAATTGAGATTTCTCAAAGTCAATCTTCTACTTCAGTTCAACAATGCGTTGGGCGATAGCTAGCTCTGAAGCAATGGCACCATGGAAGGCGACACTGAGGCCAATGGGTAGTTGCAGATCTTCGAAGCTGATGTTTGGCGTGTCAAACCACTCGTCAATGAAGTTGTGGATGATGGTTACATCAAAGAGAGGCAGATCATTGAAGATTTCTGCTTCTTCTTTGCTCTTGATGAGTTGCTCAAGAGCGTTATCTGCAAGATCTTCATCACTTGACAGATCAATGGCATCATTGCGCAGAATGGCAGCAGCTGTTAGCTCTTGGCCGGTGTGTGGCAGAGGCATCTTGACCTTCTGGGGCTTGGAGATGCGTGATAAATCTTCGGACTGCACACTGTCTTCAGGAGGTGAAGTTGCCAGTGGCTTCGCCCGTGAGATTTTTGGTGAAGGGGCAGGCTTTGAAGCTTTAGGCTTCTTCAACTTCTTTGGCTTCGGCGCTGCAGGCGCTTCATCTGATTCAGCGTCAGCTGCAGGCTCATTCACTGCAGTCCCTTGAACCAAGATATGGGTGATGAGGCCTTCAAGGTTGTAGAAAGGACCGACGACATTGGGTTCTGCATCTCGTGTGCCATCAGCCCTTGGAGCTGAGGGACCAGGGTTGAAGTCTAGTCCCAATGTCTTCTTGTTTTACTTCGCTGAGTTCTGGGCAAACCAGAAGTTGCGCTTGAACAGAATGTCGTCACGACACCATAGTAGTGACGATGGGTGTGCATCAACAGGCTGTGGCCCACGGACCATGCAGGGATAGTAGCCTTGTTCAATGGCTTCATCTCTGGACCTGGGTTGAAGATTCTTGTATAGGATGTCTCCCCACGGTCTCTTGATGGCATTTTTCTCAGCATATTCCTGGGTTACAAATCGGTATTTGAACCATTGTTCTGCCCAATATCTTCGAATCCATTGGATTCGGGTCTTACACTGATTGTAATCCTCTTCAGGATCTGTCTTGTACAGTTCTGAGAGGTCATCTGTCAGATCTCTAGATGTTTCTCCACGACGCTTTCTGCCACCCTTCCTTGCTGATTTCTCTGAAGCCATGAACTTTAAATTGAAAGGCTTCAACACGTTCAAAGGCTTCAAAGATTTTCGCTTGCTGGACAAACATAAACTTGCTTCGGGAGAATTTATATGATGCTATAAGAATTCTGCAAATGAATGCAGACTATGAGAACCAAGGGATTCTCCCACGGACATGTACCTGTGACAACATTAAGGTGCGAGGGAAGGGGAAGAGGTCATATGCATTCTCAGAAGATTTTGAATATAAATCAGTTTAGAAGACATTGACCTCATCGTGCGAAGACATTCACTCATAGATAAGGAGTTGGTTTCAGATTTGTACGAATCCAGAGATCAGTACAAGTGAGGAATCTAACTACTTTGTGAAGTACAAGTGAATATACTATGCATGTTATGAGATGCAGTATGAGAGAGATCTAACTTGTGTGAATAGAAACTGCTTGTGGTAGAAAGTGACAAATCCATAGGATCAACGGTGCCGTAAAAAGGAAGTTTTATTTACCACACTAAGAACTGCTAGACGGAGTGGAAGATGAGGCCGAGCAGTTCGATCTTCCGTGCCCTAACTTGGAGACGGAGGACACCTACGGCGACGTCGAAGAGGACGATGTCCGCGGTCGGCGTGAAGACGGCGCCGGAGAGGTTGCGGCAGCGAAGTGCTTCGTCGCCGGCGTCGTCGAGGGCTAGCGGTGGCGCTAGGGTTCGTGCGAGAGTGGAAGAAGAGATAATGACCGCCGTGAAGTGTGTATTTATAGGTACAGGGGCGGCACTGCGTTATTACATAGGTGCCCCTGGCGATTCGCATATGAGGAACACATGGCCATCATACATAATTTTGGGGTTTGTTCCACGTCCCACGCACGCCTGGATTGTCGGGTGGTCGTTCCTATTTCTTCGGGTTTCATGTGGAGGAATGAGCATTGAAAGTGGACTTAAGATTTGTCTTTGTATCTTCTGCTGACAAGGACGCAGAGAAGACATTCGACAGTTTCAATAGAATGCATATGATTTGGAGAGATAGAGTTTGAGATAGATAGTATAGAGAGGTTAGGGTCCGATCACATTCACTTAGTTCAAAAGATTCAACTAGAAGACATAGCTATAAGTGAATGATGTAGAGGACAGAACACTAGTATATATATATATATATATATATATATATATATATATATATATATATATATATATATAATCAACATAGTGAAGATAATCATGAAGACATGTTGAGATTGAAGCCAAACAAATATGAAGACATAGCAAGGTAACGCCATGAGTGAAACACTTCAAAATAGAACATTTGGTGGTGGCGTTACCCACTGTATAGGAAGTATTAGACCCAGACACGGCGCACAATTATCGTGGCGCCCCGAAGTCAAATTCCACATTAATGTATTCACACTTAGAATGTATGTCTTCATTGATTGAAGATATACTTTACTTCGTGTGTTGCACATCTAAGTCATCAATATGCATAAGGGTTAGGATGTGTGCCTGATCACAGGACATTTGAGGATTCCAGGATATTTAGCTCACACCGTAACTTGCAAAATCTCTTCTCAGTCAAGGGCTTGGTGAAGATATCTGCCAATTGCTCTTCAGTGTTGACGTGTATGATATCAATATCTTCCTTCATAACATGATCTCTGAGAAAGTGATGACGAATTTCAATGTGCTTTGTCTTCGAGTGCTGAACTGGGTTGTTGGCAATCTTGATGGCGCTTTCGTTGTCGCAGTAGAGTGGCACTTGCTTCAGATGAATGCCATAGTCTTTGAGCGTTTGCTTCATCCACAGAAGCTGAGCGCAGCAAGATCCAACAGCAATGTATTCAGATTCAGCAATGGAGAGAGATACACAGTTCTGCTTCTTTGAAGACCAACATACAAGTGATCATCCCAGAAAGTGACATGTGCCTGATGTAGACTTGCGATCAACTTTGTCACCAGCATAATCAGCATTCGAGAATCCAATCAGATAAAACTCTGAGCCCTTTGGATACCATAATCCTAGAGTTGGGGTGTGAGCCAAATATCGAAGAATTCGCTTCACAGCTAAGTGATGCGACTCCTTTGGTGCCGCTTGAAATCAAGCATACATGCAAACACTAAGCATAATATCTGGCCTAGATGCACATAGATAAAGTAAAGAACCAATCATGGAGCGGTATACCTTTTGATCGAACTCTTTACCATTGTCGTCAGGACCCAGATGATGCTTGGCTGGCATTGGCGTCGTGAAGCCTTTGCAGTCTTGCATACCGAACTTCTTTACGCAATCTTTGAGATACTTCTCTTGAGATATGAAGATGCCGTTGCGTTGCTGTCTTATTTGAAGACCGAGAAAGAACTTCAGCTCTCCCATCATAGACATTTGATATTGCTCTTGCATCATATATCCAAACTCTTCACTGTACTTCTGATTGGTGCAGCCGAAGATAATGTCATCCACATATATTTGGCACACAAACAGTTCACCATCATATGTGTTCGTGAAGAGAGTGGGGTCGACAGAACCAGGTATGAAGCCTTTGCTCTTCAGGAAGTATTTGAGTGTGTCATACCAGGCCCGAGGGGCTTGTTTGAGGCCATACAGTGCCTTGTTGAGCTTGTATACCATGTCAGGATGTTTTGGATCTTCAAAGCCAGGAGGTTGTGCAACATACACTTCTTCTTCAATCTTGCCATTGAGGAAGGCACTCTTCACATCCATTTGATAAAGAAGTATGTTGTGATGATTTGCATAGGCCACCAGTATGCGTATGGCTTCAAGTCTAGCCACAGGAGCAAATGTTTCATCGAAGTCAATGCCTTCCACTTGAGTATATCCTTGAGCAACGAGACGAGCTTTGTTTCTGACAACTTGACCATGCTCATCTTGCTTGTTGCGGTATATCCATTTGGTGCCTATTATGTTGTGCTTCCGAGGATCGGGACGCTTGACCAGTTCCCATACATTATTCAGCTCAAACTGTTGAAGCTCGTCTTGCATAGCTTGAATCCATTCAGGTTCCATGAAGGCTTCTACAACTTTCTTGGGTTCTGTTATTGAGACAAATGCAAAGTGCCCATAGAAATTTGCTAGCTGAGTTGCCCTTGAACGAGTGAGTGGACCGGGTGCATTAATGCTATCAATTATTCTTTCAATCTGCACTTCATTGGCAACGCGAGGATGTACAGGGCGAAGATTTTGCTCTTGCTGATCATTGTCGTTGTTAGAAGGAATGTCTTCAGGCTGAGCATTGTCTTCATGTTGATCAGGTGCTGAGATGATAAGTTCTTCTTCAGGGTGAGCTTCAGAAGGTATAATTTCTCCAGTTCCCATTAGCTTGATTGATTCACTGGATGGAACTTCATCTAGCACATTTGGCAGTTGCTCTCTTTGTGAACCGTTGGTCTCATCGAACCGCACATCCACTGTTTCAACCACTTTGTAATGAAAGAGATTGAAGACTCTGTAGGAGTGCGAATCCTTTCCATATCCAAGCATAAAACCCTCATGTGCTTTTGGTGCAAACTTTGAGGTGTGATGTGGGTCCTTGATCCAACACCTAGCACCAAATACTCTGAAGTAACTGACATTTGGCTTCTTGCCAGTAAGGAGCTCATAAGATGTCTTGTTCAGAAGCTTGTGAAGATAAACACGATTGATTGTATGGCATGCAGTATCAATGGCTTCAGGCCAGAATTTTCTTGGAGTCTTGTATTCATCTAGCATCGTTCTGGCCATCTCAATGAGTGTTCTGTTCTTGTGTTCGACGACCCCATTCTGCTGTGGCGTGTACGGGGCTGAGAATTCATGTGTGATGCCCAAGGTATCAAGATATGTATCAAGGCTAGTGTTCTTGAATTCAGTGCCATTGTCACTTCTGATATGCTTTATCTTGGCGCCATAGTTGTTCATTGCTCGATTGGCGAAGCGTCTGAAGACATCCTGCACTTCAGTCTTGTAAAGGATTATGTGCACCCAAGTATATCTAGAATAATCATCAACAATGACAAAGCCATAGAGACAAGCAGTAGTAGTAAGAGTTGAGTAATGAGTGGGACCGAAAAGATCCATGTGAAGCAGTTCGAAGGGTCGAGTAGTGGTCATGATTGTCTTCGAGGGATGTTTGGCCCTCGTCATCTTTCCTGCCTCATAGGCACCGCATAAGTGATCTTTCTTGAACTTGACGCCCTCGATGCCTATGACATGCTTCTTCTTTGCCAGGGTGTGGAGGTTCCTCATGCCAGCATGCCCAAGCCTCCGATGCCAGAGCCAGCATTCTGAAGCTTTTGCTAGAAGACATACGGCAAGCTATGGTCCTGCTGAGAAATCTACCACGTACAAATCATCTTTTCGATACCCTTCAAATACTAGAGACTTGTCAGATTCCATTAGAACAAGGCAACGATATTTTCCAAATATTACGATCATGTTTAAATCGCAAAGCATTGAGACAGACATTAAGTTGAAGCCAAGGGATTCAACAAGCATGACTTTATCCATGTGTTGATCCCTTGAGATTGCAACTCTACCTAGACCCAATACCTTACTTTTACCAGTGTCAGCAAATGTGATGTGGCTCTTGTCGGATGGACGTAAGGTTGAGTCCATAAGAAGGCTTCTTTTGCCAGTCATGTGATTTGTACACCCACTATCAATAATCCATTCTGAAGACGCTGGTGTCGTACCCTACAGTGCAGTTAGGGGGATAGGCTTCACGAAGAGCATTGTGAAGCAAAAACATTTGACGAACCAGAGGGTTATGAAAGCTTAGATCCAGATTAGGACTAATAGGGAGAGTAGCAAGTGATTCAGGAACGAAGTACATAGTAAGACCATTCGGGCATTTGATCTTGCGCCCTACATCCAGATTAGGACTAATAGGGAGACCTTTCCCTGCAAAAGAGAGTTAAGCTTTCTTAGCCACCCACATCTTCAAGGGTGGCTTAGAAGCAATAAGTCTAAGTGCAGCATCTGAGAACTTTGGCTTTGGAGCCCTGGCAAACAGTCTTGCAGGCGGACAATAGTACTCATAAGAATAAGCAGAATAGTTCTTGGTCTTATGAACATGGCGGTTTGATGAACCGCTCTCATATTCATATGCCTGAGTATGGTTTCCCTGCAAAACATTTGCGTTAGTGCGACTCAGGTGAGTCCTCTGTCTGTATGAAGCCTTTGGACCGTATGAAGCCTTTGGTCTGAGGTTTGTCTTCTTCACGTGAGGTGTCATGATGACATTCACAGGAAGATTCTCCAGACACCTTTTCGGAACCCAGATCTTCTTCATAGGCGGTCCATTCCTGCAGTTAGTACCAATGTACTTGGCAAACACTTCACCATTCTGATTCTTAAACAGTTTATAGTTTGCATCAAGGGATTCATCAATGATAATGGGGTTAGCACAAGTGAAGCCAGATAGATTGGATGGATCTGCTGAAGGTTCCTTTGCAGCAACCCACGTGGTTTTGGGGTACTGCTCAGGTTTCCAGTAAGAGCCATCAGCATTCATTTTCCTTACGAACCCAACACCCTCTTTCCTCGGGTTTCGGTTCAGAATCTGCTTTTTGAGGACATCACATAGTGTCTGATGCCCTTTAAGACTTTTGTACATCCCTGTTTCAAGCAATGTCTTCAACCTAGCATTCTCATCAGCAATAGCAGTGGTATCCTCAGCAGAGGGGTTAGTTACCACATCAACAGTTGAAGATATTGCAACAGTAGTAGCAGTAAACATTCAGCAACAGAAGTAGCATTATCACGCTCAATGAATTTAAGACATGGTGGTTCAAATCCTTCCTGAGCGGAACTGATCTGTTTGGCGTGAAGTGACTCGTTTTGCTTTTGAAGATCTTCATGAGCCGCTCTCAATTTCTCGAGATCTTGCTTCCTTTGAAGATAATCATAGGAAAGCTTTTCATGAGTTGTTGAGAGAGTTTCATGACGACTTTCAAGTTCCTCATACTTAACGTGAAGATTTTTTATGTCTTCAATTAAGGATTCAGATCGAGTCATTTTAGCACCTAACAGATCATCGCTTCTGTCTAACAGTTTTTGAATATGTTCCATAGCTTTCTGTTGTTCAGTTGCAATTTTAGCAAGTGTTTTGTAGATGTGTTTTGAACCATAATTAGAGTCATCGTCACTAGATGTTTGATAGTGAGTAGTGCGTGTGTTTACCTTGGCACCGCGTGCCATGAAGCAGTAGGTAGAAGCGGAGTAGTCCTTGTCATTTGCATCGCTGTCGGTGATGAAGTCATTGTCTTCAGTATTGAAGATGGACTTGGCAATGTATGTTGTAGCCAGACTTGCGACGCCTGAATCGGACTCCTCCTCAGACTCCACCTCCGCCTCCTCAGAAGCGGACTCCTCCTCTGAATCCATTTCCTTGCCAACAAACGCACGTGCCTTGCCAGATGAGCTCTTCTTGTGTGATGAAGACTTTGAGGAAGACTTGGAAGAAGACTTTGAGTATTTCTTCTTCTTCTTGTCGTCAGAGTCATATTCCTTGCTCTTCTTCTTCTTTTTGTTCTCATTGTCCCACTGTGGACACTCAGAGATGAAGTGGCCAGGTTTCTTGCACTTGTGACATGTTTTCTTCTTGTAGTCATGAGCAGAAGCTTCATCATTCCTTGAGCTTGATCGGGAAGACTTTCTGAAACCTTTATTCTTGATGAATTTTTGGAACTTCTTCACAAGCATAGCAAGTTCCCTTCCAATGTCTTCAGGATCATCCGAACTGCTGTCAGATTCTTCTTCAGATGAGGAGACAGCTTTTGCCTGCAAGGCACGAGTTCGCCCATAGTTTGGACCGTAGATATCTCTTTTCTCAGAAAGCTGAAACTCATGTGTGTTGAGCCTCTCAAGTATGTCAGACAGATCGAGTGTCTTGAAATCAGGACGTTCTTGAATCATCAGGGCTAGGGTGTCAAACGAACTATCAAGTGATCTCAGTAGTGTCTTGACGACTTCATGTTTGGTGATCTCAGTAGCACCGAGGGCTTGAAGCTCATTTGTGATGTCAGTGAGTCAGTCAAATGTGAGCTGGACATTCTCATTGTCATTTTGCTTGAAGCGGTTGAAGAGGTTGCGAAGGACACTGATTCTCTGATCTCTCTGGGTTGAGACGCCTTCATTGACCTTGGAGAGCCAGTCCCAGACCAGCTTAGATGTTTCCAAAGCACTCACACAGCCATACTGTCCTTTGGTCAGATGACCACATATGATATTCTTGGCAGTAGAGTCCAGTTGAACGAACTTCTTGACATCAGCAGCAGTGACACCTTCTCTAGCCTTGGGAATGCCGTTCTTGACGACATACCATAGGTCGACGTCAATGGCTTCAAGATGCATGCACATCTTATTCTTCTAGTAGGGATATTCAGTTCCATCAAAGACGGGGCACGCAGCGGAGACTTTAATTATCCCTGCAGTCGACATAGCTAAAACTCCAGGTGGTTAAACCGAATCACACAGAATAAGGGAGCACCTTGCTCTGATACCAATTGAAAGTGCGTTATATCGACTAGAGGGGGGGTGAATAGGCGATTTTTATGAAAGTCTTCAAAACGTGGAAGTTATGAAGACAAACGATAGAAATAAACCTATTACCCTGCAGCGGAAGGTAGACTACACTAGGCAAGCAATAGTCAAGTATTCAATAGAGTGAAAGCACAATGACTAATAGCAGCAATGTAGTAAGGATCAGGTAGGAAGATATTGTGAAGCCACACATAACACGCAGTCACTCAATGAAGACAAAAGATAGTGCGAACATACAATGACTTCACAAGGAGTAACAGTAAGTAAAGGGAAGGGAAGATGAAACCAGTGACTCGCCGAAGACAACGATTTGTTGGACCAGTTCCAATTGTTGTGACAACTGTACGTCTGGTTAGGGCGGCTAGGTATTTAAACCTTAGGACACACAGTCCCAGACACCCAGTCCTGAACACGCAGCTCAGGACACCCAGTCCTCACCGTATTCCCCTTGAGCTAAGGTCACATAGACCTCGCCCAATCACTCTGGTAAGTCTTCAAGGTAGACTCCCAAACCTTCACAGACTTCGTTCACCGGCAATCCACAATGTCTCTTGGATGCTCAGAACGCGACGCCTAACCGGCTGGAGGATGCACAGTCCTCAAGTGTAATAAGTCTTCAGATCACACAGACAAGAAGACTTAAGTGATGCCTAATTCTCTTTGGCTCTGGGTGGTTAGGGATTTATCCTCGCAAGGAATTCTCTCTCAAAGGCTTCGAGGTGGGTTGCTCTCAAACGACAAAAGCCGTACTCTGAATCTGAGCAGCCAACCGTTTATGGTTGTAGGGGGTGGGCTATTTATAGCCACTTGGCAACCCGACCTGATTTGTCCGAAATGACCCTGGGTCACTAAGGAACTGACACGTGTTCCAACAGTCAGATTTTAAACTCACACGGCAACTTTACTTGGGCTTCAAGCAAAGCTGACTTGCCTGACTCTGGACAAGATTCGCTCTCAAAGTCTTCACTCGAAGACATAGGTTTTGTTTAAGCATCACTTCAGTCATTCTGACTGGTTCTCTTGGACCCCACTTAACAGTACGGTGGTTCCTATGACTCAACACAGAAGAAAGAGAACTACGAAAGATCTAAGTCTTCGAGCTCCATAGGCTTCATGTGGTGTCTTCTCTTGTCATAGTCTTCAATGTGAATATCTTCATATACCACCTTTGACTTCAATGTCTTCATACATTTTTAGGGGTCATCTCTGGTAGGAAAACCGAATCAATGAGGGACTTCTACCTGTGTTATCCTGCAATTCTCACAAACACATTAGTCCCTCAACTAGGTTTGTCGTCAATACTACAAAACCAACCAGGGGTGGCACTAGATGCACTTACATTGTCGCCATCAGGAAGGATGCCTCGCCCCGTCTTTAAAGACGACACCGTTGCTAAGGGAGCTTTGGCTGTCGGCCAAACCCTCCGGCTAGGTGGTTTTCTTATGACCGCCTGTTCGGCTTCTGCGCTGACGATGACCTCTCGAGCCATCGAAAACAATCTTCATGTTAGCTCGGAACTCGCCGAGCAGTTGGATCCAATGGAGCTCTCCTCCATAAACGAGCTCTTGGATCGCATCGCCGCCCTGGGAGTCGCTACGGATTACGACCAGATTGGACCTAAACCCGATCTGAGAGAGATTAACTCTCCCCAAGTCACCCATCGCGTTGCCGTGGTAGAGGGACAGTGCGGCGACCCTTCATCTATCTTAAGGACTAGCTACATCCGGATTCCCGATCCCTCCAAGCCGGATACCCGCGGAGGGGAGGATATCACTCAAGACCTGAACTTAGAGTCAGGCGACGGGCTGGATTCATTGGACAACATCCAGGAATCCAAATTTTCGAGTTCGGAAATTCCTCGGCCTCTGAGCCTCAGATTAGGTGAGGCTTCGGATTTAATTCCACCCACCCACCCGAACATAAGCGATCTATCCCAAATCAGGCAAGAGCCCGATGAAATAGTGCATCATTACTGGGCCAGATTCCTCCTGGTTAGGAACAGGATAAGGGACTGCCGTGAGGAAGACGGAATCTCAATCTTCTGCAATAATTGCACGGACAAGGGAATCCTCAACTCCATAAGTCGCCGTGATATTACATGCTTCGCTGACTTAGCATCCATTGTACAAAAGTACTGTGCGATGGAAAGCGCCTGGAAAACCGAAATAAAATTTTGGGACGATCCGGCCCTGAATACAAACCCAGCCCGAAATAAAAGGGTGCATCATCGCCAGACACCCGGGTCAAACACCAAAAAGCAAAAACCCTCTACAGGGCATGGAACCGTACTGGAAGGATGGCTTAATGGACCCTGTAAAATTCACAGTACAGAGGCCGCCACACCAACTCACAGCCTTAGAGCATGTTGGATACTCGGGCAGGTGGCCAAAATTAGCGAAGATCTCCTAATTCCGAAGGCCACAGAAAGCCACCCCAGAGACACCAATACGGTATTAACAGTCTTCGAGACTTTCGCATCAAATAATATGCGAAAAAGGACACTCCGCAGCCTTGCCGAAGTCTACCAAGTAGCAACAATAAACCCATGGAGTGACACGGCTATTACCTTTAACGCTAGTGATGAACCTAAATTCCGAACAGCCCGAGCACCAGCCGCATTGGTCCTCAGTCCAATAGTGGACGACTTTCATCTTACCAAGGTACTCATGGATGGCGGCAGCGGATTGAACCTCATTTATGAGGAAACCCTTCAAAAAATGGAAATAGACTGGAACCGCATTGAGCGAAGCAGCACAACCTTTAGAGGAATAATCCCCAGTCGGGAAGCGCGCTGTACAGGAAAAATCACACTAGATGTGGTGTTCGGCACGCCGGATAATTACAGGTCTGAAGAGGTCACGTTCCATGTGGCTCCGTTCAGCAGCGGTTATCACGATCTGCTAGGGCGGGAAGCATTTACAATCTTCCAAGCAATACCCCATTACGGGTACATAGCTCAAGATGCCCGGGCCTAACGGGATCATCACTCTCGCTAGTGATCCGGACATAGCACTCTGCGCCGAAAACAAGACAGCCGCACTGGCCCTCGAGGCACTATTCGAAGCCCTAGCGGCTGAGGAACTGACTGCGCTGCGCTCTACGGTGAATAGGGACGATGTGGTACTCGACAAAAGATCCAAGTCCACCTCCTTTAAACCGGCGGACGAAATAGTCAAATTCCAGGTCCATCCAACGGACCCCAATAAAACAGCTTCCATCGGGGCACAGTTAAGCCCTGATGTAGACGCCGCACTGCGAGAGTTCCTACGGAAGAACTGGGACATTTTCGCCTGGCACCCTTCAGACATGCCAGGAATCCCATGCAGGCTGGCCGAGCACAGCTTAAATATCCTAAAAGGATTCAAACATGTCAAACAAGCTCTTCGGCATTTTTCTGAACCTAAGAGACAGGCCATGGGAGAGGAGCTAGCAAAGCTATTGGAGGCCGGATTCATCAGAGATATAAAACATCCGGACTGGCTAGCAAACCTGGTGATGGTACCAAAGAAGGACAAATCCTGGCGCCTATGCATTGATTTTAAAGACCTTAACAAGGCTTGCCCAAAGGATCCCTTCCCCCTCCCCCACATCGATCAAATTATCGACGCTACCGCAGGACACGATTCGTTGTGTTTCCTCGACGCATATTCCGGCTACCATCAAATCAGGATGGCAGAATCAGACCAAGCCGCAATGGCATTTATCACACCATACGGCCCATTCTGCTTCAACACAATGCCCTTCGGGCTCAAAAACGCCGGCGCAACATATCAGCGCATGATTCAGACATGTCTGGCAAACCAGATCGGCAAAACAGTGGAGGCATATGTAGATGATGTGGTTGTCAAAACAAGACATGTCGAATCTCTAGTAGACGACTTAAGGCTCACATTTGATAACCTCCAAACATACGACATCAAGCTCAACCCGGAAAAATGCTTTTTCGGCGTCCCAGCCGGAAAGCTCTTGGGTTTCATTGTATCCGGTAGAGGAATTGAAGCAAATCCAGCCAAGATCCGAGCTCTGTCACAATTGGATATCCCAAAGGACCTCAAACAAATACAAAAGTTAACCGGATGTGTGGCGGCTCTAAGCCGCTTTATCTCCCGCTTGGGAGAAAAGGCCCTACCCCTTTACCGCCTCCTTCGGCGCACCAAACACTTCGAATGGACGGATGCAGCCACGGCCGGACTCAACGAAATAAAAGCCATATTGGCAACAAACCCAGTCCTGGCCGCGCCAAACATTGGCGAACCAATGCTATTGTACATTGCAGCAACACATCAGGTTGTAAGCGCAGTGCTCGTCGTCGAACGAGAAACGGACGGACACAAATTCCCCCTTCAAAAGCCGGTCTATTATGTGTCCACTGTCCTCACTCCGTGCAAATCACGATACCCGCATTATCAAAAGATTGCTTACGCGGTATTCATGGCATCCCGAAAGCTACAACACTACTTTCAAGAGTGTTCAATAACAGTAGCCTCGGAAGTACCACTTAACGATATTATAAACAACCGTGACACAACGAGCCAGATTGCAAAATGGGCCATTGAGCTCCTCCCGTTCGACATAACTTATAAGCCACGGCGAGCCATCAAGTCGCAAGTTTTGGCCGACTTTGTCGCAGAATGGACGGAGGCCGAACTCCCTAAAGAGTACGACACATATTCAAATTGGATCATGCATTTCGACGGCTCCAAGATGTTGGCCGGACTAGGGGCTGGCGTCGTTTTGACGTCCCCCACGGGAGACACAGTTCAATACGTACTCCAGATTATGTACACAGGCTCCAACGATGCAAAACGCGATGTAGTCCCCCCAACATCTTCTTGGAAAGGCTGTTCAAGCCATCCGTAGTATGGGAAGGGGAGCCAAACAATAACAGCCCGGACCCAACCGCACTGCCCGACACCGAACATTCTGACACAATCGGAGGCTCTGCCAATGAAATAACACCTTCAGCCTATGTAATAATGGCCGTCATCGCCCCGTGGACAGAACCATTCCTCGCCTACCTTACTAGGCAGGAACTCCCCGAGGACCAAAATGAGGCACGCTGCATAGTGCGGCGATCCAAAGCCTACAAAGTCCACGAGGGAGAGCTTTATAAGAAAAGCACTACCGGAGTCCTTCAAAGGTGCATCTTCGAAGAGGAAGGGCGGAACCTCCTGGCTGAAATTCATGCCGGACTCGGCGGTCATCACGCTGTAGCTCGGTCCCTTGTAAGCAAGGCCTTCCGTACATGCTTTTATTGGCCGACGGCCCGGGCAGACACCCAGGACTTAGTCCAACGATGCGTCGGTTGCCAGCTCTTTGCAAACCAAAGCCATATGCCACCCACCGCCCTCCAAACTATCCCCATCACTTGGCCCTTCGCGGTCTGGGGGCTTGACATGGTTGGACCCCTTAAAGGCGGAACCCACAAGCAAAAATACTTACTGGTCATGATGGATAAGTTCACCAAATGGATAGAAGCCAAGCCTGTTAAGACGGCCGAATCCAGACCGGTGATAGACTTTATATCCGGGGTTGCACACCGTTACGGCGTCCCCCACAGCATCATCACTGATAACGGCATGAACTTTACGGCCGACGAGGTAAAACTCTGGTGCAAAAACATGGGCATCAAACTCGATTATGCTTCCGTCTATCACCCACAAACTAACGGCCAGGTCGAACGTGCAAATGGTCTTATCATGAGCGGCATAAAACCCAGATTAGTGCGGTCCCTCAAGGAATCTAACACGCACTGGGTAGAGGAGCTCGACTCTGTACTCTGGGGGCTGCGGACCACGCCGAATCGCACCACCGGATACACACCATTCTTTATGGTGTACGGCGCAAAGGCAGTTTTGCCTTGCGACATAATTCATGACTCATCACGAGTGCGCATGTATGAAGAAAGAGAAGCCGAGCTCGATCGGCAGGACAGTTTGGACGCATTGGAGGAGGAGCGTGACGTGGCAAAAGCCCGTTCCGCATTCTATCAACAGCAGGCTCGAAGATATCAAAGCAGAGAAGTACGGGCAAAAAATTACAACGTTGGCGAATTAGTTCTACGTCTGCCGGACAAGAAAAAGGACAAACTCAAGCCCAAGTGGGAAGGTCCCTTCATAATTGACCAAGTCCTGACTGGTGGAGCGTACCGCCTGCGAGATGCATCGGATAACCGACTCGAACCGAACCCATGGAACGCAACCCGTCTCTGAAGATTCTATGCCTAGCGTTGGACTCTGTGTTCGTCTCCTTCCTCTGTCCCTTTTTTATATACTGTTTGTCTTACATTTCTCTCCTTCTCCCCTTCCTTTCTCTTATAGCCTATAAAGGCTCATCAAATGACGTGCTGTTCGCACTCATTAAACCTGGGGGCTTCTTTTAACAGAAGCTTATTTATACGGGCTTCATGCCCAACACATGTGTTACACTTCCGTATGTACCTTTTATTTCACCATTATATGCATCGATATGACTTAAGTTTTGGCCAAGCTGGGTTGCCTGGCTCCTGTGCTTACCCCTATGTTCCCGATTATTCGGCTAGGCGGTAAAGGGAGCACCTCTGCGATTGTTACTGCCGGATCAGCCGGATGTGTACCTCAGACTGGGTGAAGCCGAAAGCTAGCGTTGCACCAATTAAAGGTACAAGATCCGGACATCCCCTAATCCATGACAATTGTTGGTACAAGATCCGCACTTTATCTCCATTTCTTGGTGTGTCGTGCAACATCGCCTAGTCCACCGAGCGTACCATTTGCAATGACGTATGTGATCGCATATTATGCTAGATTTGCATATGCACACATCCCCAACATTTTGAAATCCCTGGTACCTCCCAAACCTATAACAAACTCAAATAAATCCTACTATTTTGGACATGACAAACAAAAACTGAGCTAGTTTTGTCACTCAAGGAGGAATCTAGTGTCTACAACATGCACCATTGCGGTTCAAGTTCTTCTTGCCTTTTATAGCTGAAGATTTATATGAGATGTGTAGTTGTTTTGTTTATTTCTGCCATTACTCCTACAACTCATATAGTGTCCATTGTACACTCGTTGACTTGATTTAACAGGATCCAGTGACGAATCTGTCACATCCATATCTATATAACCCCTATCCTCTTTGTAGACCCATGTCTATGAAATTTTGTAGGACAAGAGCCAATGAATCAAGAATTGCAAGATTTGTTCACTAGTAAGAAAAATCCTAGTAGCAACGTTCCAGAAACGTGGTTACCAGCGCAGAGTGGAGACGCCGGTAGTATAACGCCAATGCTAAGTCTCAGTAGCTGCGTCGTTATCTGACGCCGCTAGCTTAGTGCTTATTACCGGCGTTGGAGGCCAACATCGATGTTATAGTAATTGGCGCCGATATTGAGACACAAGACGCCAGAAATACGTAACGTGTTAGTGGCGTCTCCTGCACTTGATTGTAGGTAGATTGGAATTAAACTGGCATTGGGCCTAGCCCAGACGCCGCTGATGAATGCCAACGTTTAAAAAGAACTGCCCTAGGCAGCTTTTTTTATGATTAATACATATGCTACTACATAACCTGAAGCAATGTGACAAGTAAATCATAGGTATGCATTCATACCAATTAGTAATTCATATTAGAGTAGTACTTGTTACCAACAACTGCAAAGACAATGGCATACAGCCCAACCAATATAAAAACAACACTTAATAGCATGGTGTCCTTAGACTTGAGCTGCTGCTTATGCATTCTAGCAGTAACTCCATCTTGAATCTTTTGGTATCAGACTCTTTATCTCTTAGTTTTTGTTCAAGCATGAGGTTCTGCTTGGCAAGCTCTATGATAACACTTCTAGTCCTCCCCTCCCATTATTTGTCAACCCACTTCACATAAATCGCGAGCAGTGGAATCCTACAAACTGCAGCAAACAAACAAATTATGTTACACTCATAAATATAGGGATTGTAGAACAATCTAGAAGGAACAAAATTAACCTCGTAATTGCACCAAAAAAACTCCTCCCAAAGTCACTTCCTATGATGCACACACGAAGAAAAAGATCTAGCTTATATTTACACTTCTAAACCCTGCGTCGCATAAACCTGACATTGCCACCGAATGCATACTCTGGGAGCACGTCATCGTCAACATCCTCGGGGAGCTCTTGGTCTTGAGGTGCTGGGGATGAGGCTAAATTACAGGCATCCCGCCAATACAACATAGACGTAGGCTCCCACTGTTTGTCATAACCACCCATTGTGCTACTAAGACAAAAGACAGATATAAACATATAAATTGTGTATAGCTTATTTACCTCGGGAAAAATATGGCACGTTTGGCAAGTGAGAAACGATCTATATGGTGATAATATACATTGCCCTTCTTCATGTGCACAACATAGATGATCAACTCTAAGGCCATGTATTAAGTTTTTGCTAACACTTTTCTCTAAGTGCCGACATTTGACATACTCCGCCTACAAGCATGAAGATAAGCTCAGAAAATTGTGCGAGAACAAAAGTGACTCCTAGTTCTTCTAAACATGAAAGAACAAGGAGCCGTTGATGATTCATGTGGATGCTTTGAGGACTATTCATGTTAGCCCCCTATTTTCTTTCTTTCTTTCGGTTTTGATTTTTCTTATTTCAATAATTCGGGATTTTGAAATATTTATTTAAAAAAATAGAATTTTGAAACAGTTCATGGAGCAAAAAAGTCCCTTAATTCGAACGATGTTCGAGAATTTTAAAAATGTTTGTGATTTCAAAAAAATCACGATTTTAAAAAATGCTATTGAGTTTGGACATGATGAACATTTTTTGAGTTAGATGAACACTTTTTTTCATAAGATGGGTGATTTTTTTTAATTCGATGAAGAAAATTTGAATTTGATGAGCATTATAAGAAATCGATGAACAAATTTCTAATTTGATGATTTTTTTTGAAAACGAGGAACAAATTTTGAATTTTTATGAACATTTTTTGAAAACCCGAAGAACAAAAAAATGAATTCGACGAATCTTTTTCAATTGATGAGCATTTTTTTACATTGATGAACTTTTTTTGAATAGGATGAACAAAAAAAATGTTCACGAATTTGAAAAATAAAATTCACAAAAACAGAAGAAAAAAATATAAAAGAAAAAGGGAAACAGAAAAAATAAAATGAAAAAAGAAAAAGAAAAAGAGAAAACGAAAAAAGAAGAGAAGGAAAAACGAAAGGAAAAAAAGGTTAAATGGGCCGGCCCATACAACATCGAGCGCGCCGGGGGAACACGCACCCTTGCTCGATGGCGCCCTACGCGCCCAGTAATTATGCGTTTTATTTGAAGGTGTGGTATGAATGAGTTTGGACCGTCCAATTTTTTTGGGATGGAACCATTCAATTCATGTGTTTGGCTTAATATAAGAGATGCTGAATTTTTTTGGGATGGAACCATTCAATTCATGTGTTTGGCTCAATTTAGATCGCGTGGTTAGAATGCATGCAAAGGGTGGCCATTTGATTCGACCGATTTCGTTGGGTGGAACGATTCAGCATCTTCGAGGCATATTCTCTTTTTTTGACTCGAACCATTCAAATGCTTTATAACCAAATATGTATATTTTTTGGATGATCCCAACCCATCTGTTTTTACCCTTGTAACCAAACGCACCCTAAGGAAGCACCATGCACCATAAGGTCCAGATATTCTCATTCTCACCCTCAAACAAAGAAAAAGGCGATATTCTCCTTGTATATGCTCTACTATATAGGTTGATGCTCTATGGACATCTCCAACACCGATCCTCAAACCGTTTGCATACATTCTAACCACGCGGTCTTGACGTGTTGTGTCATCCAACGTGGGCATGTATCTTTTCGCCGAATGATCCAGACGTGGTTTTTTCTGCAAACCGGAGACGAAGTACTAGGGGGGGGGGGCTTTGCGGGCATCCGAACCGCTGCCATGCCCACTACCTTGGCCCACCAAAAGTTCTCCTCCCCTGCCCGCATGTGTTCCGGCCCGACGCGAGCTGCCCACGTTCATGTTGTTGTAGAGCGGCCGTTCCACATTCTCGATGGCCCAGAGTGGACGCGATCTCTCACTGGCGCCACAATTGAAGCAGCGCGCCGGCCGAGAGAGCACCGCCCTGCTACACGCCTGGTGGAACACGCTTCCTTGCCGCATTCAACCGGCTTCAGACTGCCCTGCCTACTTCCATTGAACCCGCGCATGTGCCGAGAAACCTACTCCAACCACACGTCCGTCCACTAGCCGTCCGACATTAAACACAACATCGGTTGGCTCCTCGCGTTCGCCCGCCATTTAAGCGAGGCCAGACGCGGAGCAAGAACCGCACCACACCTCTGCTCCCCATCTCCTCCTTGTACCATATCTGCACACTCTGCATGGCATCCGGCGAGCAAGAAGAGGGGTTCTCTGTCATAAAAGCCGTCCGGATGGCTTGCCAAGCCTGCCTGATACAAGCTAGGCAACTTGCTGCTCAACCTCCCTCGCCGCCCCAGGCCATCACTACCATGGCCGAGGCTACAGGTTGTCAAGCGGAGGAGCAAGCCGCTGCTCCAAACTGGCCGCCTGATGCAGCAACTCGCTACTCCAACCCAGCTGACAGAGGAGTGGCCAGTTGCTCCACACCGACACGTGGAGTGGCATTGTGGCACAGGCACCATGGACGCCGTCGCGTCGTCACGCTCCTCCCGCGCCATCCGCCGCAAACGTTGGCGTAACCGCGCCCTGCCAGCAGAGATGGCCAGCACGTCCGCAACCACCGTCGAGGAAAAGTAGACCATGGGAGGTCGCCGCCGCTTGGGTCCCACGATGGCCACCGCCACCGCGTCGCCGGCATACACACCGGTGTCTTGCCCGGTTCAGCGCATACCATCATCGACCCCGGAGCCACTCTTCCCCTCCGGCTGAAGCATGGCCACTTCGATGAGCGGCGCAACCAGGCATAGGGAGGATATGGCGGAGGCGGAGGCCACAGAGGGGAAATTATACCTCCAAAGTAGGACGAGCTCCGCTTTTAGTTGAAGTATGCCCAAAGTATAATGAATCTCATTCGGTTTATATGAAATACACCGTGTTCGCATGAATTTCATCTGATTAGTTCAAACAGTGGTTGAAATGTATGCGGAAAGCATTGGATGGCCAACACGTGCATCACTATCCATGGACTGATTCCCTATCCATGGATGGATGTCTGACAAAATATGCGGGTCACCATTGGAGATGCCCTAACCTCTGAGTCAATGTCTTACATACTCTTCACTGTTTTAGTTGTTTTCATCGCACCGAAGAGATTTTCGAACCTCCATTCAACGTGAGTCCAGACTCCTTACACAAAGATTCACAAGACTAAATGTACTAAATTGTCCTATAGGATTGAATCAAAGCACTCACACAATGCACGAGGAAGTCCTAATAGTAACCGAAGAATTATTAAATTTACTTGGGCTAAAATTAAGTGGCCGAGAATATTTTTAGAGACCGGAGAACCTCTTTGCACTAAGATAGTACTTGCATTGTCATGAAGCTCGGATATATATAACCACCATGGCAATTGCTGGTACAATGTCTGCACTTTTATCTCCATTTCCTGGTGTGTGGTGCAACATTGCCTAGCCGAGCGAGCAGAAGACACAAACTTCTTGTACCATCTACAAACACGTTTGTGATCCCATATTATGCTAGCTTTGCATATGCGCACATCTCCAACAATTTTAAATTCCTGGTACCTCCTAAACCTACAACACACTAAAATAAACCGTACAGTACTATTTTGGGCATTTTATTAGGACAGTATAACCGAGCCTAATCCGAGTTCTCTCACCCCCTCAGCGATTTTGGACGTCGGATTTCGTGTTTGAATCGTTTCTGGCCATCAGATCTTTGTTTCGGCACGAATTTACCGCGACTGGGCTACCTGTCCTAATGGGCCGCTACTCTGGGGACTTTTTTGCAGGCCTGTCATTGAGTGGGCTTCGTTGGCCCATGTCTAAACTCACGAAGCTACACAGCGATAGCCGATAGGTGCTTCACTGGGGACGCGGAGGAATTGATCACGAGCTGGAGTGGTCTCAGTATCTGTCCCCTCGAATATGGCCTCGTGATTCGTCTTAGCGCGCGCACGTGACAGGTGCTGGGCCCAACATCCGACGTGGAAAGTGCAAAGGAATGGATAAATTAGTCTGGACGGTGGGTCTGATTTGCTCGTACTTCCCAGGCCGGCATGGATTGACTTCAGATCCTTGGCTCGGATCATCGTGCGTGCTGCTAACGACGTGATTTAGCTGGAGTAAATGTAGGAATGGGTAGGTGGGGCGACCTCCTTCATACCTCGGCCACTCCCTGCCGCTATCGTCATACTGCAGTCTGCTCGCGGCGGCTGCACAGTATCCCGCCTCCGACGGCGATGGAGTTCTTGCTGCAGCCGTTCAACAGGTGCTATTCTTGCTCCTCCGTGTGAACTTGCTCACTCTCTGGTTGGATTTGGACTTGCTTTCGGATTCGGGTCAGGCGCTAGATCTAACTTTACCTCTGATTGATGTGTTCTTGCAGAAGGACTCTGATTGAGGAAGTGAATGACAGCGAGGTACCGACGGAGCCAGCCCGATATCCTGTTGTTCCCGTGCCGGCGTCGTCGTTGCCGGCGGCGAGTGCATCCAGCGCAGATGCGCGTATCTGTTCGCCGCCTCATGGAGCAACCGTAGAGCGGGATGACAGGCCGCAGGCATCTGAACACTCAATAGAGCAAGCTGATCCACAGGCTCCGGGATGGACAAGAAGGTATGTATGTCTAGCTTTATTAGAATTGTAAGTCTGAATATGGTAGCCAGTTAATTGGGTTCGTGCTACGATTAGTGGGTGGACTCATCTCCCTGGTGTAGGCTGGTCTACTGAAACCTATGCAAATGCCCATGCTTGCCGTAGATAACAGCAAATTAATCCACCAAAGGTGAAAAGATAGTATTCAGTTTGAACTTGGACCTGTAATCACTATAAACTCTGCAATTGCCCATGGATAACTATGCAATTGCCCATATTGTGCGCCCAGTGATATTCATCAGAATGTGAAATTATACCATTGGACAGCTGCATGGGCAAAACCATGAGACACACATATGGAGTAATTTTGTACATATATGATTTACTCATTGCGGTGTTTAAGAAGAATGCATTATGTTGGCTGATGTACACAGGGTCAGGGTTGGGGCTGCTGCACCAGGGCGTGCCCCCTGCCTGGATAGGATGACAGCACTTGAGAAATTGGTCAGAGTTTTTGCTGAAACTCCGGGTGAGAATGTAATTGTGCCGAAGATAGGGGTCAGCTTCGATACTCTTGGAGAAGCTTATGACTTTTACAATCTGTATTCGTGGGAGAAAGAGTTCGGCATTAGATATGGGAAAAGCAGGCTAAATGTTAACAGGGCGAAGTGCATGCAAGAGATAGTTTGTGGCTGTGCGGTATGGGTTCGATCTTTCAGCTTGTACTAATTTACTTATATATAGGAGATTCTTGATATGTCGTGAAGTATCTGACGTCGTGTATGCTTAATGATGTTCCAGGGGAAACCCATTGCCGAGAATACTCGATCCTGTCGATGTGAATGCCCTGCTCTAGTACGGGTGCTGCGGTCAAAAGATAATGGGTGGTATATATCAGAGCACCGGGATCAGCACAATCACTCGTTGTCACCTACGTACGGGCAGACTTTGCACTGGCCATCACACAAGCATATCGATGTATACAGCAGAGATTTGGTGAAGCAGCTGCGGGAAAATAATGTGAACCTGTCAAAAGTGTACAGCATCATAGGCAGTTTTTTTGGAAGATGGAAAATGTACGATTCACGAAGAGAGCATTGCGGAACTTGTGTGGAAAAATTGGGCGTGATCAGGCTGAAGATGATGTCCGCAAAACAATGGAGGTGTTTCAGGAGTTACGCGCTAAAGATCAACAGTTCACATACCGAGTACAAGCTGACAAGGACGGGAGGATAAGTACTCTTATGTGGGCTAATGGGAACAACAGATTGCAGCACACCTTTTTCGGAGATGTTGTGACTTTCGATACGACTTACATGACCAACCTGTACGACATGCCTTTCGGGCTGTTCGTTGGAGTGAACAACCACTTCCAGAGCATTATACTGGCTGGCGTGTTGGTGAGAGATGAGAAGGTGGAAACATTCGAATGGGTTTTCGCAGAGTTTGTCAGAATGATGGGTGGCAATGCACCGCAAACAATTCTAACAGGTCTGAAAAGAGTTGGTTAGGAGTATGAGCGTACAAAATATCGTAATGAATTGGTATACTGTTCGTGCGTGGATAACCCAGATGCTATACATTTTGTTTTGCAGACCAAAATCGGGCGATGGAGGTGGCCATACAGAACGTGATGCCAAATACGGCGCACCGGTGGTGCAAGTGGCATGTGCTGAAGAAGGCGAAAGAGTCATTGGGTCGATTGTACTCCAAAAAGAGTGATTTCCAAGCAGATTCACAAGGTCGTAAATCACATGCTGACAATTGATGACTTTGAAGAGGCCTGGAAGTATCTAATAGATAAATACAACTTGAAGTCACATGAGTACATGACTAATATATATGAGACGCGCCACAAGTGGGCAAAGCCGTACTTCAAGGGTGTGTTTTGTGCTAAAATGACTAGCACTCAGCGGAGTGAAAGCGCGAACCATATGTTGAAGAACTATATACCTCCAGGATGTCCTATGCATCTGTTTGTGAGAAAATACATGGTGCTGCAGTTCGACAGGGAAGCGGAGGAAAATTATGAGGAGAAGAGGACCCTAATTGTAAGAATGTACTTCTGTGGTAGTTCAGACAAGTCATTATCATGTTTCTTTCTTATCTGATTTGTCCGCCGTACACTTGTATTTTGCAGGGGCGACCATTGTTCCGAGCAAACATGGCCACTGAAAGGCATGCTGGCAAGATATACACTAGGGCAATGTTTGAGCAGTTTGGCCACATCATATATGAATGCGGTGCTTACCAGGTGGAAGAGGTTGAGAAAGGGAAAACATACGTGGCAATACATACGGACGCAACAAGGAGAGAGAGATGGTGTAGGGTTTCATACAAAGTGACCGTCATAGACGGTGGTGATGAATTTGATTGTGAGTGCGGGCAATTCTCCCACATGGGGATGCTGTGCAGCCATGTTCTAAAGGTACTGACTTATAGTTGTACCATATTTCATAATACAAACAAGCAACTCATGGGTTGAATTTTACTGACGTAGGTTCTCGACTTCATCCGAGTAATGGAGATACCACATAAGCATATTGTGAAGCGGTGGACAAGAGACGCACGGGGCATCCTGCCTCCGCATCTTAGTCAATACCAGAGGGACAATGCTAGCAGCAACAACCCATTCAGTTACAGGCATTTCAACATGTACATGCAGGCCATGGAGCTTGTAAGAATGGGGGATGCAAGTGTACAAGCATACGAGCGCCTCGTTGGACTGTTTAAGCATTGTGCTGAAGAAATGAAACCATTTGCGGAGATTAGAGACGGTCTTGGCCTGGAGGACCGCATGGCTGAAAATGGTACTGCTGTGATCCAAACAAATGGACATGGGGAATAGTTGGGGGTGAATGGAAAAATGACCGCAACTTTGCTTGGGGTGAACCAAACAAATGGACATGCGGAGGAGTCGGGGGTGAATGGAAAAATGACTGCAGCTAGGCTGGACGATGAAATCAACTCATGTAATGAATCGGGGAATGTCTTGGCGGGTTTACTGTCATCGCTGGAATTTCCACCTGGATAGACCAGTCCACCCGCACTCATCACAAGAAGGACTTGCGGTCCAGATACCGAGAGCACTGCAGCTCGTGATCACATCAGCACTTTCGTATAATATTCAGTTTTCTCCAACAATTTTTACAAGTAGAACTGATTGCATGATGGGGAAAAATTAATATGATCAATGTCCACACCGAATAAAATTGCATGCCCTGGAATAGTTACAAAACAGACAAGGAAGCAGAATATGGGAAAATGGGCAAAGATGATTCTATTTTTTGGACCAATATTCATTTTGAACTTGCAAAAACAGGAAGCTATCGATTTGAACTCTTAACTAATGTAAGATCTTAGACTCACTACTGAAAACCAAATGTTGTCATAATTGAGAACTTGAGATCCTTACTGAAAACAAAATCAATTTAGACTCAGTACTGAGAACACTGCAAAGTAGTTGGATCGAAAGAGTAGGTGCCATGTGGATTTATCAAAGCTAGTTGGACATTTCTCTTCCTGATATCCGGATGTCGATGCATAGTACAGGAAAATCAGAGCAGGAGTCCCGACAGTTCAATTGTTCACAAGTTTCGCTGCGTCAGATATGATGGCATCAACTTTTGCATATAGATGGATAGATACAGATTCAGAAAACTCAACAGCTCTAGAATTACTAAAAGTGTTCGACCAATGGCTGAACAATTTTGCAGTGATGCTGGATTGCCACGGCTTCGTAGGCAGAGCATTTCACTGTAGGGGGGTATACTTGCAATGAGTTGATGGTCCTGCAATTTTTTTGGATGATGCATTTCTCATAACTGGAAAATGCAGTAGCTTTTGCAGTGAGTGAAATGCTCCCGAAAATTAGTGACTAATCCAAAATGAAAAAAAAAACCAGGCAGCTAGTTCACATCCATTGATTTGAACTTGCAAAAACAGGCATCTATTGATTTGAACTCTTAACTACAGTAAGATCTTAGACTCACTACTGAAAACCAAATTCAGTGAAATTACACTCCACAAAATTCTTGTCTCTGCATGTTGGCATGTTGCATGCTTGCCTGCTTGTGACGGCTTGATGAAGAATGGATGGATGCTTGGATGAATCTAAAACAGGCTCTCAAGAACTGCACCGAGGACCACGACGGCGAGGAGGCGCACGCGGCCGTGGGGACTGGGTTGGGTCATGGGCAGATGGGGGCGGGGGCCAGTGTCTTGGACCAGTCGGGGAGGCGGCGGCGCTTGGCGGACTCGGCGGCGTACGTGGCCTTGATGGCCTGGAGCTCCGCCTTGGCCTCGGCGTCTCGGCGGTGTGCGCTTGGAGAGGTGGTCTACGCCGCGCAGGGGTAGCTCCGGCTCGCCGCCCTCGGGGAAGTACGCCGTCGGATAACAGATCGAAAAAAAAATCAAGCCTTCCTTCTCCTCGCCGTGATTCGCCATGGGGAACGAGGAGGGGGAAGCAACGCGGCGGCGGCGTGGAGAGAAGGAGCTCCGGCAACGCGCGTGAGAGCTTTGCGGGGAGCGGAGGAGGGGAGCTCTGGCTCGGGGAAGACGAGCAGAGGAGCTCTGGCTCGGGGGAGACGAGCGGGTTCTGTCGGGACTTTGCAGAGGGTTTTTTTTTTTTTGCAAAATGGTACCGGAGACAACTTTTTCCGGACGGAGGGAGTACCGAGCAATTCTGAACTCGCAACATGCACCATTGCAATGCAAGGGTTTGCTGCTTTGGTTCACGATGACATGATTGATTGGTCCGCTTGACACCCCCTCTATATAAATCCCCTGCCTATAAGATAGTGTACTTTCACTTGGAAGAAAAATTACTTCCTCCGATCCATATACTAATTGTGGCAGCTTTAGTACAATTAATTTGGATTGAAGGGGGTACATCAGCCAGTGAATCAAGAAACATAAGCGTCATACATTAAGACAACAAATGCATAGATTGAAGAGAATACATACAAATGCATGTTGTAGTATTCGATAGCAGAGGGGCAGCTTTGCCAAGCAAGATCACAGATAGGCGGCACAAAAAAGACAGCCATGAGAATGGCACTGTAGTGGGACATAGCATACCAAAACAATTTGCCAGAGAGAGAAAAACAGACAAGAGACGTAAGAATGAAGGTCATTCTGCGCATCACAAGCACACGCTGTGCAACAGCAATTTTAGTTAGACCAGGAACAAAAATACAAAACTCCAAGCATAAAAAACATTTTACTTGTCGATTAGATCTGGAGAAAGTAGTCAACACAATAGCAAAACATATGCTCCATAGTCCATAGGGTTATAACCAGAATATTAAAGATAATACATTCTTCTTGTGAGAAGTTCTGGCACAACATTCTAAACATAACGGTGATATCATCAGATTAGAAGAGAGATGTTCCCTTGCCCTTCTTGTCTCCACCGATTTCAAAGTGCTTGCACCTCTGTAGCAACCAAGAAACTATGGTGTCAGATACTTAAACATAACAGAACATAGCAAGGAAATGGTATGGCAGATAAGAGGGATGTGCGGACCTTGATGGCACGCTGTGAGTAATGCTTGCAGCTCTGGCACTGCAGCTTCAGCACAATCTTCTTTGTTGTCTTGGCCTGAATCAAACAGAATAATAAACATCCAGATGCAAAGAAGCAACAGAAGAGGAAAGGCCAACATTTCCAAAGTAACTTGAGTTGTACATCAAAGAAGATATATGCCCCCAGAAATGAGTAACATACCTTCTTGTGGAAAACAGGCTTTGTCTGGCCACCATATCCAGACTGCTTGCGGTCATAACGACGCTTCCCCTGAGCAGAAAGGCTGTCCTTGCCTTTCTTGTACTGGGTAACCTTGTGGAGGGTGTGCTTCTTGCACTCCTTGTTCTTGCAGTAGGTCTTCTTGGTCTTCGGAACGTTCACCTACAAAAATTGTCATACCATACTTAGCCAACAGGAATAAACAACCAGGAATTTTACATCACACAACAAACAAAAATAACTTCATAGCTATACTCATAACCATGTTTTTTAGTTTAAGATGTGGAGAAGGGCGTGTTTGATTCCAAGGGGCATGGAAAATTCCCAGTGAATCACGAGGGTCCAAAAATACAGAGGGCAGAATTTCCAATTTTCAATTACACACATAACAAAAAGACAATTCAAGTCAAAGATGTTATGCAGAACTAGAAAAGCACCCAGCTGGCATGAAAAAGAGTAACATCACATGCTCCAAAACAGAACACATCGAGTTAGCTCGTGGTATAGCAGCCTTAGTCCATAGAGAGATAGGCTGTACGAGGGATACATCATGTCACTGGTTGCTTATAGCCATAGGTTTCAGTAGTACACAAGCTGATTAACTGCAGCTGAATGACAGCATACTGTGCACACAAACCATTAGGCTATGATCTGACCTTGCAAGCATAAGCATATAACTAGAATAAAAGTGCATATTTGGATCAATCACTAGTCATGACACATCGACCAACAAGACAGACTCGAGACCAATGTATTTTCTAGCTTCACACCCCAATGGGGTCAGAAAATGACCATTCTATCCAACCCATTCGTCATTCAAGCAAGTGAACTTAATACAGCCAAGGCGCAGTGATTGCCTGGTTGATATCAAGTGTCTCCAACCCCAACATCCCAATCACCTCCCCTTCTTCCCGACATGCTCGACATCCACTAGCATCCAACACGGCACAATTTAAGAGGAATGCGCAATTCCTACCGAAGTTTCATCCGATTAACAGCACTATATTACGAAATCCCGCTCACGAATTGCCTCCGCGCTCGCAAATCATTCTAGAGAGCTGAGCAGCTGTTGTGAATCTACCGAATCTGGGCTCTTTCGGGAACCGGAAAGAGTCGCTACGACGAACCGCAGCTACCTAGATCAGGGGGAGGATACTCACCATGGCTGCGGAAGCGGCGGTGGATCGGAGACGACGACGGCGAGGAGGAGGAGTGCTCGCCTGGTTGAGGTCACAAGTGCACCGCCGCCGCCGAGAGCTGAAAGGGCCGGGGTGCGAAGGGGTGCGCGGTTATATACTAGGGCGCCGGCAGCTAGGGTTTTGCCCTCACGCACGTCTCACTGCCAGTGAGTCCCAGTGTAAATAGGCCACGCGGGCCGGTAATTGGGCCCGATGGAATGGTTTCTCTAGGCCCATGTGACACCGAAGGTCTAAATGGGCTCGAGGGTGGGAATTTTCGTCTCCTCCGCGTTGCATCTTGGTGGACTCCGGCCAGCGATTAGAAATGACCACCAATGGACTAATCTTTGCCTCAAAAAGAAAAAACCAATGGACTAATCTGAATCTTTTTTTTTGAACTGGAACACCTTGCATTCCAAAATCACCGTGGACCAGCCAAGTCGGCAGTCACTGCATCGGTTAAAACTCTAGGAAGGTTTACCAACCACGCGTCATGGTCAGCATTGTCGTCCCGCCTACCAATAGCCGCAAGTTCATGGACAGGAACATTACACAAGCGTGGGCAGAAAGACACATTCCACTCAATAAAACCTAGCTGAAGGAGGAATTTGATCTCACGAAATAGAGTGCCAAGTGGGGAGCGGTCCAAGGCTGGTGTTGTTACTGCCTGCTGGAGCCCGACGCAGTCCGTCTCAAAGACGACCAGCCCCATGCCATGCTCCTCGGCCATCTTAATCGCATGCATCAAAGCACAGTCTTCCGCGTGTAGGGCTTCTCTCATGTTAACAAGGTTCCCCGCAGCGGCAAAGAAGATCTCACCCTGTGATCTCGAGCGATGCAGCCCCATCCCGCCCAGGGCGAACTGGGTTCGAAGGATCCATCGATGTTGATCTTGACGACGTCCATAACAGGGTTGGACCAAGTAGGCTTTGGCTTTGCTGGGCTTCTGTCTTGCTTTGCAAAGTATAGTCGCCATTCTGCAATGTGCTTGGCCAACATGAAACTAAATTCCTGGACCGTAGCTCTTTGGACCTGGTGATTTGCCTTGTTTCGTTCCGTCCACCATAGCCAAAGAAGGCAGATGGTGTGTAGCTTCTCGTCTTCCGGCAGGGACACAATGAGGTGCAGGAGTTGGCGTGGCGACTGACACGGTAATAGTTTTTGTCGGGACTCCTCTAAACCACATGCACGCCACATCTTCCTCACTTCCTTGCACCATAAGAAAAGATGGCCTCCATCTTCCTGTAGGCAATGGCATACCACGCAGTCGGTCTCCAGCTCAACCCCAATGCGCTCCACATTCCTCAAGAGAGGGTGGCTATTATGGGCCAGCCGCCATAGGAAATGATGTATCTTCCCCGGGCAATGCACCTTCCACAACTGTTGCCACATCGTCTTATCCTCCTCCTCCCCCGACGAGCTTTCCCCACGCCGACGGGTGCGCTGTCTTTGGAGCATTTCAGTGTGGACCCTATAGGCTGACCGGACAGAGAATAAACCCTTGCTGTCAAATTACCATGCAACAAAGTCCTCATGATGCTCGAAAAATGGAATCTTCAGGACCATCCAGGCATCTATCGCACTGAAGGTTTGCTCAACTAGTTGTTCATCCCAGGTATGAGTAAGAGGATCGATGAGTTCAAGAACCCTGGTTAGCAAGGTGGCCCCCAGGGGGTCCTGGGGAAATGGACTTGCCCTGCTGGGAGCCAAGGGTCCTACCAGATGCATACTAGTTGATCTGGCCATTTTCGAAATGTCATGAAATAAAATGTTGGAGTGGGATATAATTGCCATAAGTTGGGCTGATGTGGAGTTCAGGATCTCACTACTCCCCCACCACCACCACCTCAATATGGAATTTCCTGTAATTACCAGGCACTACCTTCAACTGGTTGTGCGTTTTCCAACAAATGGTAGGCATTGGCTCTGTGTTTCATCATGTCAATTCCTCCAAGTCTAAATTGAACATGTTTTGGTCTGCTTATTATTTGTTTGCAGGCTGCCTTTCAAGGGACAGTTCCAAGTCCATTCAAGGTCTTTTGGCAATGCATGCACTCAAAACCTGGGTATCCGCTACTTCTCACGATCCCTGTGTTTAATGCTTTTGTTGGAATAATTATAATCATTGTGAACAATCTAAATATGTTCTTAATTAGGTTTGTCCACAACAATTTGATAAGATGAATAAGCAGTATCTGAGGAAAATGTTAAGTTAGTGGTTGCTAAGTATGCTCATATTAAACTATTTCTTTTTCTTTAGTGGTTGCTTGCTTTTTCAGCAACTTAAATGCTTATTGTCTAGTTGCTACATATGGATGCTCATTAAAAAGTAATCTCTTCAGTGTGGTTTTATGTTCTTATATATGGGAAAGCCTAATATCAGCCTATCTGTGAAGTCTTCTTTTTCTCTTTATACTAAATAAAATGGGAGTTGGTCAGATCCGGTTACCCCCCCACCCCCACCCCCACCCCACCCCCACACACACTACAAACTAGCTAATGACTTCCTACAAGAATTAAATATGGAACATGACACGAAACATGTAGTTGCTCGGGCACGGTTCTCCATGTAGTTGCAAATCCCTAAAATTTGTGAGGTGGCTACCTTCCTACCTCTGTGCCAAGTATGATGTTTCACATCTGTTAGAAAGGTAGTTCGGTAGGTTGGTTGGGTAACATGGATGGTGCAAGCTTTCTGGACAATATCTGGTCTGGCTGGCTGGGCTAGAAACTAAGGGCGTTGTTGGGAGCAACTAGTTCCAACATAGTGGAGTAGAAGCAATCATTATCCACCAAAAATGAACAAAATAAAGTACATGGTGACATGGCTTTCTCCTAAAAAAGGGTAAGTGCTTCAAGAAACTATTGTACTGAAATGCATATTTTGGAAGGACTCCATATGTGTGTGAAACTGTGAACTTTAGAATTCTAATGTTGAATTTGCCCTCAGAGAGCTAGCGAGTATCCACTATAGTTTCTGGTGCACATGCATTTCACATTGATAATTCACTAGAACGTGATACAATCACTGGTACGCGTCGGTGCTATACAAACGGTTTTTGACCGCCTTTCCGCGAGGACATTAGGAACCGTTGCCTAGTGAGTGACGGCGATAGGAGGGTCTTTCCCACACGACCCAGAAACCGTCGGGGTATGCCCTCCTGGCACACATGCTCGGCAAAATGAGGTTGTGTGCGACCGGCGAGCGCTCAAATACAAAAATACGTACAGTAGAGCTAAAAAAATACAATTATATAGGTGAAACTGTTTCTAGTCGCAAGTACACCCCACACAGTCAGTCCCCGCTAAATGTTTCCGTTTGTATGTACATCCCACATAGTCGCTCCAAGGAAAACGTTTCCGTTCACAGGTATATCACACACAATTTTCCCTGTTAAATTGTTTGTGATAGCGTCTGTTGGGGAATGGAGCATTTAAAAAAAATTCCTACGATCACGCAAGATCTATCCAGGAGAAGCATAGCAATGAGCGGGGAGAGTGTCCACGTACCTTTGTAGGCCGAAAGCGGAAGCGTTTACACTACAAAAAAATACACTTCCGTGATGATACGTGTTTGTCACAGTAGGTCGTGTTTTCTGTCATGCATGTACATCCATGACAAATTTATGACAGAATCAAGATAGTCATACCTGTGCTGTCGTAGAAGTGTTCCATGACATTGCCAAAATTATCATCACGGAAGTGTCCACTTCCATGACGATAAATCGCGCATCACAAAAGTGCTTTCGTCAAGGGTAACCGACACGTGGCATCCACCGTAACGGAACGCTGTTAAGCTATCGGGTCGGATTTTGAATCCGATAACCCGTTAACAGCCACGACCAATGCCGATTTTCCACGTGTAAAATTCTCATTGGCTGACGGATCCATGCGTCAACTCCGCGTTGGCACAGGTGTCACTCATCCAACGGTCGAGATGAGCCTATGATATGTTGACATGTGGACCAGCCCAAAAGTGGCCCACAAAGATTAAATGGGCCGGCCCAACCGAAGGCCCATAAGATTTAGCGGACCATAATGGGCCAGCCCAGCTAAAGGCCCACAAGATTTTGCGGACCACAATGGGCCGCCCAGCTAAAGGCCCACTAGATTTTGCCGACCATAATGGGCCTCCCCAGCTAAAGGCCCAACATTCTCTGTCAAATCGGCCCGTCAATGGCCTGTCCTAAACTTGTCATCAACGCGGCCCATGGTCACTTCTGGCCCGTTAACAGTCCGCTAAGTAATTGGGCCGAATTACGGCCCGGTGTATTTCCGGCCTGTTAAAGGTCCGGCTTCATTTGGGCCCATTTACAGGCCATCAAAACTTTCGGCCCATAAACGACCGTGAAGGATTTGGGTCATATTCGGCCATGTCTGACATTCGGCCTGTTAGAGGCCCACTATAGCTTTGGGCCACTTTCGGCCTATTGTCATTTTCGGCCTATTAATGCCGGACCTAAACCATGGGCCATATGTGGCCCAACGTCATATCGGGCCCATTAACGGCCCATATAAAAATGACGATAATCTAGCCCGACCGAAGTTCCGGCCTGTTAAAGGCCCGTGTATTAGGTCGGCGCATTTACGGCCCGTCCGAATTTCGGCCTGTTAAAGTCCAGTGGGTTATTTGGCACAATCAGGGCCCAATCTCACTTTTGGTCTATTAAAGGCCCATGTATTTTATGGGCTCGAGATAAATGGCCTATTTTTACTGAGGGCCCAAATTATGTTTAGGCCTGTTAAAGGCCCACTATGGGCATAGGCCTACCAGAAAAATATGAAAGCTTATGCTGATTTAGGCCCAGATATTTTTAGTGGGCTACATGCCAATTTCGGCCCATAATCGTTTTTAGCCCAATTGGAATGGGCCCGACGAATGTTGACATGTTGGGCTCCTACGAAGCTTTAGGCCGAATACATTACTAAGATAAACCTACACTACAAAAATAGCGTTGTAATTACTGCAGCCTGAGGCAGCATCATAAATGTTGTATCACAACAAAATAAATTCCAACCATACAACAAAAGGCCTGTTGGCATAAAGTTTACAGTCCTTCCAGATAAAAGCACCATCAGATGTATAGAAGCACAAATCATTTGACCTGAGTACTAATGTTTTAGGCTGTAGAATCTGATGGAACAGCACGATCTCCACCTTTTTTCCGCCATTGCTCTTGAACAACGAAGCGAATGTCTAATAGTCTGGTTTCAAAACCATTCATATCTTGACGACATTTCTCAACCACTATTCTTGTTTCCGAAACAACGTCCACTAGGGATTGGACTTGTGTCTGGAGCACAGATATATCACTCTGTCTAGCAGGAAGATTTTGTTCAGTAGGTGATTTGGACGAGGTTACCTTGACAACCAACCCAGAATTACGCAGGAAGGTGCTTTTTGCACTGTTAGTGGAGAGATACTGATGCACTGCAGCAAGAGGTGACATTGTGCCTGTAGTAGCCTCGTCACCTTCAGGTGGTTGTGGCTGTTCAATCATTTGTTCCATAGCTTCCTGAAAGTTTGAACTTGGAGATTAGTGTACCAGATAAGTTACTAATGAGACAAAAACAAACAAAGTAGGTTAAACGTTTATACATAACTTATTTTGGTGAACTACTATAATACATTAGCATGTATTGTAGTGCCAACTACATAATAAAATCACTTTCGGAACATATGTCCATGTAGCATGCCTACTGTATTGTCTATTTCCTCACATTCGTTGACATCTAAGGATAAAGAGACATGGTTTAAAGTAGGATGAACATAGTATGGCATCATTCATATCATGGGCAAACAGATATAAAACAAACAGGCTTATCATTGTGTGCGCACGTGAACATAACAACTAGATTACAGATCAAGACCAAAAGAATATCCTTCATCTCTTTTAAACCATGTAAGGTGAAATGATACGTTAAGACAACTGTGAATAAAAGTGAACAGAGTAACTGACATTGGCTGCAAACTAAGTAGTTAAATGAACACATCATAGTACCAACCAGTTCAAGGCAGGAGGAGTAAGGACTTACAACAGCAGCTTGAACTGATGTGCTCATGCCCTTCATCTTGCTAGTGTGGCAATCCTTGAAGATTTGCACTGCATTCGGTTCAGGTTCTTTTTGGTCCGCATGGGATTTCCTCTGTAATTGGAACAAGTCAATATAGATACGATAATATGGCACACAAAAAAGAAGGAAGTAGCAGCTATTTACAAGAGCCTCGTAGTGTGCAATATAGCTACGAGTTCCTGTGGTCTGTTGGAATTTCACTTTAGAACAGTTGGTTTTGTTCTTCAAACAGTTAGCCTAGAAGAAGATACACTTGTAAGGCACATACATAAATGCAAGTTCAATATGTGGTCTGATCAAATACATATAGCCTACCTGATACTTTGGATCAGACCAGTGTTTAACGAGGGCTGTCCAGTCTTCATCTGTAATATATTCCACTGGAGATGTTTGGGCGATTTCATTGTTAGACTTGCCTTCAAAGTGAGATTTTCTAAGGTGGTACCGATACTGTCGCAGAGCAGACTGAAAAACATGAGTGCATGCTTGTCTAGTTGCATCATCTTTCGGATCCAACTTGAACCTCATCTGTTGAAAAAAGAATGTAAGTCTTATTAGGAGGAAGCTGGAAAGTATGGGACAGAGCAAGACAATGTTACTAATTGCGATGAATAACATTACTTACGGATAAATGGTCAAGGAAGGTGTTAAACTGGGTATTGTCTTTCTCATTCCTGTACTGGGTCTACGTTGGGAGGATACGTGCATGACACCTAACGGCAACGGTTGCCTCTGATACTAACTTGGCTGACTCTGTAGCGTCACGTGACCTTTTTAAACCTGCCTCAAAATGGATCTCCATTCTTCCTCCTTTAGATTTTGTTAATCTGTCAAGCATTATCCCTGATGTCTGTTTCTGCTTGCGTCATGGTGCTAGTTCAACAACGAATATGGAAAGTGTTAGTGTACATCAAACTGTGAGAGTACATATAAAGGAGCATGCAACTGCAACTTGACTCGGACAGGTACCGTCTTGGTGTTGATGTTCATGAGGTTCATCTGATCTTGCCAAGTCCTGTTGTGTCAGCAGTGCTTTGGAAGTAGTGTTAGGTGTGAAGGCAGCTTGGGAACTGGCCAGTTCTGGAGCAAATGAACGAGTAACTGGTTGAGATGCTGGTACAGTTGAAGCGGATGCTGCAGCTGGTGGAGCAGGTGATACTGTGTTTGTAGATTTAGTCGGTGGACTTGGACCTTCTACTCCACTATAAGTACCAGCAGAATCTCAATGGCAGAACCTTTTCCGTTTCACCTGACGAGTAACAACACTCCCTACTATATTATTTTCCTTGCTCTTTTTTGACTTTGCCATGTCAAGTTGTACCCACAACACAAAAGAATAAAATCACTCTTCAGAACTCATTGATGCATGATACAGACAAGCAATACTTTGATGTAAGACAACCGTATGAGGATGGAATATGTAAGAAAAACATGACGGCATGACATATTCACAGCTATGATGTGCAAACTAAGCAGAAGGATTTTCAAGAAAATAGAAGTAATGCAAGCTAGACACCATATGAAAGATGCAACCAATATTACTCTGCCAAGTTAAAAGTGTCTTGTCATAAGTGGCAATTCGAAAAATTAGAAGCAGTACAACGTAGAAATCAATGCAAGATGCAACCACTATCAAACTGCCATGTTAGAAGCATCCAATCATGAGTGACTGATGCAGGATACACAACATCAGTACTTTGATGTAAGAACATGGTATGATAGATAGATGCAGTGTATTCTAGACACAGAAAGCCATGTCATATGCACATGTATAACGTATAAACTCAGCAGGTGAAATTTAATCAAAATAGAAGAAATACAGGCTAGACAACATATGCAACATGAAACTAATTATCACACTGTCAACTTAGAGCAAGCACCTGCGATGGTGGAGTACGGGAGATGAACTCATCATGTAGACTTGGGACTTCAACTTCATTAGCAGTAGCAGTGGCAAATCTAGAGAGTCTCTGTTTGCATCGGTGCAGAGGACCACCAACATCCCCTAACTTACTCTTTTCCTTCCTATTTTTTGATATTGCCTTATGAAGTCAAAACCACAAGAAGATGAATAAAATTAGCTCTGCATAACTGGTTGATGCATGATACAGACGAACACTACTTTGATGTAAGGCAAGTGCAGGATAGGAGGATGGAATATATACAAAAAAATACATCGTTTCATATTCACACATACGATAGGAGGATGGAATATGTATGAAAAAACAGTAAGCGGAAGGCATTTCAACAAAATTAGAAGAAATGAAAGCTAGGCACCATATGAACATGCAACCAATATCACTCTATCAGGTAAAAAGTGTCTCGTTGTAAGAGCCATTTCAAGAAATTAGAAGCAGTACAAGCTAGAAGACAATGCAAGATGCAACCTACATCACAGTCCCAAGTTAAATGTGTCTTATGGGCAAGTGATCGTTGCAGGTATAAGTTGTAAGCTACGCAGATGCAATTCAACATAATCAGAAGCAATACAAACTAGACATCATACGGAAAACACAACCACGTATAACAGTTCCAAGTAAGAGCAAGCACCTGTGATGGTGGAGTAGGGGAGATGTGCTCATCATGTACACGTATCTTCTAGAAACAGGAACACATGTCATATTCACAGGCAATATGTGTAAAGTAAGAAGATGCAATTCAAGTTAGAAGCAATACAAGCTAGACATCATACGCAACATGCAACCACATATAATAGTGTCAAGTTAGAGCAAGCACCTGTGATGGTGGAGTAGGGGAGATGTGCTCATCATCTACACAGCTACGTTGACTGTCCAGCCTTGTGTTGTCTTGCGAATCTTGTTGGGAGGATGGCGGAGTAGAATCTGTAGAGACCCCCTGTTTGAGTTGCTCCGAAGGACCACCATCATCCACTGCCGGACTAATTTCCTTCAGCTGTAATGATTTTGCATTGTGAAGTCAAACCAATAAGAAAAAAGAATAAAATTCGCTCTTCAGAACTCATTCATGCATGATACTGACGAACACTACTCGGATGAAAGGCAAACACATGATGCGAGGATGGAATATGTATGAAAAATAGGATGGTGTGACATATTCACACCTATGATGTGGTAACTAAGCAGAAGGCATTTCAACAAATTAGAAGCACTGCAAGGTAGACACCATATGAAAGATGCAACCAATATCACTCTGCCAAGTTCAAACTGTATGGCGTTTCAACAAATTAGAAGCAGTACATGCTAGAAATCATATGCAAGACACAACCAATATCACAGTGGCGACTTAAAGGTGCCTTATCATAAGTGACTGATGCGGGATATGCAAGAATAGTAGTCTGATGTAGAAATAGGAACACATGTCATATTCACAGGCATTATGTGTAAAGTAAGCAGATGCAATTCAACAAAGTTAGAAGCAATACAAGCTAGACATCATACGCAACATGCAACCACATATAATAGTGCCAAGTTAGAGCAAGCATCTGTGATGGTGGAGTAGGGGAGATGTGCTCATCATCTACACAGCTACGTTGACTATCTAGCCTTGCGTTGTCTTGCGAATCTTGTTGGGAGGATGGCGGAGTAGAATCTGTAGAGAACCTCCATTTCAGTTGCTCGGAAGGACCACCATCATCCAATGCCTTGCCAATTTCCTTCAGCTTTATTGATTTTGCATTGTGAGGTCATACCGATAAGAAAAAGGAATATCATTCGCTCTTCAGAACTCATTCATGCATGATACTGACGAACACTACTGTGATGAAAGGCAAAGTCATGATACGAGGATGGAATATGTACGAAAAAATGGACGGCTTGACATATTCACACCTATGGATATGGTAACTAAGTAGAAGGCACTTCAACAAATTAGAAACACTGCAAGACACCATATGGAAGGTGCAGTCAATATCACTCTGCCAAGTTAAAACTGTCTCGTCATAGGTGGCGTTCATCAAACTAGAAGCAATACATGCTAGAAATCATATCCAAGACGCAAACCAATATCACACTGCCAACTTAAAGGTGTCCCATCATAAGTGACTGATGTAGGATACACAAGAAGAGTAGTTCCATGTAAGAACATGGTGTGATAGACAGATATAGTATGTACCAAAAACAGGAAAGCGTGTCATATTCACATGTATCATGTGCAAGCTAAGCAGATGCAGTTTACACTAATTAGGAGCAATAAGAGCTAGACACCATATGCAACATGCAACCAGATATCACACTGCCAAGTTAGAGCAAGCACCTTGGATGGTGGAGTAGGGGAGCGGAGACTTGGACCTTGTAGTGCACTATCAGTACAAGGAGAATCGGTACAGATGCTCCGTTTACGTTGCTGCAGAGGACCACCATCATCGCCTTCCTTACTCTTTTCCTTCCTCTTTCTTAATTTTGCCTTGTCAAGTCAAACCCACAAGAAAAAGGAATAAAATTTGCTCTTCAGAACTCATTGATGCATGATACTGACGAACACTACTTTCATGTAAGACGAACACTACATATCACACTGCCAAGTAAGAGCAAGCACCTGCGATGGTGGTGTGGGGGAATTGCGGTGATCAACTAGAGAGCTACGTTGACTATCTTCATTTAGCCTTGCTGTTTCTTGAGAATCATGTGGCGAGGATGACACTGCACTCTTTAAACGAGTATGGCGTCTCACAGAAACCCATCCAGGTGACTGTCTCATCATAAGTGATTGACGAGGGATACAAAAGAGCATTAGTTTGATGTACAAACATGGTTAATAGACATATGTAGTATGTATCAAAAACAGGAAGGCATGTCATTATCAAAGGTATAATGTGTAAAGTAAGCAGATGCAATTTAACCAAATTGGAAGCAATACAAGCTAGACACCATATGCAACATGCAACCACATTTGACAGCGCGAAGTTAAAGCAAGCACCTGGGATGGTTGTGTGTGGAAATTGAGATCATCAACTGCAGAGCTAAGTTTACTGTCTCCAACTGCTGACACTGCACCCGTTAGAGTGCTGGAACGCTTAGTGCTTACCTTTGAATTACACTGGAGCAACTTCTGTCTTTTCTTTTCTGCATTCATCAACACTGCGTCAGAGTCTGAAATACCCATGCATAAAAAAACAATAGTGTGAGTATGGGTGAAGTGTGTGCACAATTAGTACAGTGTAAAGGTAGAAGATAGCAGGTCGGTGAGAAATAAATGACATAAGACATATGATAGCTCTACAACATGCATGGCACACTAAATTACTACAGGATTCTATGAAAATAACAGTCGACTGAAAGCAAATAGGCCAGTCCATTTTTTCTGCACCGTCTGATGTACAAAGAACGGGAAGATCGCCTTCATCTAGCTCCAGCGAGTCAGTGTTGACGATCTTCCTCGAAACGCCAACGACCACCGGCCCAGTATTCCTCCCCTGCCTGCGCCCTCCCCTCGACCTCACCGCACTGCCGTGCTTGGCACCGCCCCCCAGCCATCCATTCAAGCCCCGCCGACCTCCAGATCGGGCGCAAGCAGCTCCTGTGCCCCACACCCCTATGATAGACACCGATGCGCCGCTTCCCCGGGGAACAAGCGGACTAGGTGCTCCGCGCGCCTAAGCGGGTGTTGCTTCTTTTAATTGTGGTTCGACTGACCCTGAATTGAAATCCAGGCGGGCTACTGACCTCTAGCAAAGGTGAAATAGTAAAAGGAAGGAAACATTATGCATTTAGTATCACAAAGAAGATGCAGTAAGAAGCGCTCAACTAGTTTCTTTCGTGGGATGAATACGGTGTGAGCGGAGACGTAAGATTTGCACGAATAAGGGAAGAGGAATACCTCTTTCTGCTGGCAGTGTTGTGTCCTCCTTCTGTTTTTCCGACGATCTTCTTGTTGTTCGCCAGAAACCAGAAGTTGTGGAGGACGGTGCAACCTTGGACGAACCCATGGCCAAGTTGTTGAGTGTGGTGCGGTGGCCGTCTATCGGCGGCGGGGAAGCAGATCCGAGGCGGCGAACAACGGCGTAGCGGGAATAGCTCCGGCGCGGTGGACGGTTGCGACAGTGGAGCAGTGAGGCGCAGGACGGCATGGTCGGAGTGGTTCTGGTATGGCGCACGTCGGCGTCGACGTCGTGGAGGCAGCTCTGCCTCGGCTTCAACTGCTAAGTCCTGAGGGCGTTGCGGTTGCGGTTGCGTTGGACGACGACGTCGGGGTATCGGCTCCGGCATGATGGAGGAGGGAGGCGGTGGATTGGCCGCTATGGGGTGGAGGACGGAGGAGGCTAGGGTTTCGCGGCTGGTGGAGAGGGCGTTTTCGCGCCCACGGAGTATGAATGGGGAAACGAAGGGAGGCGGGGAACTAAGGGGGGACAATGTTTTGGTTTGAGACGTGCTTGTTTGAAATTTGGGGAAAGTTACAAACTTTCCCCCCATCTAAAATTTCGGACATATTGCGGGTTGGGGGTAGGACAGTCATGTCAGGTGTCCCAAATGTGGGCGGGATAGATTTCGGCCGAGCGCATGGTAGGCGCCCATGGCGTATGAATGCTTCTCTAGCGTCTTGGTGAAGTTACAAACCTACCCCGGTTTAGACCTTTGGACATCGGGCCGATAGGCTACACGGGCCAGAGTCAGGACAGTAGTTTCCTACCACCAAAACATTAGTCTCGCACGGTTTCGGGTGACCAGAGGCCTATTTGGCACTTCGTTCAGGGCCTCTTTGATTCACAGGATTGTCAAAATGAAGGAATAGGAAAAATGCAGGAATAGGGTGACATGTCCCATAGTATCCTACAGGATTTGAAAGAATGTTTGATAGCATAGGAAAAACAAAGGAATTCTACAAAGAGGTTTGAGTGGATGGAAATTTTCCTCCAAAATGTAGTACAAATGGATCATATGGAAAAATTCCTAAGGATGCCAATCCTACGAATCAAACGAGCATCACAGGAAAAATTCCTAAGGGTTTAAATCCTCCAAAAATCCTATGCAATTCCTTTGAATCAAAGGAGCCCTTAATATTTGGGAGCAGAAGCATTTAACTTTTTCGGTTCTCTTGAATTGAACTTTCAGGATTTGTCAAACTTCACAAATCTTTACTCTTGAAAATCCTAAAGCTACAATTATTTTGGAATGGAGGGGGTACATTTGAATATACATTATACATGAGTATATATTAAAAAAATATGCAACTTACCTCAGTTCATGCATGGTTCCAAATATAATCTCCTTGGTTGCAAAAAAAGTTAGATATGCTTATGAATATATATAGCATGTTCAAACTCTCAACAAACATTGATGCCCCCTTTTACATATGATTTACAAATGCCATTATCTCGGGTTCAAATAGATGAATGCACTTCCTATGAATTCGAATCTTCGAAACCCCCTTTATGTTGAATTCGACATGTATTCTATTTCATAGCTAGCAATTTGGAATGTATCCATGCAAGTGACAAATGTATAAAGTGCTTCACACTAACAACATGGAGTGAACTAATTAATGTTTATATATGAGTTGCAAAAGCATCCATTGCCTGTATTTCAAACCGCTCTCACTCCATGGATCGATAATATGAAATAAACACATGCACATGCTAGAATTCAATTGCAGTTGACGAAAGATCCTACTCCTGGTACTGTATATTAGTGATAGGGGTGTGTACAAAGTACACGTGAATACCAGGCATTGTGCGTGTGTGTATACTATCGACGAACTAGCCCCCAAGCTTGTATAACATACTAAGGGCCTAGGGTTACAAATCATATATAGTCGGCTTATCACCAGTGGGGATAGAGTCCTCCGTGACTCTGGTAGCTTCGTGTTGTACGCCGAGTCCTCCACATGGGTCTTCGTATAACACGTCTCGGTCCAACCTATATGTGGCGCAGGATGGAACCGACCCATGAGTCTTCATGTTGACCCACCACAACTAGAACTGATGTGCCCACCACACCACACACGCAATCTGCCACTAAGAAAATAAGCATATACAATAGTACAACGGTATCTAGCTCACGATACGTCTCCATATTTTGTTGATAACACTGACGGACTTTGCATTTGATGCGTGCTCCGTATTTTGTTGACGACACTTACGGTCATTGTATTTGAAGCGAAAGCACGGTATGGTCACTGGACTTCAGAATAAGCTCATCACGGTCACCACATACATTTTGTCGTGCTAACCAACATGTGGTTGGATGGTTAGAGGACAATGGTTTCTCGAGCCCACCAAGGTTAAAGTCCTGGTGCTCGCATTTATCTTGTGTTAATTTCAGTATTTTCCGGTGACGTACGTTCAGTGGGAGGAGACGTTCCACTCGACTACGAGGCACCTATGGTGACTTCGTAAAATCTCAAGATCATATATGCTGGCCCACTCTCTCGAAGGTGCTCATGGGGGTAGGGTTCGCGTGTGTGCGCTTATAGCGGTGAGTGCTTGCGCGTATATATGAGCCCTTGCGTCTGTACCGTGTTAAACAAATACATATCATGATTATACGGTCACTGGCTCACCCGTACAACTCCGTATTTTGTTGATGACACAATCAATTGACCAGTTAAACATTCCACACGGCGCAACTAGTGTTGCACCATCGGGGCACGTAACCGTGGGGCCCACCTGTCAGCCCGTATATGAAAGAAAGAAATGATAGTTTGAGTCTGTACTGTGTTAATAAAACAAGAGCACATTTTAGGGTGATCATACGGTCACTGGCTCACCATACAGCTCCGTAATTTGTTGATAACACGATCAATTGACCAGTCAAACGGTCCACATTCAGCAGCGTACATTACCATAGGGCCCACCCATCAGCGCGTATATGAAGGACAAAAATGGTAATAAATGAGTGGTTTCGGGGAGGGCGGGCCGGCCGCGGGCGGCGGGGGCTG
>NC_041392.1:658334770-658341084 GCF_002162155.2 Triticum dicoccoides
ATCTAATGACCAGAGATGAAAAAGTCAGTCGACTGACGTGTAGCCTCACCCCGCATGTACACATGCACGCACGCAAGACACGCGCGCATGTAGGCGTGCAACACTGCCACGTACACACACACGCATGCTGTCGTGCAACACTGACACGTACACATGCACTCACGAACACACGTACGTACGCACCCATGCATGCAACACTAAAACGTACCCTTGCACACACGCAACACTCGCATGCCTACATGCACATAGCACACGACGCAAGACACACGTTCAACCTATACGTGCATGCACCCTTTGTTAAGGACATGGATTGTTACGGGTATTAATCTCTTATCTGTGATAAGCAGAACATTGATGTTTGCAGCGGTCTTTATGAATCACAACGTATCTAACGGGCTATCAACATAGTAGGCTTATCTACATGAAAAAGATGACGTCACACTCAATGAACAATCATCGGTTTATGAAATGCCCGCTTCTGACAGCCCTAGCCCACCAAAGGTTCCTCTACTGTGCGCTGCCTGCGTTGGCTCACTGACATGCATGCCATGCACCCAAAGAGCCCACATGTCAGTGGAAGAATAGCGCGGTGTCCTAGGTCAGAGTCGAGGGCGCCACTCGCGGCACGCCCGGCTGAACACGCCTCCGTGCCGCATTCAAACGCCTCCATGAAACCCGCCCGTGTGGAAGCCGAGAAACCCACTCTGGACACACGTCCGTTCATGACCGGGCCGCTCCCCTATCTCGTCCACCATTTTGTCCACTCTTACAATGGCTTACGAAGAGTACACTAGTAGAAAAAGGGTCAAATGTGAAGCACATTAGTGCCGGTTTGAATTTGAGCCGGCACTAATGTGTACATTAGTGCCGGTTCCAACGGCTAGCCGGGCCGCTCTCATTAGTACCGGTTCGTGGCGAACCTTTAGCACCAGTTCGTGCCACGAACCGGTACTAAAGTGAGTGGTGGCAGGATGTTGTCAGTCCGGGGCCCCTCCAGCACCTTTAGTACCGGGTCGTATCACGAACCGGTACTAAAGGTCATCGTACATAGACCCTTTGTCCACCCGATCTCGCTCTCTTCTTCCCCTTTCCCCTCTCCTCTCTGTTCTTTTCCTTCTTCCTCTTAAGCTCATCACACATTTTGCCCAAGATTTGAAGGCCCCCATCCATTCAAATGATCACAAAGGTTAGCAACTCTTTCCTTTCATCTCTCGTTGCTAGATTAGCTCGTGCAATGCTTTATATAGTGATTGATTTTTGAGTTTAGTAATTTGGGAGGAATTATATATATGTGCTAGTATTTGATTTATATGCAATTTGAGGTCAAAAATAACACTTAGTTTTGCATATGTAGGTGTGGTTTACTTAGTACCTTCTAAATCTCCGTCGTAACCACCGTCGATCGCTCGCAACGTCCCGTCGCCGGCACCACCTTGTGGTGAGCCTCTTGTTCATGAAGTTTTATATAAAAAAAATGATGTTTGTGTGATTTGGATATATAGTTACTCGTATAATTATCTTACCCATACGTTGTTTGTTATGCATGGTGCCATGGTTTTGATATCCGTCCCCGTCGGCCCTCGTCCGAGTTATGATTCGGATGTGGTATATTCTCTTTTAAAACTATTCATTGCATTTTGTGTTTATGACAAATTATGCCCATCAAGTTGACATAGATATTTGTATGTAGGAGGTAGTTGAACCCGAAATTCCAACCGACCCTATTGTCGAGAGGTTAAATTTAGTTGAAAGAGAAAACGAGGATTTGAAGGAAAAATTGAAAAGAATTGAGGGGGAGAAGATGGAATTGGAGTTGCATGTTGCCGATGTCGTCGATGATCACAAGATTAAGATGGAGAAAATGCGCTTGAAGATTAGAAAGATTAGAAAATATGCCATTCATAGTGAGGCTTGGTATCATTATGCTGTTGGATCAATTGTTACCTTAGTTGCGATCTTGATCGCATTTGTTGTTGCATTTAAATTCTTTAGCTAGAGAGTTATTTGTTTGTTGCATTGTGTTGTATGCTCTTTATGTATGAACTTTATGTATTGTATTAATTCGATGTTTTCGGTGCTGTGTATTGAAGATGAGCCGGCAATGGATCTATGATGATCGATGCTCTCCCGAGTTCATTAATGACGTGCATACTTTTCTGCTTGCGGCTGAGGCAAACAAGCGAGCGGATGGTTTTATGTATTGTCCATGTGCTGGCTGTAAGAATGGTCGCAATTACTCTACGTCAAGAACCATTCACGTCCACTTGTTTGAGTCCGGTTTCATGCCCCACTATAATGTTTAGACCAAGCATGGAGAAAGAGGGGTTATGATGGAAGACAATGAAGAAGAAGAGGACGACGACAACTATCCTGGCCATGGGTTCCCTGAATACAATGATACAACAATGAGGGAAGAAGCTGAGCCGGTAATGCGGGAAGAAGCTGAGCTGGCAATGCGGGAAGAAGCTGAAGAAGAGGCATCGGATGAGCCCGTTGATGATCTAGGTCGGGCCATTGCCGATGCAAAGAGAAACTGCGCAAGTGATTTGGAGAAGAAGAAGTTGCAGCGCATGTTAGAGGATCACAAAAAATTGTTGTACCCGAATTGCGTAGGTGACAAGAAAAAGCTGGGCACCACACTGGAATTGCTGCAATGGAAGGCAGAGAATGGTGTATCTGACAAGGGATTTGGAAAGTTGCTGGTAATGATAAAGGATATGCTTCCAAAGGACAACGAATTGCCCGAGAGTATGTACCAAGCAAAGAAGGCTGTCTACCCTCTAGGGTTAGAGGTGCAGAAGATACATGCATGCCCTAATGATTGCATCCTCTACCGCGGTGAGTACGAGGATTTGAACGCTTGCCCGGTATGCGGTGCATTGCGCTATAAGATCAGCCGCGATGACCCTGGTGATGTCGAGGGCGAGCGCTCCAGGAAGAAGATTCCTGCCAAGGTGATGTGGTATGCTCCTATAATACCACGGTTGAAACGTTTGTTCCAAAACAAAGAGCATGCCAAGGCGATGCGATGGCATAGAGAAGACCGTAAGAAAGACGGAAAGTTGAGAGTACCCGCTGACGGGTCGCAGTGGAGAAAAATCAAAAGAAAGTATGGGAAGGAGTTTGCAGATGACGCAAGGAACGTATGGTTTGGTCTAAGCGCAGATGGCATTAATCCTTTTGGGGAGCAGAGCAGCAACCATAGCACCTGGCCTGTGACTCTATGTTTGTATAACCTTCCTCCTTGGTTGTGCATGAAGCGGAAGTTCATTATGATGCCAGTGCTCATCCAAGGCCCTAAGCAACCCGACAACGACATTGATGTGTACCTAAGGCCATTAGTTGAAGAACTCTTACAAATGTGGAATGGAACAGGTGTACGTGCATGGGATGAGCACATGGGGGAAGAATTTGACCTAAAGGCATTGCTGTTCGTGACAATCAATGATTGGCCTGCTCTCAGTAACCTTTTAGGACAGACAAACAAGGGATACCACGCATGCACGCACTGTCTGGACGATACCGACAGTATATATTTGGCTAATTGTAAGAAGAATGTGTACCTAGGACAACGTCGATTTCTTCCGAGCAGGCATCCCGTAAGAAAGAAAGGCAAGCATTTCAAAGGTGAGGCGGATCACCGGACGAAGCCTCGCCACCGTACTGGTGCTGATGTACATGATATGGTCAAGGATTTGAAGGTGGTCTTTGGAAAGGGTCCTGGTGGACAACCTGTTTCGAATGACGCTGAGGGACGCGCACCCATGTGGAAGAAGAAACCTATATTTTAGGACCTGCCCTATTGGAAAGACCTAGGGGTCCGCTCCGCAATCGACGTGATGCACGTGACGAAGAATCTTTGTGTGACCCTGCTTGGCTTCTTGGGCGTGTATGGGAAGACAAAAGATACACCTGAGGCACGGGAGGACCAGCAACGTATGCACGGAAAAGACGGCATACATCAGGGTCATGCAAGCTACGCTCTTACCAAAGAAGAGAAGGAAATCTTCTTTGAATGCATGCTTAGTATTAAGGTACCGTCTGGCTTCTCGTCGAATATAAAGGGAATAATAAACATGGTAGAGAAAAAGTTCCAGAACCTAAAGTCTCATGACTGCCACATGATTATGACGCAACTGCTTCCGGTTGCATTGAGGGGGCTTCTACCGGAAAACGTTCGATTAGCCATTGTGAAGCTATGTGCATTTCTCAATGCAATCTCTTAGAAGGTAATCGATCCAAAAATCATACCAAGGTTAGAGAATGATTTGGTGCAATGTCTTGTCAGTTTCGAGTTGGTGTTCCCACCATCCTTCTTCAACATCATGACGCACGTCCTAGTTCACCTATGCGAAGAGATTAACGTTTTGGGTCCTGTATTTCTACACAATATGTTCCCCTTTGAGAGGTTCATGGGAGTCTTAAAGAAATATGTCCATAACCATGCTAGGCAAGAAGGAAGCATCTCCAAGGGCCATGAAAATGAGGAGGTCATTGAGTTTTGTATTGACTTTATTCCTGACCTTAAGCCGATTGGTGTTCCTGAATCGCGGCATAAGGGCAGACTGGATGGAAAAGGCACGCTAGGAGGGGAACAAATAATATGTATGGACGGACATTCTCTCACTGAAGCACACTACATAGTTCTACATAATTCCGCCTTGGTGGCTCCGTATATGGATGAACACAAGAATTTGCTACGCTTCAAACACCTGGAGCGGTCTGATGACTGGATTACACGTGAACAAACCAGGAGTTTTGCTAGCTGGTTGCAGACACGTACCATGCACGACACCTCTATTGAAGATGACCTGTACTTGCTGTCCCAGTTACCATCTTCGAATATAATGACTTTCAAAGGGTACGAGATAAATGGTAATACATTTTACACGATCGCCCAAGATAAGAAGAGCACCAACCAAAACAGTGGTGTCCGCTTTGATGCAGAAACCAAGACAGGAAAGGAAACATATTATGGTTATATACAGGACATATGGGAACTTGACTATCGACGTGGTTTGAAGGTCCCTTTGTTTCGGTGCAAATGGGTCAATATGACACGAGGCGGGGTAACGGAAGACCCACAGTACGGAATGACAACAGTGGATCTCAACAATCTTGCGTATGCAGACGAACCATTCGTCCTAGCCAATGATGTGGCACAGGTTTTCTATGTGAAGGACATGTATACCAAGCCAAGAAAAAGAAAAGATAAGGAAGCGAATGCATCATACGATGAGCCAAAGCGGCACATAGTTCTTTCTGGGAAGAGAAACATCGTGGGAGTGGATGACAAGACAGACATGTCAGAAAATTATGAAAAGTTTGATGAAATTGCTCCATTCACAGTGAATATTGACCCGAGCATCCCGTTAGATGATGAAGATTTTCCATGGTTACGGCGCAAAGGGACACACGCGAAGAAAAAGTTCCACACCCAAAGATTTGGGATGTGATCGGCTTCACTATCATCACTTTCTTTTGTGTTTCACACCCAGGAGGGAATCTCTGTAATAGTTAGGTAGTTATGTGTTTTGGCATTTGAAACGCGAAGAAATTTTATGTGCAAACAAATTCTTTCATGCCTTTACTGATTTTTAAAGTTAAGTTATTCACAAACTAGTGATTGACACTAATTTCAAATAATTCAAAATTTAAACTATTCAAATTTGAAAACTACGGGCACTAACAGAAAGTTTGTAATTTTTTGTACCTAAAGCAAAAATATTCACAAAGAAACTCTAAATACACAAAAAAACAACTGAAAATAAATAAAGCAAAAAAAGAAAAAAGCCCGCCTACTGGGCCAGAGCGGCCTGCATACGACTAGAAACCCAACCTGTTGTTGGGCCAGGATGCAGGCCCACAAAGGCCCGGTAGGCCCACAAGGCAGCACAGAACATGTAGGCCCAGTAGGCCTGCTTTGGAGAGGAGCTCGAGAGAGCTACCGCACGGGGGTTTATAAACCAGTGCGGACGCCCCTCGGCTAGCGAGGTGGGACTAAACTTGCCGCACAGCACCTTGCCAGCGCACCCCCTTTAGTACCGGGTGGTGGCTCCAACCGGTACTAAAGGCCCCCCCCCCCTTTAGTACCGGTTGGAGCCACCACCCGGTACTAATGGGTGTGCGGTTCCCGCCGCTTGGCCTGGCCAAAACAAGCCTTTAGTACCGGTTGGTGGCTCCAACCGGTACTAAAGGTCCATCCTATATAACTAAATACTTCAAAAATTTCAGTTTCTCATCTGCTTCTTCTCCTCTGCCCCGTCGCCCGCCGCCCCCATCTCCATATCCCTCGCCGCCGCCCCGTCCCAGTC
>NC_041392.1:658341490-658358260 GCF_002162155.2 Triticum dicoccoides
ACCGCCCCTTCCCTGTCCCCATCATCGCCATCCCCATCGTCGCCGCACCCGTTGCCGTCCCCGTCGCCTCTCGCCTCGCCGGTGAGCACACACACACACATACATTTTTTTAGTTTTTTAGTTATAGAAATAGTTATAAAAATGTTATAAATTTTCTTTTTTTAGTTATAGAAATAGTTAGTTATATAGCATTGTTAGAAATGTTATAGAAAAGTTAGAATTGTTAGGATTTTTTTTCTGTTTTTTAGTTATAGAAATAGTTATAAAAAAGTTAGAATTTTTTCTTTTTTAGTTATAGAAATAGTTAGTTATATAGCATTGTTAGAAATGTTATAGAAAAGTTAGAATTGTTAGGAATTTTTCTGTTTTTTAGTTATAGAAATAGTTATAAAAAAGTTAGAAATTTTTCTTTTTTTAGTTATAGAAATATTAGGAATGTTATACAAATGTTAGTTATATATATAGAAATGTTATAATTTTTTTTCTTCTGTTTTTTAGTTATAGAAGTATCAGAAATGTTATAGAAATGTTAGTTATATAGCATTGATAGAAATGTTATAGGAATGTTAGTTATATAGAAATGTTAGAAATTTTAGTTATCAAAATCCAATCATTAAAAAAATGTTACTTTTTGCGGGCATATAGCTAGTATTTGTTCTCGACGATGCCCGGCCCGCATCCTCGCCGTCGACCCGTCCGCGACGACATCCGGGTGACCCATGTCCGGGACTGGGCTCCGCCGGGCTGGCACTGGGAGGTGCTGCCTGGAGGGGCGCGCCGCTTGATGAGGAACCCGGCCCCGGTCGTCGACCCTGATCTCGTTTGGTGGCGTTCGCGTGGGCCAGTTTTGGTGCGGAAGGAGCCGGCCCCGCCGGAGGTGGTACGTCGCCGTGTCAGGGAGGAGGACGAGCACGTCCATCGCTACATGGTTGCGTTAGAGGGCGGCAGGTTCTCCAATACCTGGCAGTTTCTTCAGGGATCTCACTTCAGCTATGATCATGTGAGGGTTCCTTCTCTTTGGGTGTCCACCGCCCGCGCCGCATGATCCGACGATGTATTCGAGATTATATCTATTATTCAAGACGATGTATTCGAGATTATATCTATTATTCCAGACGATGTATTCGATATTATATCTATTAGTCAAGACAATGTATTCGAGATTATATCTATTATTTGAGACGACGTATTCGAGATTATATTCGATGATGCTTATTATGTACTATGATTGATTCAGTTTTTCCTTATTAATTGATTGCATCCATGCATTGTAATTTGAATATATTTCTTTTGGATTTGTTAAACAAAACCTATGGCGGACAATACCGACAGAGAGGGAGAAGAGGCCCTGTTCAATATCATACGCAATCCTCGCGGGCCAGATGATGATCAGAATGAAGAAGATTATGACGGCTCCGAATATCTAAACAACACCGGGGAGGGTGATATGATATTCGATCGCGACGACCGAATTGATGAAGTCATGAACTATGAACATGACGAAGAAAATGTTGATCTTGAAACAACAAAGACCGGCGAGGTATATATATTTATATAAGTAGGCATCTGGTGATCATCACATGTTTTAAATGACTTGAAGATATATTAACGAATCGATCTTTCTTCTTTCAGCCATCTGGATCGAGCAAATCTTCAGGCAACAGGACGAAACGAGGCCCGAACAAAAAGTTGAATTCATCAGTGCGGAGTTCTTGTGAAGGACCAACTCCCGATCTCCCTTCAAGAATGGAGAGAGCCAGCAAAGCCATGTCCAGGAGTTACTTTTGTCAACGACAGGCAAAAACATTTGCTTTGGGAAACGCTCATGGAACATTTCACCCTACGAGATCATTTCATAGATGCAGATGTGGAGAAAGTCAAGGACGCTGCTCTTAGGAAGATGGCGGTTGCATTCAAGAACCACAAGATTCGTGAATGGGCCAAGTACGTCAACGGAGGAAGGAAGACTCCAGTATTCGAGGGAACACTAGAGAACCAAAGTGCTCATTGGGACGATTTCATGAAATTCAAGGATTCGGAATTATCTAAGGAACGGTCGAGAATAAACAAGGCCAATGCCGCAAAAAAGGATAAGTTCCATAAGCTGGGGCCAGGTGGCTATGCGGTGGGAATGCCTAAGTGGGATAAGTCTGAGAAAGAGATGCTCGATGCAGGTGTCACTCTAGAAACATTGAGCTGGCCCCCAGGTGCAGGACTTGGTTCTATGCGCATGGGGGGGAGTTGGACCCGAAGACAGGCAAAGTTTCGAAGAAGGCATGTCTGGACGGAGCCGAAGATAAGCTACTTGTTGCAATGGAAGAGGCTCGATCCGGGTTGTTCGATCCCAACAGAGAGAACGACGAGCTTACGCGTGCCCTGGGAAATCCTGAACACCCGGGAAGAACACGAGGCATGGGCGCTATTCCGTGGTATGAGGGGTTTTCAGACTAGAACACCGACTACAGAACCCGTGCGAGAAAGAAGATTGCAGAGGAGAGGAAGATGGAGGAGGAGCAGAGGAAGCTAGACTATGAACGCCTTCAAGGCCTAGAATCAGCGCACGCGGACTTGGCAATCAAATTCCAACGGCAGTAGGAGCAGATTGACTCACTTAGCCAGCAAAGGGGGTCTCAACAGCTAGCGGATGATCCACCAATGGATAGCACCGTCCCATCCATGCCGAGAAGCAACATGGGTTCCGCCCCGGGCGACGCATTGCTGGATAGCTACCCAGTGGATGACATCATGGAGAACACTAACTGCGAGCTACACTTCAAAATGAAGAACATATCCATGAAGGTGGCGGACGCCCTTGCTTTTACAAATCCCCCCGAGGCAACCTTCCATTGCAACCCGATTCCAGCGGGCTATGCTCGTGTCTTGGTTGATGAGGTGGTGGACCAATATTCGAGGCTAGAGCTTGACATTCCTGGAGGTGACGATGAGCACACACTAGGAGAGGCCAACCATCATATCATCCTATGGAGAAAGGATTGCATCATCTTTCGAAGGCCACCGACACCGCGTCATCCGACTCCTCGTCGTAGTCCGCCACCGAGTCAGCAGACTCCCGCTCCTCCAAGTCCACCAACGCGTCAGGCCACTCCTCCTCCAAGTCCGGCACAGCTTCAGGCCACTCCTCCTCCAAGTGCGGCAAAGCGTCAGGCCACTCCTCCTCCAAGTCCGGCACAACTTCAGGCCACTCCTCCTCCAAGTTCGGCACAGCTTCAGGCCACTCCTCCTCCTCCAACTCAGCCACGTCAGCCGTCTTTGCCGCCTCAGCAATCACGGAAGAGAGCCGCCTCAGCTATGGTGCGTAGCGGTACAAGTCGAGGTAGTACTGCAGGTACAGGTGGAGGCAAGCGATTTCAATATGGTCCAAGCCTCGCGCCTCTTCCGCAGGGGCCTTACGACAAGTCCGAGGAGGAAAACGTAGCCATATCAAAGGCTGAGGTGGAAGCCCATTTTGCACCGAAACCGCCACCGCCGCCAAGGGAGAAAGTGCCTGTGGAAAAGAGTGACCACTTCATTCGTATGGCTAGACCACCAGCTCCCAAGCCTGTTGACACAGACTATGAGCGCCACCTCAGGAAGTTAAATCGAGCACGTCTACAGAAAGAGGCGAGCTCGAGCTCAAGCAAATCAGCTGGCAAAAAATGCGGTAAAATCGTTCCCCAGCTGGGAGAACAGGCGGCGCAATCAATCCCCTCGCTTGTTGTGCCAACAACACATGAGAGTAGGCGCGCCCAATATTATTGTGGGCAAACTGTTAACGTTCCCGGGCTGGGCGATGTGCTAATAACTGAGGAGCATATTGCGCAGGCTGAATCGATCGGGATCACAGTTGGACAACTCCTCGATATCGAGCCCATGTCTCCGACTAGAGAGGAGGAAATAAAACGGAAATATGCTCGGGGCCAACCTTTGGTCAAGCCAGAGGAGGTCAATAAGCTCCCAACGAGAATGTATGAATTGCATCAATGGTACATGGACATTACCAAGATTTCCAATCGAGAGTCCCTCATGGTGAATGTCAACGAGGAGCATTACTACCATAAGAAAGCTGTGACCGTTGAGTATTCAGAACTTTTTCAGCTATACAATAAAGACGCACTCGACAAATCTATTGTCAGTTGCTATTGTCTGTAAGTGATTTCTTTCTGTAATTTAAGTCTCAAGCTAGCTGATCATTTTGATCAATCATTACCTATAATTATCCTCACTATATTCTTTTCTGTGGTATTATGCAGGATGAAGATTTATGAAATGAAAAAAGGTGGACGCTATGGCATTGGGTTCGTTGACCCAAATACCATTAATGAATACACATGGAAAATAGATCCATATCACGCAAAATGTGTAGAGGAAAGCATGCTACGGTTCTTCAAGGAACTCAAATACAATGAAGATATACTACTTCCTTACAACTTCCAGTGAGTCACACTGTCTTGTACTACAAATTCTGTTTTTCCCTACTAGCTATAGCTACATGTTTTTGCTTACATATGCCCTCTTAATTAAGACATGCAAATGTGTGTGCATGCATATTTCACTAGATCTTGTTAATAATTAAAGTTGATGAAGGAACAGTTGAAGTACTAGACTCGCTACTTAAGAAAGCAAGTGACTACACCATCGTGAAGGGGATAGTCAACAGGTAAATCATTATTAACTATATCTCGGCCTATTTAATTAGTTCGTCATTTCCTGATAAGAACTATTTAATAACCCATTTATTCATTTTCTTTGTCGGCGGGCAGGGCTTGGGCAAAGTTCATCAGGGCCACTCCAGTCCCATGGAAACAAAGTCTGAAATGGTATCGACCCAAGGTAAGTAATTAAGTAGTACTAGCTAGCTGCCATCTCTTTAATTATCATGCTTGATTAATTATTATCTGATCAAAATTCCATTCTCGTAAAGGCCCTGAAGCAGGCGCCGGGGAATGATCTATGTGCATACTACGTTTGCGAGAACATTCGCATGATGGCGTCCGAAAGGAGCAAATCTCAAAGACAGGAGTGGGACGATATCGATTGTCAGAACACTATTCACAATTTTAACACCATTATCGATATCTAGTCACACAACTAATACACATGCATATTGATCTCCTTCTTAACAGTTCAAAGAGGTGCGGGACAAGCTCCTAGCACAGGACCACATAGAAGCAATTCAAGAGGAAATAGCGGGATTTTTGCTCGACCAGGTCATAGATCCCAAAGGAGAATACTATTACCCGCTACCGCCCCCATGAACCACTTCCAATTGTTATCGTGCTCCGAAGGCACCAATTATCTAGGCTAATGCCACTGGCTCCGAAGGCACCAATTAGGAGAAATTGTATATATATACATGTGTGTATATATGTGTGAATTAATTAATGGTGGTTGTGAGACATTCGATGATATATATATATATTATGATCGGTTCTACTAGAAATTCTATTTATATATATGCATAACGTGTACAATATGTAGTATCGTAAAATACCAGCAAACGAAAAAGAATTAAATGGAAAACACAAAATTAAATGAAAAAGAAATCATAAACCCAACCCCCCCAACATTTTAATACCGGTTGGTGACACCAACTGGTACTAAAGGGCTCCCTGCCCCCGAAGCTGGCTCGTGCCACGTGGTTGCCCTTTAGCACCGGTTCGTGTTGAACCGGTACTAAAGTGGGGGGGCTTTAGTGCCTACATTTTAGCGCCGGTTACCAAACCGGCACTAAAGGGCCTTACGAACCGGTGCTATTGCCCGGTTCTGCACTAGTGGTAGTTATTCCGCATCTAAGCCGGCTGGGTAGCCCGCCGGATACGAGCTATGCAGCTCGCTGATCCACCTCCCTCCCCTCGCCCGACGGAGCCAGTTGCCGCCCCAAGCCGTGGAATTTTGCCATGTGTTGTTTTCATGGACTAGCAAGATGCCCGTGCATTGCACGGAACATCAAGATGCATTTTTTTACAAACTCCCGCATGCATGCAAGGGATAATTAATGTCCTCCTTTGCTAGTACGACGAGGCAAACACCATTAAAATTACATCGATTAGTGTTAGTGGCCTTGTATATCTGCAAATTGTAATTTTGATAGTGGCCCCTTGTATATAAAAATGGAGGGAGAAAGATGAGAGATAAGGTGAGGAGGAGTGGGGCGTGGTGGTGACTGGTGGTCGGACTGGGCGGAGGCATGGGGATGGACGGCGCATTATGTCTAGGTTTGTATCTCTCACACACACACCCACGTAGGTGGGGGACGTGCACGAAGAGAAGAGGTGCACGCACGATGCACGTACTCCCGTCTCTTTCCCAACCACACCCGCGCGGGTACATAGTGGAGCTCATTTCTGTACGAAAAAGGCAGCCCACGTGGTAATTTGGCATGTGTACTGGTTGTCCACTTGGTGGAGGGAGGATCGTCTACCACGGGTGAACAAACAAATTGTGACTTGACGCATTATGTTAAATTAAAAAAAGAGGCAAACCATGTGGGGTCTACCTTAGAGGCAAGGCTCTATACACTGGAGTACTTTTGATGTGTTCCGTTAACTCGCAGAACAAGGAGAAGCTTGATTAGTACGCCGTCTCCCCCGCCCACAGGCGCGGTGGCTCACAGGATGAGGTGAAGCTTGCTTACTAGTACACCTTACGCCCGCTCCCTCGCCCACGCGCGCGGTGGCTCGCAGCACGAGGAGAAATTTTTACTACTCCCTCCGTTTACTCCTCGTCCCTACTACGTACTTTGGTTAGTACTCCCTCCATTTACTTATACAAGGCCACTATAAAAAATACATTTTGCATCTATACAAGGCCACAAATAGTAATCGAGACAAAAGTTACTACTCCCTCCTTTCCAGTTTATGGCTCAATTTCAAAATCTCTCCAACCAAGGTAGACGGTGAGTGGTCGAATTATTTTCGTATTTTGCACAAGTAATTAGTACGCTTGTTTTTCTCAAGAAGTTATGTTTACCGAGGCATTAATTAGAACGAATGCATGAATGACCACTAAATTTCCATGAACTTGTACATGCATTGGTTAGTTTCCTCTTGACACTGCTTGCGTCGGGTGATCTAATGCACCTCGAAATCCAACATGTAATGGTACTACTACTAGTATAGTAGAATTGAGACTTATCAAACGGAAAAACGAATGTTTTTTTAGATGAGCCCTATAAACTCTAGTGGGTACGTACTCCGTAAAAACAGATTTTCCAAAACTAAGTCGCTCCCTTTCATGAATTCTGTAGTATACTCCTCCGTCGATGCTCCCTTTCATGAATTATGTACTTCCTGTCGCCGACATGTGGGGCATATTGCAACCGGGTTGACGTGTCAAGCACCAAATAACAGTGCAGAACAGCAGGGGGGACGCACCCCACTCATACCGGCCCAGTAGTAGTAATGAGCAATGAGACGTCAAATCACAATGCCGCACTTTCCCAGACGGACGAAGCAACCATTATTTCACACTTCGGTTTGCCATCATCTCAAACCATGTACTAGTATTGCTTCTGCCTCAAGAGGGACACGCACATCGCCTTGGTACATCATGACACGTGGGACCGCATGACAGGCCATGCTCCCCCGCCGATCGCTCGGTAAAATCACCTCATTTTTACTATACTTCCTCCGTATCGGTTTACTACATGGCATGCACGTCGTTCTAGGTTGAGAATTTAACTGGCTATATGTGTGATGAACAGTACTCTAGCCTTTTAAAAAATGTATACTTTTGTACAACAGTACTATCGATGGATTGCGCCATGGAGCAAAAAATTGAAATTAAAAAAGGTGGTACATATAGAGAGCGCTCGTCGCCAAATTATGCATATAGTACTATTAAAAAGCCTAGTCACAATAATGGTGTCCAGCACAACCCACCCCTCAAATAAAACTAAGAGGGTGCTTGGATACGTTTTAGTCCCATGACTAAAAGTAGTGGGACTAAAACATGCTAGCCTCACCCATGCTTGGATCCAAATACTAAAAAGGCTAAAGTCAAGTTAATGAGCATTTATTATCCTCCAAACCCTCCAATCCAGAACTCGCCTGTGTTAAAGGAGAGGAGTTAAATGAGTAGAGAGAGGACTAATCCACATTTTAGTAGGGGTACCCCTGACTAAAATTTTTTAGTCTCAAGACTAGTTTTAGCCCCTCTTTAGGCTGGTCGTAATGGTAGTATCATAACTAGTATCATGCATGCCAACTAGGCAATTTTGATGAGGTGTCATAGTATTAAATGAAGAAAGAGAGGGTGGAGTATCATATCATGATACTGTATCATAATAAATGCTATGCTACTTTGTGTCATGCATGGCAATAAATAGAGTACTACATGATACAAATATGTGATACTATGCATTAGGGAGGTAGTATCATACACTAGTATCATATGCATGATACTAGTATATGATACTCCCCATTACAACCAGCCTTAGTCAGGGGTGCTTGGAACTTTAGCCTCTTAAAGAGACTATTTTTAGTCGGACTAAAATAAGTCCCTTGGATCCAAGCACCCTCTAAGCATCCTGGAATTCTTTGACAAAACTAAGCACCCTGAAATTCTTTGACAACTAAACTGCTGGCTATATGATGTTGGCCATATATATTATACGTATATAATGTGAAGAAACGAGTGGTAGTACTATACCAACTAAAAGATGAAATGTAAGAAATACTAGTATGTACGTACTGAAGAGTTAAAGTAACAAGAAGAAACATAACATAGTTCTGCTGGGGGCTCAACACAACACACCCCTCAAATTAAATTAAGCACACCTGAAATTAAACTTTGCAACTATTCCGGTAGACACTACATTAGAACCACCATGAGCAACGACACTGCCACCTTACTCGGAGTCCTTGTCCACGTCCTCGACTTCGTCCTTGTCCCTCTTCCTCTTGGCCGATACTTCTTTGCTTGAACCGCACACTTGGCTGTTGCTCTTCATCCAACCCTTGTAGATATTGAAGCAAAGGTAGCCATCCATTGCAGCGTAGTGGATGTGGTCTATATCTAGTACATTCCGCTGCCATGCATGACGATGAAACGTGTAATGAGGCTTCTCTAGTTTACCGTACGAAGGATGAACCATGGCTCCTGCCAGGGTCAGCATTGAAGGCTGACGAGAGGACACCAGCCGATTCTTCTGGAGGTCGAAGGTGTTGCCTACAACGAGGCCTATCCGATGCAGGACTTCTTTGTCATTACCAAAGTCTACAGTAACGAATTTGACTAGGTTGCTCTCGAGGAAGTCCTTAAAATCCTGGCATTCAACATCGGCATGGCATATGTGGTAGACCAAGCATAAGTCATGCACGCAAACCTGGATCACGGCGGGCTTCTTCCTCTCTTCGTCCTTTAGATCCTTCTCTCGTCCCAGGACTGTGGTGTACTCAACATCTAGCCCAGCGACCCACTCATCATCTGAGTCTTCGAACATGCGTCTGAAGCGAGAAAGGCATCCTTTCACCGTCGCGGAAGAATGGGTGTAGATGACATCGAACTCATCGCCGGTGATGGTTCTAACCTTGTACTCACCGCCGATCGTGGAGATTTGGGACGCCATGGATTTGGGAGGAGGGTTAGGATTAGTGGAACTGCCATAATGTGAATGGACGGGACGACTAGGAGCGAACCGCCGTAGTATTGAAGGACGTGCGGGGACGAGTAGGAGCGAACTGCCAACGTGCGAACGGCAGGGTAGTGGCTTTCCATTCTCCCATGATACGGGCTTCCGAGAGCCCTTGGATCTGAGATCGAACGGTTGCATGGCGTGATTCTAGACCTATGGGTGAATATCCTATCCTGGAGGATTATTCTGCAAATTTTCAGCAACTTAGCATGCGACCGTTTGATCTCAGATCCAAGGGCTGCCAGCAGCCCGTATCATGGTCGCGCCTACCATGACCGTCGCGTCGCTCGCGCGGTCGCGCCCTTGGAGATTTAACACGGTGCGTTAGGCTATCTGATGTTGGCATGTCATACTTAGTCATCACTTAGTCACTCATACTACACCATGGTTGGCTATAAGTGTATTTTTTACTCCTCTCTATCTCTTTCTTCGTACTCAAGGAAGAAACGGTGCTAAGCGCGTGTATTTATTGCATTTGCCAAGGAGTGACCTCTTCCAATGAAATGGTGTTGCTAAGTTTGCTTCATTTAATTAGCTACAGACTCAAAATTGTCTTTTCACCTAGGTACACGCGCTTAGCATCGTTTCTTCCTTGGGTCACCAAACTAGTCTCTCTCTTCTTGATTAACTTGCCACATCAGACTTTATGCTTATGTGGCAAGCTTAAGCACCTATAGGAGCAAGTAAAAGTAAGTACAATAGTGTGCTTTGCATGGCACTTTTGCATATGTGGAGGAAAGAGAGGCAAGGAAAAAGTGGAGAAGTGGGCTCTCATGCAAGAGGCAGCCTCTACTACATGGTGGAGCATTGGGAGAGGCACCTGTATGGAGGTGGTCAGGAATCTGGGAGACTCACGCCGGTCGTAGCGCCACAGTTAAAATGATAATGGCAAGTCAAATCACGGGGCCCCACCTATCCAGCAGTAACTCGCTATCAAATCACACAGCCCTAGGTTTGCAGCAGCCTACTCCCTCGTCTTCTCGCGTCTCTGTCGAACCGACTAGGCGGAACTGCCCCGCCGCCTACCGCGTAGGAAAAGCCCCGCCCTCGACTTTTAAATACAACTACATCCGCTTAAGAATCCAATGATATACTTTTTGTGACATAGTAACTCATATTTAGTTAGTCAAATGGATGACCTAGAACTATGTGCAGGCCCTATAAACCGAGACGCCTAAAAATAAAAAAAATGAGACGAAGAGGGTAGTTCAGCACGTATCTTTTTAGATCAATATAGTCGGGATTCACCAAGGAGAAAAACCAAGTGGTAGGCTGCTCCTGTCGTGTTGGCATAGCAACTCAAGCAGGGTCAGTACACACACGAAATGGCGACACACTTAACAGGACCCCTTTGGCCAACATGTGGCTCATCCACCGTCTTGTTCCACGTGCGATGCACCAAATTACAGTTTGGAGCAGCGGTTGGAATTGGAGGCACCCCGGTCGTAGCGCCGCAGTAGTAGAAAATGAGCGACGAGGGGTCAAATCACAAAGCCCCACCTTTCTCGCATTAAGCTGGATGGACGAAGCAACCATCATTTCACTCTAGGGTGCAAGAGCATAAAGAAAAGAGAAAACAATGATGCGTGCGGCAGCTACCTAGGGCACCCTAGGGTAGGGGGTCTCCACTACAGATCCTTTTTTTGAAAGCGCCTCCACTACAAATCGGCTTCTCCCTCGTCCTCTTGAAGAAAACCGATGATGAGTGCGGTGGTAGGGTTTGTAGGAGCACTACGGCGTGCGGGGCCACGCCGTAGTAAACGGGTTCAAGCCGACGCCTTAAATATGTGTGGGCCGCTTGGTTTTATAGGAATGAGGCAACATTTTGGGTTCGGGGACCAGTGGAGATATAGCACGTACAAAAAATTGTGGACGTAGGTTCGACCGAAAGGAAATGATGCATGGGCCCTGCATTTTGATATACCCAGGGCCGCGTGAAATTTGCTACTCTACTCAAAACTAGTAAGGTACACATGTATTGAACGCATGAGATTTCGAAACCAAATTATGAATAAATACACACTATAGGATGTAAAGCTTTGAGTCATATATGCATGATGTAGATGTTTGTTTAGTTCTTATAGTTCATCACATTCAAAATCAATAAGTTTTATAAAAATGTTAAGATTCATGGGGTTGTGCATTGTACTCCCTCCGTTCCAAAATAGATGACCCAACTTTGCACTAACTTTGTACAAAGTTAGTGCAAAGTTGGTTCATCTATTTTGGAACGGAGGGAGTAAATCATAAAGTAAAAAACAAATAATGGCAATTCATTTAGAAAATAATAATCAATTATGATACAGAAGATTCTAGAACAAACGAGAAGTGCTTGTGTTTTGAGGTTTGTGCATTATGCTTAAGTTCAACCATGGAGTCTTCTAAATTGTACATGTGGCAGATCTGGTGGAATGTTGATGATATCCAATGGCCAGCACTGCTCGGATTTGCCTATCTCTGCACTGTCGGGTTAGCTTCATCCAGCGACCATCTTTCAAAGTTATTGGCACACTATATAGTTCTTGTGCCATAGTTGCATGTTTTGGAAAAAAGCTACTAGTGGGTTGTACTATCTATTTAGGAATAGAAGATGTATACATGGAAGTTGTAGGGAAAGAGATGACATGGAGCATCTCAATTCCTATGAGTAGGGATTGAAAAAGAGATGTCATTTGGTTCACATCATAGGAACTTTTCTATTGAATATAGAGATGACATGTTTCTCAATTCCTATGAGGAGGGATTAGAAAAGAGATGTAATTTGGTTCATATCATAGGAACTTTTCTATTGAATATATGCTAATGTTTATTTTCCTTTGAAATTAAGGGAGTATAGGAATCCATTCATATGAACCCAGTGGCTCTAAAGCTATAGAAATGATATCATGTTTATTTCCTTTGAAATGTGGAGTATATGAATCTATTCCTATGAACCAATTGGCTCTAAAGGAAAAAATCCTATAAAAATCATATCATATAGAGTTCCTATGATATTCCTCGACACTAAAGGATGCTTGAAATTGCTGCGGGTGATACGATGGTCTTTCTTTGTAGACTCCTCACCCAACTTTATAGTTACCTCTCGAAGATGAATGAAATGATATATACATGGTATTCTACATGTGCAATTTGGTACACGAAGACTCGGTAAAAGTTTGCGAGGTTCGAATTTTCAATAAAGCTATATGCACTGCATCTCGGAACGGAGGGAGCATACAACAGTTGCTAACACTCACGTGGAAGATTTATGTGTAGGAGGAGTGGTTGTTCTATTAAATGACATGGCAAAACTGACACTGTCGGATGCCGATCTAACGGTCCTTACGGCGTTCGTCAGGAAAAGGCTTGTGGCGAACGTTTGTCGGATAATGATTTATGGACACATGCATTGCATTGATACGTGCCCCCCTCTCTCTCACGCACACGCACCCTCACGAGTCACGACTCTCCCGAGTCCTCTCGCAGACTCGCACGTCGCACCCACCATCTATCTGCAGGTAGACGTCACGCACATATGTGCTCTTCACACCCTACCCTGAGAACTTCTAAAAAACAAAAGACGGCGCGCACATTTTATTTTAGCTCACACGTCACACACTTGTACTATTATTCTTGCGGTGAACGTTCTTTGGGCATAGTATATTGTACTCTCACGAAGAGAAGCGGTGCACGCACGCACTAGTTCTCTCACACCCACTCGCGGGTACACGTAGGAGCGCATTTTTTGAAGCTGGTACAACAAAATCACTCCACTATATATAAAAGCAGGAGCCATAGTGCTTGCTTTACTAGGGTTCCTCTCGTTCACTCTCTCATGCTCTCCAGATCTAAGCAACACATAGGTGGCCACACTCTTTCTCAGCTCACGACTGGTCACAAATCCGGCCGGACAACCTCGACCGGGGTAGGGGTGTAGGTGCATCGTTCACACTGTCGTCAGCGGCGAGGGAGGAGACCAACGGCTGCCAGCGTGTCCCGATGGGCGGCCGTGTCGTTCTCTCCGAGAGAGCGCCGGCTCGGGAGGGCCTCCGACCCCTTCTTCCTTCCTGCAGTATTGTGGCCAAGATGCGGCCTCCCGACGCCATCTTTGTGACATGCCGACGACCCTCAGGTATATATTCCTTCAAAACCTGCCTTGCTCTACTACCCCAGCTCCCTTCGTGCGGATCCTTTTCTACTTTCGTCCGCTGTTCCAAAGCCACCTAGACTTCTACTAAGGCACGTGCTTTGCACGTATGTTCTGTATGATAGATACTCATATACCTTATTTTTAGAGAGAGAAATGGGTACTCATATCTTGAGTAGATATCATAGTGTGTTTGTTTGCATGATCTAAGGACTATTATGAAATAAGAAGCAAATCACTTGCACAAATCAAAGTGAGTTCCAAGTAAGAATTTGATTACAAGATAAAATTTGTAGTTTTATTATATGTTGTTTCCTGGGTTCCACTGATGTATAGTTCCAGAGTTGTTTGATGGTTTACATGCATGTTTATGGACTATTTTGTGCAACTAAATAAGTCATTTAGGTCTGAAAGACACTCATGTCCTATATTAGCTTGAGGTATAGCTTATGTATGACTGAAATAAAATATTACACTTTTTCTGTGAATAATAAAAATATTACATTTCTCGATGAAGCAGAATAAAACTTTAGCTAGCATCAGCCATGCAATGTTATGTTATGTGAACAATGTAAACCTTGCAGTATAGCGGCATCTAAAAAATCCATTTTTACAGTAATCTAAAAAAATTAGTTAGTAGTAGAGTGTTTATTTCCCAGGTGACAATGGGGAACAAAAATGTGCTAGCTATTTGCCAACTTGTCGTACTTGCATGTGAGGAGGTGGCAGCAGTTTCTAGACATTTCTCAACTTCAGTAGGTGCAATCCAGATTCAACGGGGACTTCTTTATTTGTTTACTTGGCGAGCAGAGTCGGCCATGTGCACAAGGAGCGGGAGCTAATCCGGTAGCTCTTAGCCGTCAGATCATGTCATCCTTTGTTTGATGGACGGTAGTGATATGCATGAGAGGGGAAATGAACGGTGGATTTTGAGCCAATGCTTGTTGGGGCGGGAGAACCGAAGATGGAGTGGTAAATCCAATTTCAAAACTGTCGCATTATAGTAGTAGTAGATTAGAAGTAAAGCTATTTCATACAGTCGACTCAAAGCGTTGGTTCAAATAGGGAAGAAAGTGGGAAAACTGTAGCATGAATCTAGGACTTGGTTCTAAGAGGAAACGGGGGAAAGTAGTAATATCTGTCACTGTTTAAATAACCGTATATCTTATTTGCGCAAACAGGGATATCTGTCTCCATATCGTTTCGGGATGTCTGTCTCCGTATCGTTTCTATCCGTGCAATCAAAAGCACACACCTCAGTTTTAGTACAACTGCGCAAAATGAGATGGCTATCCCTCGCTGCCGTCGTCTAACCTCCCGTCTTCAAAGTATCCCTACATTGGTGGTAACTAAGGTAGAATGACCAACGCAATCTAAAAGAAGCTGATTCATACGTTTTACTTCCTGATTGCAGTGCAGGGACGAGTGAAAACAACTGCATCCTAGTCCGGAATGCACTTTCTACCAGTTCATCCATGGACCAAGGACTAGCTGGCACGGCTGCACGACGGTTTTTTGGACAGGTGCGCGGACAAGAGGCATTGTGGTATGCTTATTTCTGCAAATAGCGGTGCTTAAATTTAGTGGAATGCATAAGCATTTTAGCTGGTCAGTACACTGCATGGTTCAGTTCAGCATTCCAGCTGATACCACAATTATAATTGGTTATTCTGGAATGAGAGAACCTAACCCTGAATGGTGGCAACAAGAAAAAACCAGAGTGAACTCCAGGAAATTTAAGCCTACCAGGAGGCCCTTTGCTCAGAGAGAAGCCTTGCTTGTTTTTTCCTGATTTGTAAACCTTCTCACAACTTGTCTTTTGCTGTGAACTAGTATATGTTTGTTATGTTCTATGAATCATTGAGATGTATAAAATTGCTTAACTTATGCTTTTCAAGTTTTTTATGAAGACGAGTTTAACGTGAGTGTTCCACATGAGCACTAGACTAGCATGTGAACGTTTGGAATTTATTACATTGTGGCCTCAATTAACTGCATGAACCACTGTAACAAGATACATAGTTGCTTATATGTCAGACAGCAGATTGTTGATTGTTAGCTGGTCGATAGCCTAGTGTTGAAGCGAGCTGAGCCAATGTGCCGTGTTTTGCACAACTGCTTACAAGTGGGGTAGCACCAACAGTGTTTACAAGTACTTATGTATACGTCGGCGCACGGTTCTCGAACGAGTGCTCTATTTCATCAAAACACACACTGCTCGTATGATAAACCGTGACAACTTATGTCTTACCATGCCATATTCATGAAAAAACTAGTGAGGACGCATCTGTTTCGGCAACAATTACGATGGTTCTCACATGATTCACGAGCACACAAAAGTAGCATCAGTTCCCATAGACGGATTCAAACAGAGTACTAGCCCCAGAGGGGTCGATAACAGGCAAGGTTCGGATAATTAGATACAATCCAAACTACTATTAAACACTAGCTGGGGCAACTATTTCATGCCTCAATCTAATTTGGGCTGGACACAAGACGGTCCTTCCTATGAACATCATCGAGGACGTCCCGCAGCAGCTCAATCCTGTGAACCTTCATGAAGACAACCTTGTGGCCTTGCCACTGATAAACTTGTTTGTGGAGGCATGCCACATCATCTTCCTATGTAAGCTTGACAAGAACAGTATTCCTCACAAACGAAGGAGTAGCTTTGAACTTCTTGTGCTTCAGTACACCCTGGACAACACGCCTGACAACAGTGAGGCTGGAATACAACTCTTCATTGGTATAACCGTAAATGGCTTCCAGGTTCCAACAGCCTAAGAACTCTATTTTCCCAGTGCGTATATTTAGGTCGTCCGCCTCATAGCGAGTGACATGTACAACCACACAATCCTTGTATGCATTAGGGCTCTAATTGAAACAGAAACACATTCTGAATTACTTTTCAGTATAAGAAACACAAGTTATTTAAACCACTACGTATACCATGGCATCGAAGCTAATAAAATTGTGCATTATTAATCACCACACACTTCCTTTTCTAAAA
>NC_041392.1:658358606-658364436 GCF_002162155.2 Triticum dicoccoides
GGGAAAACTGCTCCTGAAGTGCCACGGGGGATGTAACCTCAAACGGGGCGTTGACCATCTCAGTATCTGGGGTCGCCTTGGTGGTTGCCTCCATCTTCTTGGAGCTCTCTGTCTCGTGGGGATCAGCCTCCCGCGTCTGCTCCAATATCGGCAAATCTTTGCCTGGTTCTCCTTGGTCCATCATGAAACTGACGAATACTAGGAGTCCACTGAAAGGAAAACACAATCGCAATGACAATGAAACAAAAAAGAGAGTGAGGATCGGTTACTGCTTTGCAAAAGTTCTTTTTTTCCTCTGAACGAAAATATACCAACATCACGGATCCTCTTACCTTCCCTTCGTTCGGAGAGAAGAACAGTGGCAGATGCAAGTGTTGCCTTTCTTGAAGACGGTGAGGGAGAAGGGGATTCAGCGAAGAGTGAAATGATGGTTGCTTCGTCCGTCAAACTTAGACTACGGGGAGGTGGGGTTTTGTGATACGACGGCTCGTTACTGCCGCGCTACGACCGGGGTGACTCTCCGTCTGCATACTGCCTTCTAATTTGGTGGATGGCATTTGGGCCCGCGCGCTGCATGGCCCGCATGTCGGTGAACAAAAGTATAACGACATTCAGTAGAGGGAGACGTTTCAATGACCTAGGAGGAGCCAGAAGCGGTAGAGTGTCTCCACTGTACTAGTAGTATTTGTTTTTCTGGGTAGCTGTAGAGTGTCTCCACTGTACTAGTAGTAATTGTTTCTCGGGTCCCAAGACAAAACATCCCATCCACACTAGTAAATAGTAAAATCAATTCAAAAACCTGGGTGCTCTTCTTCCTCCTCGCTCCCACCCACCTCATGTCAGCTCGCTCCACTCGTACCCCCAAATTCCTCACCTCACTCCTATAGAAAACCCCAGCTCCCCTTCTTCCTCACTCCAACAGAAAACCCCCAGCTCCCCTTCTTCTTCGCTCGCACTACAACTAGGCTCGTCATTCGTTACTCTGCTCAAATCCATGAGCGCGACACGACGCCCTTGAGGAAAATGGAGTCGGCTGACCCCAACGCCAAGAAGATGAGGCTCCTGCCAGCGGCAACGCCTGTTGTAGATCCCGCACCCGGCAACGCGGGGAGAAGCAGCGACCCCGCCCCACCGGATCCCAGGAACCCGTAGAATCTCGGGTGGACCGCATCAGCGATCTCCCGGACGCCATCCTTGGGGAGATCATCTCGCTTCTCCCCACCAAGGATTGTTGCCGCACCCAAGTCCTCTCAATTCGGTGGCGCCCTCTATGGCACGCCGTTCCCCTTAATCTCGACTGTCGTCAGCTATCTCTCTTCAATGATTTTGAAATCCCCAAAGCCATCATCTCCTCCCACTAGGGCTCCGTTTAAAGCCTCTGCATCCCATCATGCTACCTGAGCAAGCATACCATGCCCTGCATGGTGAACGCCTGGCTGGAATCCCCTGAATTCACAGAACTACAACTGCTTGAGTTCTACTATTCCCCTGGAAATCACATACCACATACCGAACGCCATGAACTTGTGCCCTCAGCACCGATGTCCATCTCGGGGTTTTCGTCCTCTCTCCACACCGCCACCTTTGCGTAGTGCTACCTACCAGACAATCTGGTACTAAACCTTCGACTCCAATTTCTCAAGAAACTTTCACTTGTGCGGGTTCGTATATCGGAGGCCTCATTGCACATCATCATCCACTCCAGTTGCCTTGCGCTGGAGTGCTTGGTGCTTGTTTTCACAGTTAGAATCAGTTGTCTCCAAATAAAGTCGCCTAACCTTGTAAGAATTGGAATTTCTTTTGACAGAAGGCAGCTCATCATCCAAGATGCCCCTTCACTTCAAAGGTTGTTCCTTGATTCTAGCTATTCACCGTTGCAAATAACCGCCCTCTCTGCGCCTAAACTGGAGACCTTGGGTGTAATACATGATCTCTGTGCTCATTTCAATATGGTGTTTGGCTCCATAGTTCTTCAAGTACTTTATATTATCATCTACACTTGTAACCATAAGCTGCATTTTAAATTTCTGCGCATAATTTATATATCATCTTGGAGTACACATTTTGTACTAATATTATGTTCTATGCTCAATGAAGAGTTTCTCCATGGATGGCCTATCAATGGTGCTGGATTCTGTTAAGATATTATATATCCAAATGAATAGTTTTGATCTGATTATTGGCTTGCTGCAATGCTTTCCATGTCTGGAGAAGTTGTATATAAAGGTGATAATTTCACGCACATTGGAAGCCCGCATATAGTGTACTAGAATTAACCATTCAGCTGTTGCTCTTTTGACACTCTTCTTTTAGACCTTAACTGTTTTCAATCTTCATGTCTATTTAGGCAACATGACGGGGTAAGAAAGTTATAACCAATCGGTGGATTCGTAAGCATCGGGATTTTCTCACTTCTCATGAGATTCGATTGAAGACAATAACGCTAGAACGATATGTAGCCAACCGTGCAAACACAAGATTTGTCACATTCTTCCTGCTGAATGCGAGGTTACTATTGTCCATCAGGCTTAAGTTTATCAACAGCATGGTTTTGACGGATGGGTATGTCGAAGAGCAAAAAAAGGAGTTTCAGGTGGGCAAAAGAGCTTTTGAACGTGTCGGGCTTCTATTTACAACATATTGTGGTCATAATCCAGTAAATTTTATGACCCAAGATGTTCATTCTATGGACCTGACCGATCCATTTGACTGTGACTTCTGAAAATAGTGCTGGAGTTAGATGTTGTTGCCCTTTTCAATCTGTTTTTTGTAAACCTGATGAACAATTAACCCTCGTGCTTTTGTATAGTTTGTAAGCTGGAGTTAGATATTCCTGCCCTTTTCAACTCGGCTGTGACTGTCATATTTTCTTTGAAACAAGGCAAATGGCTTGCCATTCGTTTAATTTAGAGTGAAATACTTTAACAAATCCAAACCAAGGGAAATAACATCACTCTCGCCGGCTGCTTGAGCTCACTGTGCATTACAGAAGCCAAGTGATTAGCCCCCACCCGCACCCACAAACTTATTTAGAACTAGCACATCAAATGGGCTGTAAATTTTCATAGGAAAGGCTGCATGACCGTGATAGATTTGGATTCTGACATTTGGGACCCGCGAGGAAATAGCCTATCCAAGGTGGTGTCGACTTACTAGCCAGTCAACAAACGATTCTGCCTACCAGCCGTTGGATTGACATCCAACATCTGTCGTGTATCTTCTATCTCTTGTCTTCTTCTTCCTCCAATCGCCCAAACCAAACAACCCGTCGGCTCCGCCTGCTCCCGCCTCCCATGGCTGGCTGCGCCTCCGCCGCCCTACCATATGTACCCTCCAACGTTGGACAGTCCCTCCATCTATTCCCCCACACATCCTGTTATTCTCCGGTGACGTCAGCCCCAACACGCACCCGCGCCCGAACCAGTCAACCCTCGTACTCCCCTCCGCCTGCGACTAGACCGACGCATTTTCAACGGCTCCTGTTCGTTCCGTCCGAGGCCTCGCCGTCGTCCTCCGCCTTGCGGCCTTGGTTCGCTCGCCGTGCGCGGTGCGCCGCCCTCTTGCATTGTCAACATCGTCAACAACCAAGAGGAACAAGGAGATGACTGTACGTGGAGAGGATGACAGTAGGGACCCACCAGCGTCATGGCAGTACGCAAGCAAGTGCCTCTATAGTACAAGCCCAAAAATATGGTTCCTCCTAATGGTTGGACATCTGGGGCTCACGCCATTGTCAACGTAGTCAATAAACGAGAGAATTACACTACGAGCGGCTGACACCAGGGACCCATCAAGTCGCGCAGTTTTTTTGAGGAACAAGCAGTTGTTATTTATACTAGTTTTAGCGATGGACCAGGGTAACAACGAGGCTGTGCGGGGGCTGTGGCCCGTCTAGCCAGGGTTTATTTTATGTTTACCACATCATGAGCCCAGTTGTGTTTTTTTCTTGCTGAAAATGGCTAGCTAAAGAAATACCCAAACAAGGCCTACTTGCTTTATCGGCCCTACTGGGCTGCAAATCTTTCAAGACGAGGAGAGTTTCATTTGGTTTGCCCAGAAATGGGCTGTACATTTTTAAAACACATCAAACCGGGAATTAGTTTCAATTTTTTTTCATTACAAGATCTTAAATTCCATTGATTTTTATGCGTGGACAATTATTTGGATTTTATATTTATATAAATTATTTTTCAAAATAGTTTGAATGTGAATCGATATTTCTGGATTAAAAACAGTTGACCGCACGGAAATATGCAAAATTTCGTATACTTTTTAACCGTGGCCACAATATGGGGTGTGATGCTAACAAAAAGAAGATGGGCTCCAAAAAAAATTCTTACGAATTAGCAAATGGCTGTACATTATTAGGAATAATGGCAGATGGGCTGTATGCTGTTTTCCACAGATTTGAGGCTGACTTGTGTGCCTACTACAGGTTGACGCGTATGCTTTCATAAAAAAAGGTTGACGCACACGCAACGCCCTATCAACTTAGTCAACACACGAGAGCAGTGACTGTTGGATGTCCATCCAACGGCTGTCGTGCTTCTTCAATCTCTGCTCTTCATGCTCAAGCCGCTCAAACAAGCGCCAGCGGGACTGCCTGCTCCCTCCTCCCGCGGCCGGCTATGCTGCCGCGCAGGCCTCACGGCCCCACCGTACTCCCATCGCTGGCCTAGCCATCCCTCTACTCACCCACACCTGCTGTTATTCTCCGGCGACGGCAGACGAACCAATATACCCTCGTACTCCTCCGCGTGGGAAATAACTGCCGAGTATTCCCTGGCTCCGTGTCGTTCCGTTCCTAGGCCTCGCCGTCGTCCACCGCCCTGGTGCTCTCGGCGCGGCCTGGTCAACATGGTCAATGAACAACATCCATCGGAACTGGACTGTACGTGGAGAGGCTGACAACTGGGTCCACGGCCGCACGCAAGGAAATGGCTCCTTGTTACGCACAAAATAACGATTCCTCCACCTGACAGCTAGGACCCACAGAAAGAGCCTCTGTATTTCATGAAAAAACATTCCCCTCGCTGACAGGTCGGACCCACCAGCTATATCTTCGCACGCAAGGAAGTGCCTCCTTATTACGCCCAAAAAATGAATACCCCCTGCTAGCTGGGACCCACCATATTGTTGGGCTGACTTGTGGGCCTACTAAGTTGACAGGGACGGAGAGCTTCGTCAACTTAGTCAATACTCCAGTGACCGTATGATGTCCATCCAACAGCCATAGTGCTTCTTCAACCTCTGGTCTTCTTGCTCCAGCCGCCCAAAGCAGCGCCGGTTGTGCCGCCTGCTCCTGCCTCCCGTGGCCGGCTGTGCTACCGCGGAGGCCTCACCGCCCCATACTACTCCCATGTGACGCCCGGATAATCAAGCTACAGTAACCCTCTAGTAATGATGCCTTGTCACCACTGTTACTGTTGTTAATCTCGCGTTAGATCGAAACCGGTTCGAATTCAAAATTCAAAATCAGGGAAACAATAAAAGTTTTCAAACGTTAAAACTAAAATTGTTAAAAATGGGACAACTAAATCCTAGGTAATAATGGTGGAGAAACCACACTTGTATAAAATGCGTAAATACTCAAAAATGAATAAAACAACAGCAAAATAAATTAATTAAATGCCTTTGTATTTTGTAAAATACTAAACTATTTTATTTAGCTGTCCAAATTAATGTGGCAGTGGTATATTTAACATACTACATTTAGGTGTTGTTCTCACATTCTATAAAGTTGAAATAAATTAAAAATTTAATAAAACAGAAAAGAAGAAATAAAAGAAAAGAGAAAATAGAAAACAATAACTAAACTAAAACAAAAAAA
>NC_041392.1:658365204-658439883 GCF_002162155.2 Triticum dicoccoides
TCGCTTGCTGCCCCGTAGCGCCCCGCCGGGCGGGCAGGCGCTCGTCGCCCGGCTCCGCCCATAGCCGTATCCGCTGCCCGTCGCCCGCTATGGCCCTGGGCCACTGGACAACAGGGCCCACGCCCTTTAGAACAGAAAAAAAAGAAATTAAAAAATAAATAAATAATAATAATAATAAAAATAAAGTAAAAATAAATATATTAAATAAATAAATAACAACTAAGATAATTAAAATATTAATTAATTAATTAATTAAGTAATTAATTAAGTTAATTAATCCTGATTAGATTAACCTAATCACTAATTAAACTAACTAATCTGTAATTAAACTAAACAGAGAATGACAGGTGGGTCCCACTGGACCCACACGTCAGGTTGACCAGGTCAATGGTCAACGTTGACTGCTGACATCACCCTGATGTCATGCTGACGTCAGCATTTACTATTCTGGATAATGTTGGATTAAATAATTAATTAAATTCCAGAAATTAATAAAATCTTTAGAAAATCATATCTTTTAATCCGTAACTCGGATTAAAATATTTTCAACATGAAAGTTGCTCAGAACGACGAGACGAATCCGGATACGCAGTCCGTTCATCCGCCACACACCCCTAACCTATCGAACCCGCAACTTTCCCCCTCCGGTTCATCTGTCCGAAAACACGAAACACCGGGAATACTTTCCCGGATGTTTCCCCCCTTTGTCGGTATCACCGACTACCGCGATTGGGCACACCTAGCATTGTTACTTGTCATGTCATGCATCGATATGCATTTGTTTGCATTGTATTCATTGTTCCTTCCCCCTCTTCTCTCCGGTAGACTACGAGACCGACGCTGCTGCTGACCAGTTCGACTACGGAGTTGACGACCTCTCTCTCTTGCCAGAGCAACCAGGCAAGCCCCCCCTTTGATCACCAGATATCGCCTATTCTCCTCTATACTGCTTGCATTAGAGTAGTGTAGCATGTTACTGCTTTCATTAATCCTATTCTGATGCATAGCCTGACATTGTCGCTACATCTGTTGATACCTTACCTGCAATCCTAAATACTTAGTATAGGATGCTAGTTTATCATTGTTGGCCCTACCTTCGTGTCAGTCTGCCTTGCTATAATATTGGGCCGTGATCACTCGGGAGGTGATCACGGGTATATACTATACATACATACATACTATACAGATGGTGACTAAAGTCGGGTCAGCTCGAAGAGTACCCGCGAGTGATTCACGGATTGGGGGCTGAAAGGACCTTTGTCCCGACGGCCCTCTGTGTGGATCTTTGTGGCGGAGCGGCAGGGCAGGTTGAGACCACCTAGGAGACAGGTGGGCCTGGCCCTGTTCGGCGTTCGCGGATACTTAACACGCTTAACGAGATCTTGGTATTTGATCTGAGTCTGGCTACGAGCCTATACGCACTAACCATCTACGTGGGAGTAGTTATGGGTATCCCGACGTCGTGGTATCAGCCGAAGCACTTCAGACGTCAGCGACGGAGCGGCGCGCGCCGGATTGGAACGTAAGCCTGCTCTTGTATTAAGGGGGCTAGTTCTGCTTTCGGCCGCGTACGCAACGTGCAGGTGTGCTATGGGCGATGGGCCCAGACCCCTGTGCGCTTAGGTTTAGACCGGCGTGCTGGCCTCTCTGTTTTGCCTAGGTGGGGCTGCGACGTGTTGATCTTCCGAGGCCGGGCATGACCCAGGAAAGTGTGTCCGGCCAAATGGGATCGAGCGTGTTGGGTTATGTGGTGCACCCCTGCAGGGAAGTTAATCTATTCGAATAGCCGTGATCTTCGGTAATAGGACGACTTGGAGTTGTACCTTGACCTTATGACAACTAGAACCGGATACTTAATAAAACACACCCTTCCAAGTGCCAGATACAACCGGTGGTCGCTCTACCTCAGGGATATGAGGAGGGGATCGCCGGGTAGGATTATGCTATGAGATGGTACTTGGAGATTCTACTTGGAGGACTTCAATCTACTCTCTTCTACTTGATGCAAGACGGTGGCTGCGAGAAGCGTAGTCTTCGACAGGATTAGCTATCCCCCTCTTATTCTGGCATTCTGCAGTTCAGTCCACTGATATGGCCTCCTTACACATATACCCATGCATATGTAGTGTAGTTCCTTGCTTGCGAGTACTTTGGATGAGTACTCACGGTTGCTTTCTTTCCTCTTTTCCCCTTTCCTTTCTTTCTGGTTGTCGCAACCAGAGGCTGGAGTCCAGGAGCCAGATGCCACCGTCGACGACGACCCCTACTACACCGGAGGTGCCTACTACTACGTGCAGCCCGCTGACGACGACCGGGAGTAGTTTAGGAGGATCCCAGGCAGGAGGCCTGCGCCTCTTTCGATCTGTATCCCAGTTTGTGCTAGCCTTCTTAAGGCAAACTTGTTTAACTTATGTCTATACTCAGATATTGTTGCTTCCGCTGACTCGTCTATGATCGAGCACTTGTATTCGAGCCCTCGAGGCCCCTGGCTTGTATTATGATGCTTGTATGACTTATTTTATTTGTAGAGTTGTGTTGTGATATCTTCCCGTGAGTCCCTGATCTTGATCGTACACATTTGCGTGCATGATTAGTGTACGATTGAATCGGGGGCGTCACATCCCACCACTGGCCAGGCCAATCCCTCCACTCACCCACACCCCATGTTATTCTGCGGCGACGGCAGCCTCACACCACAGCCGAACAAGTGAACGCTCGTACTCCTCTCCGCGTGGGCATCCACTTCCGCATCTTGCACGGCTCCGCGTCGTCCCCTTCCTAGGCCTCACCGTCGTCCACCGCCATGGTCAATGTGGTCAACGACCGACTTCCATCGGAAGAGTACTGTACGTGGAGTGGCTGACAGCTGGGTCCACGACAGCCGCAAGGAAGTGCCTCCTTATTACGCGGAAAATATTTATTCCTCCACCTGACAGCGGGGACCCACCGGACGGGCCACCAGTATTTTGCGAAAAAAATCGTTTCCCCCTGACTACTGGGACCCACCGGATGGGCCACCGTATTTCGCGAAAAAATGTCCCCCCCGCTGTCAGCTCGGACCCACTAGAAGTGCCTCCTTATTACGCACAAAAAAATGAATACTCCCCCGGCTAGCTGGGAGGCTGACTTGTGGGCATACTAAGTTGACAGGGACGAAGGGCTTTGTCAACTTAGTCAATATGAATGATTCTAGCTCCAGTGACCGTACGATGTCCATCCAACGGCCGTAGTGCTTCTTCAACCTCTGGTCTTCTTGCTCCAGCCGCCCAAAGCAGCGCCGGTCGTGCCGCATGCTCCTGCCTCCCATGGCCGGCTGTGCTGCCGCAGAGGCCTCGCCGCCCCCTACTATTCCCACCGCTGGCCAGGCCCTGCAGCGACGGCAGCCTCACACCGCAGCCGAACCAGTGAACCCTCGTAGTCCTCTCCGCGCGGGCTTCCACTGCCGTGTCGTCCCCTTCCTAGGCCTCGCCGTCGTCCACCGCCGTGGTGCTCTCCGCGTGGCATGGTCAACGTGGTCAAGGAACGACTTCCATCGGAAGAGTACTGTACGTGGAGAGGCTGACAGCTGGGTCCACGGCCACATCCCATTTTTTTGTGGTTTGCCAAGTAAGTCGCTTTGTTAGGCCTGTTGGGCTGCAATTCTTTCAAGACGGGGAGAGCTTTCATTCGGCTAGCCAAGAAAATGGTCCATCAATAATGAGAAATGGGTTGTACATTTTTAAAACACATCAAACCAACAATTAGTTTCAAATATCTTTTTTTTCATTTCAAGATTTTAAATTACATTAATTTTTATGCGTGGAGAATTTGTTGGATTTTATATTGATATACATTTATTTTTAAAATCAGTTTGAATGTGAGTCGAAATTTCGGGATTAAAAACAGTTCGGACCGCACCGAAATATGCAAAAATTCGCATAATTTTTTAACAGTTGCCACAATATGGGCTGTAATGCTAACAAAAAGAATACGGGCTCCAAAAAAACCTTAAGAATTAGCAAATGGGCTGTAAATTATTAGAAATAATGACAGATGGGCTGTATGCTGTTTTCCACAGATTTGAGGCTTTCCTAAAAAAAGGTTGACGCACAAGCACTGACTGTTGGATGTCCATCCAACGGCCGTTTGCTTCTTCAATCTCTGCTCTTCCTGCTCCAGCCGCTCAAACAAGCGCCGACGGGACTGCCTGCTCCCTCCTCCTCGCGGCCGGCTGTGCTGCCGCGCATGCCTCACCGCCCGACCGTACTCCCATCGCTGGCCTAGCCATCCCTCTACTCACCCACACCTGCTGTTATTCTTCGGCGACGGTAGACGAACCAGTAAACCCTCGTACAGTCGTACTCCCCTTCGCGTGGGAAACAACTGCCGAGTCTTCCCTGCCTCCGTGTCGTCCCCTTCCTAGGCCTTGCCGTCGTCCACCGCCCTGGTGCTCTCGGCGCGGCCTAGTCAACGTGGTCAACGACCGACATGCATCTGAAGTGGACTTTACAAGGAGAGGCCGACAGCTGGGTCCACGGCCGCACGCAAGGAAATGCCTCCTTATTATGCGCAAAATAATGATTCCTCCACCTGACATCAGGGACCCACCGAAAGGGCCTCTGTATTTCACGAAAAAACGTTACGGCCGCTGACAGCTCGGACCCACCAGCTATATCTTCGCACGCAAGGAAGTGCCTCCTTATTACGCACAAAAAAAATGAATACCCCCCTGTTTGCTGGGACCCAGTATAGTGGCAGGCTGACTTGTGGGCCTACTAAGTTGACGGGGACGGAGGGCTTTGTCAACTTAGTCAATATGCACGATTCTAGCTCCAGTGACCGTATGTTGTCCATCCAACGGCTGTAGTGCTTCTTCAACCTCTGGTCTTCTTGCTCCAGCCGCCCAAACCAGCGCCGGTTGTGCCTCGTGCTCCTGCCTCCCGTGGCCGGCTGCAATGCAGCGGAGGCCTCACCGCCCCCTACTACTCCCACTGCTGGCCAGGCCATCCCTCTACTCACCCACACCCCCTATTATTCTACGGCGACGGCAGCCTCACACCGCAGCGAACCAGTGAACCCTCGTACTCCTCTACGCGTGGGCATCCACTGCCGCGTCTTCCCCGGCTCTGCATCATCCCCTTCCTAGGCCTCGTCGTCGTCCACCACCCTGGTGCTCTCAGCGCAGAGTGGTCAACGTGGTCAAGGAACAGCTTCCATCGGACATGGACTGTACGTGGAGAGGCTGACAGCTGGGTCCACGACCGTAGCAAGGAAGTGCCTCCTTATTACGTGCAAAATAATTATTCCTCCACCTGACAGCGGGACCCATCGGACGGGCCACCGTATTTCGCCCCCCTGACTGCTGGGACCCACCAGCTACATCTTCACACACAAGGAAGTGCCTGACAGTCGGGACCCACCTGGTCGAAGCGTACGTAGCGTTGTCATTCTGGTCGCGAACGTGTATGTACATATATACTGGTCGATGTAGAGGAACGCACGTGTCGTAGTAGAGGCGGCCAGGGTGCAAGAAAGAAAATAAGGCCACGTATGTGTACATACGGGCGGGGTCTCGAACGCCTACTTGCGCATACGTACGGCCAGGGCTCGTGTACATGGCTGGGTCGAAACGGAGAAACAGCGTCATCGTCGTGTTCATGGGGAGGCAACGGAATGCGTCGTGTTCATAGGGAGGCAACGGAATGTGTCATGTTCATGGGGAGGAAACGGAATGCGTCGTGTTCATCGGGAGGGCTTGGATGGAACATGCGATGGAAACGAGGCCTGGCGTACCACAGAATGGAGGAAACGACCTTGTGTTTGACTGGCCACGTTCGAAATGGGATCCTGTTCATCGGGAGGGGTCTGGCGTACCGCAAAACGGAGGAAACAGACCTCCTACGGCCGAAATGGGGGTCCTGTTGATCGGGAGGGGTGTGGCGTACCGCAAAACAGACGAAACGGACTTGTGTTGGAGCGCTATGGTCGAAACGGGGGTCCTGTTCATCGGGAGGGGTGTGGCGTACCGCAAAACGGGACTCCACGGGATACTGTTCATCTCCACCGTCGACCCCCTCCAGCCTCCACGAGCTACTGTTCATCCACCGTTGACCTCCTCCAGCCTCCACCTGCGACTGATCATCCACGGGCTCCTGTTCATCCAGCCTCCACCGCGCGCAACTCCACCGGCTACTGTTCAACCAGCCCTCTCCATGGGCTCCTGTTCAACCACCCCTCCATGGGCTACTGTTCATCCCGCCCTCCACCTTCTATTGTTCATCCTGCCCTCCACGGGGTGGTCCTGTTCATCCAGCCCTCCATGGGGTCCTGTTCATCCAGCCCCAACCGGCTCGATTGATCGGGGTCCTGTTCATCCAGAGGCAACACCACGGGGTCTTGTTCATCCACCCCTACCGGCAACTGTTCATCCAAACCCCCCCGCAACGCTCACTGTTCATCCAGAGGCAGCATCAATCGGCTTCAGTTAGCAGCAGTAGCGAAGGAATCGCTCGATCGGGTTCAGTTAACAGCCATCGATCGATCGCTCGGGTTCAGTAACACGTAGCCTGCAATGCAATCGCTCGGGTTCAGTTAGAGCCCAACGCCTCACTCGGGTTCAGTTAGAGCGTACGTGTACGAGAGAAACGCGCATCGCTCGGCCCCCGACCTCCCACCGTAACCGGGAACTCCCCAAAATTTTTGTCCCCCTCGCTTCTACCACAGTTTTTTCTGTCATGGACGGCCCATAGAATGTCATGCAGCTGCGTCTCCGGCCCGCCCAGGACGAAAAGCCCATTTTCTGTCATAGAAGTAGGAGCTCACCACATCTATGATGATACCGGGTTTTGTCACAATTATCGTCATAGAAGTGTCACATGTATGACAGGAAAAAATTTCGTTCGGCCCAAAATGTCACGGATGTGTCTTTTTTTGTAGTGTTAGTAACACGGGTGATGTAATCGAATGTCTTTGTGATCCAACTGATCCAAACATCGAACGTACGGCACCTCCACGTTCATCACATGTTCAGCTCAATGACGTCCCTTGATCTCTTGATCTAGTTGAGGATGAGGGAGAGTTCCGTTAGCACAACGGCGTGGTGACGGTGATGATGAAGTTACCGACGCAGGGCTTCGCCTAAGCACTACGACGATATGACCGAGGTGTGTAACTATGGAGGGGGGCACCACACACGGTCAAGAGAAGTCTTGGTGTGTCTTTGGGGTGCCTCCTCCCACGTATATAAAGGGGGGAGGAGAGGTGGTCGGCCCAAGGGGGCGCGCCATGGGGGGGGGTCCTACTTGGACTCCCGGTCCAAGTAGGATTCAGCCCCCCTTTCCTATTCCCACTAGGAGAAGGAGGGAAGGAGGAGGAGGAGAGAAGGAAAGCCCCCCAACCCTAGTCCAATTCGGTTTAGGCTTGGGGGGGCGCCACCACCTGGCGCCGCCATCTCCTCTGTCCACTAGGGCCCATGAAGGCCCATTAACTCCGTGGGGGGGGTTCCGATAACCCCCGGTACTCCAGAAAATGCCCGAACCTTTTCAAAACCATTCCGGTGTCCAAACATAACCTTCCAATATATCAATCTTTATGTCTCGACCATTTCGAGACTCCTCGTCATGTCTGTGATCTCATCCGGGGCTCCGAACAAACTCCGGTTCATCAAATCACATAACTCATAATACAAATCATCATTGAATGTTAAGCGTGCGGACCCTACGGGTTCGAGAACTATGTAGACATGACTGAGACACATCTCCGGTCAATAACCAATAGCGGAACTTGGATGCTTGATAACCCACAAGTATAGGGGATTGCAACAGTTTTCAAGGGTAAAGTATTCAACCCAAATTTATAGATTCGACACAAGGGGAGCCAAAGAATACTCTCAAGTATTAGCAGCTGAGTTGTCAATTCAACCACACCTGGAAAATTAGTATGTGCAGCAAAGTATTTAGTAGCAAAGTAATATGATAGTAGTGGTAACGGTAGCAAAAGGTAACAGTAGTAAAAGTAATGTTTTTGGAATTTCGTAGTGATGATAGCAATAGCAACAGGAAAGTAAATAAGCGCAGAACAATATATGGAAAGCTCGTAGGTAATGGATCGATGATGGAGAATTATGCCAGATGCGGTTCATCATGTAACAGTCATAACCTAGGGTGACACAGAACTAGCTCCAGTTCATCAATGAATGTAGGCATGTATTCCGAATATAGTCATACGTGCTTATGGAAAAGAACTTGCATGACATCTTTTGTCCTACCCTCCCATGGCAGCGGGGTGATAACCCACAAGTATAGGGGATCACAACAGCTTTCGAGGGTAGAGTATTCAACCCAAATTTATTGATTCGACACAAGGGGAGCCAAAGAATATTCTCAAGTATTAGCAGCTGAGTTATCAATTCAACAACACTTGGAAAACTTAGTATCTGCAGGAAAGTGTTTACTAGCAAAATAATATGATAGTGGTGGTAGCGGCAACAAAAGTAAAGACATCAAAAGTAATGTTTTTGGTATTTTGTAGTGATTGTAACAGTAACAGCGGGAAAGTAAATAAGCGAGAACCAGTATATGGCAAACTCATAGGCACCGGATCAGTGATGGATAATTATGCCAGATGCGGTTCATCATGTAACAGTCATAACATAGGGTGACACAGAACTAGCTCCAATTCATCAATGTAATGTAGGCTTGTATTCCGTATATAGTCATACGTGCTTATGGAAAAGAACTTGCATGCCATCTTTTGTCCTACCCTCCCGTGGCAGCGGGGTCCTATTGGAAACTAAGGGATATTAAGGCCTCCTTTTAATAGAGAACCGGAACAAAGCATTAGCACATAGTGAATACATGAACTCCTCAAACTATGGTCATCACCGGGAGTGGTCCCGATTATTGTCACTTCAGGGTTGCCGGATCATAACACATAGCAGGTGACTATAGACTTGCAAGATAGGATCAAGAACTCACATATATTCATGAAAACATAATAGGTTCAGATCTGGAATAATGGCACTCGGGCCCTAGTGACAAGCATTAAGCATAGCAAAGTCATAGCAACATCAATCTCAGAACATAATGAATACTAGGGATCAAACCCTAACAAAACTAACTTGATTACATGATAAATCTCATCCAACCCATCTCCGTCCAGCAAGCCTACGATGCAATTACTCACACACGGCAGTGAGCATCATGAAATTGGTGATGGAGGATGGTTGATGATGACAACGGCAACGAATCCCCCTCTCCGGAGCCCCGAATGGACTCCAGATCAGCCCTCCCGAGAGGTTTTAGGGCTTGGCGGCGGCTCCGTATCGTAAAACGCGATGAATTCTTCTCTCTGATTTTTTCTCCCCAAAACACAATATATAGAGTTGGAGTTGGAGTCGGAGGAGCTCCAGGGGGCCCACGAGGTAGGGGGCGCGCCCTAGGGGGGCAGGCGCACCTCCCACCCTCGTGGACAGGTGGTGGGCCCCTTGGCCTTCATCTTTTGCAGGTATTTTTTATATTTTCCAAGAAGTTGCTCCGTGAAGTTTCAGGTCATTCCGAGAACGTTTGTTTCTGCACATAAATAACATCATGGTAATTCTGCTGAAAACAACATCAGTCTGGGTTAGTTCCATTCAAATCATGTAAGTTAGAGTTCAAAACAAGGGCAAAAGTGTTTGGAAAAGTAGATACGACGGAGACGTATCAACTCCCCCAAGCTTAAACCTTTGATTGTCCTCAAGCAATTCAGTTGACAAACTGAAAGTGATAAAGAAAAACTTTTACAAACTCTGTTTGCTCTTGTTGTTGTAAATATGTAAAGCCAACATTCAAGTTTTCAGCAAAGATTATAACTAACAACATTTGCAATAACGCTCAGGTCTCAAGTTTACTCATATCAACAACATAATCAACTAGCGAGCAATAATAATAAATCTCGGATGACAACACTTTCTCAAAACAATCATAATATGATATAACAAGATGGTATCTCGCTAGCCCTTTCTGAGACCGCAAAACATAAATGCAGAGCACCTTTAAAGACCAAGCACCGACTAGACATTGTAATTCATGGTAAAAGAACTTGATAACACATAGCAGGTGACTATAGACTTGCAAGATAGGATCAAGAACTCACATATATTCATGAAAACATAATAGGTTCAGATCTGGAATAATGGCACTCGGGCCCTAGTGACAAGCATTAAGCATAGCAAAGTCATAGCAACATCAATCTCAGAACATAATGAATACTAGGGATCAAACCCTAACAAAACTAACTTGATTACATGATAAATCTCATCCAACCCATCTCCGTCCAGCAAGCCTACGATGCAATTACTCACACACGGCAGTGAGCATCATGAAATTGGTGATGGAGGATGGTTGATGATGACAACGGCAACGAATCCCCCTCTCCGGAGCCCCGAATGGACTCCAGATCAGCCCTCTCGAGAGGTTTTAGGGCTTGGCGGCGGCTCCTATCGTAAAACGTGATGATTTCTTCTCTCTTATTTTTTTCTCTCCGAAAGCAAATATATAGAGTTGGAGTTGGCATCAGAGGGTTTCCAAGGGGCCCACGAGGTAGGGGGCGTGCCCTAGGGGGGGTGCCCCCCACCCTCGTGAGAAGGGTGTGGGCCCCCTGGTCTTCATCTTTGGCGAGGATTTTTTATTGTTTTTTCTAAGATGTTCCGTGGAGTTTCAGGTCATTCCAAGAATATTTGTTTTCTGCACATAAAACAACACCATGGCAATTCTGCTGAAAACAGCGTCAGTCCGGGTTAGTTCCATTCAAATCATACAAGTTAGAGTCCAAAACAAGGGCAAAAGTGTTTGGAAAAGTAGATACAACGGAGACGTATCAACTCCCCGAAGCTTAAACCCTTGCTTGTCCTCAAGCAATTCAGTTAACAAACTAAAAGAAAGAAAGAAAAACTTTTACAAACTCTGTTTGCTCTTGTTGTTGTAACTATGTCAAGCCAGCATTCAAGTTTTCATCATAGATCATAACTAACCACATTTGCAATAATTCTCAGGTCTCGCAATTACTCATATCAATAGCATAATCAACTAGCAAGTCATAATAATAAATCTTGGATGACAACACTTTCTCAAAACAGTCATAATATGATATAACAAGATGGTATCTCGCTAGCCCTTTCTGAGACCGCAAAACATAAATGCAGAGCACCTTTAAATATCAAGGACTGACTAGACATTGTAATTCATGGTAAAAGAGATCCAATCATAGTAATACCCAATATAAATTAACAGTGATGAATGCAAATGACGGATGCGCTCTCCAGCTAGTGCTTTTTAATAAGAGGGTGATGACTCAATATAAAAGTAAATGGATAGGCCCTTCGCAGAGGGAAGCAGGGATTTCTAGAGGTGCCAGAGCTCGGTTTTGAAATAGAGATAAATTGTATTTTGAGCGGTATACTTTCATTGTCAACGTAACAACTAAGAGATGGCGATATCTTCCATGATAAGCACATTATAGGCGGTTCCCAAACAGAATGGTAAAGTTTATACTCCCCCTCCACCAACAAGCATCAATCCATGGCTTGCTCGAAACAATGAGTGCCTCCAACATACATCAGGTCCCAGGGGGAGTTTTATTTGCAATTAATTTTGATTTAGTTTGCATAAAGCATGGGACTGGGCATCCCGGTGACCAGCCATTTTCTCGTGAGTGAGGAGCGGAGTCCACTCCTCTTGAGAATAACCCGCCTAACACAGAAGATAAGAACAACCTTTGTTGATACATGAGCTATTCGAGCATACAAAACAGAATGTTTATTTGAAGGTTTAGAGTTTGGCACAGACAAATTTACTTGGAACGGCAGGTAGATACCGCATATAGGAAGGTATGGTGGACTCATCTGGAATAACTTTGGGGTTTAAGGGATTGGATGCACAAGCAGTATTCCTGCTTAGTACAAGTGAAGGCTAGCAAAAGACTGGGAAGCGACCAACTAGAGAGCGACAACAACCATGTACATGTATTAAAATTAATAAACATTGGATGCAAGCATGAGTAGGATATAATCCACCATGAACATAAATATTGTGAAGGCTATGTTGATTTGTTTCAACAACATGCGTGAACATGTGCCAAGTCAAGTCACTTAAATCATTCAAAGGAGGATACCACCCCATCATACCACATCATAATCATCTCAATAGCATGTTGGCACACAAGGTAGACCATTATAACTCATAGCTAATCAAGCATGGCACAATCAACTATGATCTCTAATTGTCATTGCAAACATGTTTATTCATAATAAGGTGAATCAAGAATGAGGGACTCATCATATTTACAAAAACAAAAGAGGTCGAGTTCATACCAGCTTTTCTCATCTCAGTCAGTCCATCATATATCATCATAATTGCCTTTCACTTGCACGACCGAACGGTGTGAATAATAATAAGAGTGCACGTGCATTGGACTAAGCTGGAATCTGCGAGCATTCAATAAACATGAGAAGACAAGGCAATATGGGCTCTTGGTTAAATCAACAATAATGCGTATAAGAGCCACTTCAACAATTTAATTATGGTCTTCTCCTACTGACCCCCAAATAAAAGAAAAGAAATAAAACTATTTACATGGGAAATCTCCCAAGAAGCAAAAAGAAGAACGGGAAATATTTTTGGGTTTTCTTTTTAATTATTACTACTACAGCAGAAAAAAATAAACTACTACTAATATTTTTTTGTTTTTCTTAAGGTTTAACAAACACACAAGAAGAAAGCAGGAAAAAGAAAATAAACTAGCATGGATATTACATTGAAAAAGTATGAGCATCGACATCTAGCAATGAGTGTGTGAACATAAATGTAATGTTGGTGAGAAATACGTACTCCCCCAAGCTTAGGCTTTTGGCCTAAGTTGGTCTATGGCCATGGCTGGCCTGGCGGATATCCATAATAATAGTTATTGGGGTCGTACTGTGATGAGAAAGAATAGTTGGGATCATACTGTGATGAATAAGAAGACTCTGACTGCCACTGGCTGACAGTCATCTCTGGATCCCAAGAGTAAACAGATTGTCGTGGAGGTTCATCTTGTGGTTCCTGTTCCGGGGCTGGTGCAGGATTCTTGTAAGCTTGGACGGCAGCCCACGTAACGAGGTAGGGTCCTACAAAATTAAACAAAGAAGGAGCGGGCAATGTAATAGTTTCAGGATGATGTTTGTTAAAGAACAATTGATACTTAAGCTCTCCTGCCCTATTCTTAACAATAAAATCATGTGCCACCATACTTTTATGATCTAGATAAACACGGGGCAGCACCTTTTCTTCCTTCTCAGCATGCCTAATAGGTATGTTAAAATGTGCAGCTAGGCGTGTGGCATAGACGCCTCCAAAGATGGGACCCTTAGTATAGTTCATACTTAACTGTCTAGCAATAATACCGCCCATACTAAAAGTGTTATCACTATATAAATCGTGGTGCAGAATAATTATATCAGGGATACTAAGGTTTCCACTGTTTCCGCGTGCAATTAAACAACGACTAGCAAATAATGCAAAGTAGCGTAAAACAGAAAAATGTATGCTAGTGATTCGTGCATCGGAAACCTTTCTAGTTTCTCCTACAGTGATAGTATCAATAAACCCAGCCACATCATCATGATGTGGTTCTTCTGTCTTGCCCTCAAAAGGGATTAAACAAATCCGACAGAAATCATAAAGTGACATCTCCTTATGCTCATCATATAAATGAAACTCCACCGTAGGTGGTGAGTTTCTAGAATGAAAATGAAAGTTTTGCACAAAAGTATTTGTGAGTAAGAGATACTGATCGCATTGGTTGTGGAGGAAAGCGGTGAGGCTTGTGTTGTGAGCCAATTCATGAAAATCTTCATAGATACCGGCTGCTCTCAAGAAATCTTCAGAAGGCCATTCACACGCCCGAATCTCCGCGGTGCGCGGCAAATTATACTTAGGCTTCGGTGCCTTTTCCTTCGAGCTTTGGCTCGATGAGCCCCTCAAAAATCTCCTCATTATTTTTCTGAAATAATCTGAAATTTTTAGTAACTTCAAACAAAAATGAACCAACTTCAATAATATTGATAGCAACTACTCCTACAAGTGCCTAGAGCCTATATCAAGCATTAGAACTACCTGGAACCATATAAATTTGACATGCAAGCTCAAGAACATGGTCACCTATGCAGCACAAATTTGCAAAGAATAAAGCACTAGAACAAAAACTAATTGGAGCAATGGAGGAGCCACATACCAAGGAACAATCTCCCCAAGCAGTTTTGCGAGAGGTGCTTTGAGCAAGGAGATCGAAAATCACAGCAAAAGTGGCTGGAACTCGTGCTTGGGTTGGTTTTTCGGGTTTGTGTGAGACAGAGGAAGAAGATGGGTGCTGGGATAACTGGAGGACGGCCACCATGGGCCCACGAGGCAGGGGGGCGCACCCTAGGGGAGGGGGCGCGCCCACCACCCTCGTGGCCAGGTGGCATCTCCTCCCGCGGTAATTTTTGCACATTAAATCCTCAAATATTCCCGAAAAATCATATTAAATTGGCATGTCATTCTGAGGACTTTTATTTTCGGGATATTTTTATATTGCACGGATAAGTCAGGAAACAGACAGAAAATACTATTTTTACTTTATTTAATATAAATAACAGAAAGTAAAAGTGGGGTACAGGAGGTTGTGCTTCTAGTTTCATCCATCTCATGCTCATCAAAAAGAATCCACTAACAAGGTTGATCAAGTCTTGTTAACAAACTTGTTCCGATAATCACGAAACCGGAGAAATTTCGAATAACACTAAGTTACCTCAAAGGGGATATGCACATCCCCTATAATAAGTATATCATATTTCTTCTTGACAGTAGGAAGAGGAAATTCAAAACCTCCAAATATAATCGATGGAATTTTTCCAATAGAGTTGATACTATGAACTTGAGGTTGTTTCCTCGGAAAGTGTACCGTATGCTCATTACCATTAACATGAAAAGTGACATTGCCTTTGTTGCAATCAATAACAGCACCTGCAGTATTAAGAAAAGGTCTTCCAAGAATAATAGACATACTATCATCCTCGGGAATATCAAGTATAACAAAGTCCGTTAAAATAGTAACGTTTGCAACCACAACAGGCACATCCTCACAAATACCGACATGTATAGCAGTTGATTTATCAGCCATTTGCAAAGATATTTCAGTAGGTGTCAACTTATTCAAGTCAAGTCTACGATATAAAGAGAGAGGCATAACACTAACACCGGCTCCAAGATCACATAAAGCAGTTTCAATATAATTTCTTTTAATGGAGCAAGGTATAGTAGGTACTCCGGGGTCTCCAAGTTTCTTTGGTATTCCACCCTTAAAAGTATAATTAGCAAGCATGGTGGAAATCCGAGCTTTCGGTATTTTTCTTTTATTAGTAATGATATCCTTCATATATTTAGCATAAGGATTTTTTGAGCACATCAGTTAACCGCATACGCAAAAAGATAGGCCTAATCATTTCAGCAAAGCGCTCAAAATCCTCATCATCCTTTTTCTTGGATGGTTTTGGAGGAAAAGGCATGGGTTTCTGAACCCAAGGTTCCCTTTCTTTACCATGTTTCCTAGCAACAAAGTCTCTTTTATCATAATGTTGATTCTTTGATTGTGGGTTATCAAGATCAACAGCAGGTTCAATTTCTACATCATTATCATTACTAGGTTGAGCATCATCATGAACATCATCATTAATATTTTTACTAGGTTCATGTTCATTACCAGATTGTGTTATAGTATCAAACATAGATATATCATTTGGATTATCAGGTGGTTCAGCAATAGGTTCACTAGAAGTTTGCACAGTTCTATCATTTTTCTTCTTCTTCTTTTTAGAAGAACTAGGAACATCAATATTATTTCTTTGAGAATCTTGCTCGATTCTCTTAGGGTGGCCTTCAGGATACAAAGGTTCCTGAGTCATTCTACCAGTTCTAGTAGCCACTCTAACAGCATAATCATTTTTCTTATTATTCATTTCATCAAGCACTTCTTTTTGAGCCTTAAGTACTTGTTCTACTTGAATGGTAACCATAGAAGCATGTTTGCTAACAAGTTTAAGTTCACCTTTAATATTAGCCATATAATCACCCAAGCGTCTATATAAGCATTTTCTTTTAATTGTCTACCAAAATAAGCATTGAAGTCGTCTTGCTTAAACATAAAGTTATCAAACTCATCCAAGCACTAACTAGCAATTTTAGTAGGAGAAACTTTAGTTTTATCATATATGTAGAGAGAATTTACCTTTACTACCTGTGTCGGGATATCGGGATCAGAAGGTTCTTTAGTAAATAAAGAATTGAGATCATATGTTTCTTCAACAGGCGGTATATTAAGACCATGTATTTCTTCAATAGGAGGTAAATTCTTAACGTCTTCAACTTTAATACCTTTTTTCTTTCATAGATTTATTTGCCTCTTGCATATCTTCGGGACTGAGAAATAGAACACCTCTCTTCTTCGGAGTTAGTTTAGGAATAGACTCAATAATTGGAGCAGGAGATGGCTCAGGAGCTGGCTCAGGAGGTGGCTCAGGAGGTGCCCAATTATTTTCATTTGTCAACATATTATTCAATAGAATTCCAGCTTCATCCGGTGTTCCTTCCTTGAAAAGAGAACCAGCACAACTATCCAGGTAATCTCTGGAAGCATCGGTTAGTCCATTATAAAAGATATCAAGTATTTCAGGTTTCTTAAGAGGATGATCAGGCAAAGCATTAAGTAACTTGAGAAGCCTCCCCCAAGCTTGTGGGAGACTCTCTTCTTTAATTTGCACGAAGTTATATATTTCCCTCAAAGCAGCTTGTTTCTTATGAGCAGGGAAATATTTAGCAGAGAAGTAATAAATCATATCCTGGGGACTACGCACACAACCAGGATCAAGAGAATTAAACCATATCTTAGCATCACCCTTTAATGAGAACGGAAATATTTTGAGTATATAAAAGTAACGCGATCTCTCATCATTAGTGAACAGGTCAGCTATATCATTTAACTTAGTAAGATGTGCCACAACAGTTTCAGATTCATAGCCATAAAACAGATCAGATTCAACCAAAGTAATTATATCAGGATCAACAGAGAATTCATAATCCTTATCAGGAACACATATAGGTGAAGTAGCAAAAGCAGGATCGGGTTTCATTTTATCTCTAAGTGATTCTTTATTCCATTTAATTAATAACCTCTTAAGCTCATATCTATCTCTGCAAGCTAAAATAGTGGCAGAAGATTCCATATCAAAAAGATAGCCCTCAGGAATAACACACATATTTTCATCATCACTATCATCATCGTATTCAGATTCAATAATTTCTTTTTCTCTAGCCCTAGCAATTTGTTCATCAAGAAATTCACTAAGGGGCACAGTAGTATCAGGCATAGAAGCAGTTTCATCATAAGTATCATGCATAGCAGAAGTGGCATCATCAATAACATGCGACATATCAGAACGAATAGCAGAAGTAGGTGTAGGTGTCGCAAACTTACTCATAACAGAAGGTGAATCAAGTGCAGAGCTAGATGGCAGTTCCTTACCTCCCCTCGTAGTTGAGGGATAGATCTTGGTTTTTGGATCTCTCAAGTTCTTCATAGTGTCCAGCAGATATAAATCCCAAGTGACTCAAAGAATAGAGCTATTCTCCCCGGCAACGGCGCCAGAAATTAGTCTTGATAACCCACACGTATAGGGGATCGCAACAGCTTTCGAGGGTAGAGTATTCAACCCAAATTTATTGATTCGACACAAGGGGAGCCAAAGAATATTCTCAAGTATTAGCAGCTGAGTTGTCAATTCAACCACACCTGGAAACTTAGTATCTGCAGCAAAGTGTTTAGTAGCAAAGTAATATGATAGTGGTGGTAGGGGCAACAAAAGTAAAGACAACAAAACTAATGTTTTTGGTATTTTGTACTGATTGTAACAGTAGCAGCGGGAATGTAAATAAGCGAGAACCAGTATACGGCAAACTCGTAGGCACCGGATCAGTGATGGATAATTATGCCGGATGCGGTTCATCATGTAACAGTCATAACATAGGGTGACACAGAACTAGCTCCAATTCATCAATGTAATGTAGGCATGTATTCCGTATATAGTCATACGTGCTTATGGAAAAGAACTTGCATGACATCTTTTGTCCTACCTTCCCGTGGTAGTAGGGTCCTATTGGAAACTAAGGGATATTAAGGTCTCCTTTTAATAGAGAACCGGAACAAATCATTAGCACATACTGAATACATGAACTCCTCAAACTATGGTCAACTCCGGGAGTGGTCCCAATTATTGTCACTTCGGGGTTGCCGGATCATAAAACATAGTAGGTGACTATAGACTTGCAAGATAGGATCAATAACTCACATATATTCATGAAAACAAAATAGGTTCAGATCTGAAATAATGGCACTCGGGCTCTAGTGACAAGCATTAAGCATAGAAAATCATGGCAACATCAATCTCAGAACATAATGGATACTAGGGATCAAACCCTAACAAAACTAACTTGATTACATGATAAATCTCATCCAACCCATCATCATCCAGCAAGCCTACGATGCAATTACTCACGCACGGCGGTGAGCATCATGAAATTGGTGATGGAGGATGGTTGATGATGACGACAGCGACGAACCCCCCTCTCCGGAGCCCCGAACGGACTCCAGATCAGTCCTCCCGAGAGGTTTTAGGTCTTGGCGGCAGCTCCGTATCGTAAAACGCGATGAATTCTTCTCTCTGATTTTTCTCCCCGAAACACAATATATAGAGTTGGAGTTGGAGTCGGAGGAGCTCCAGGGGGCCCACGAGGTAGGGGGGCACGCCCTAGGGGGGCAGGCACGGCTCCGTATCGTGAAACGCGATGATTTCTTCTCTCTTATTTTTTTCTCTCTGAAAGCAAATATATAGAGTTGGAGTTGGCGTCGGAGGGTTTCTAGGGGGCCCACGAGGTAGGGGGGCGCGCCCTGGGGGGGGGGGGGCGCCCCCCACCCTCGTGAGAAGGGTGTGAGCCCCCTGGTCTTCATCTTTGGCGAGGATTTTTTATTTTTTTTCTAAGATGTTCCGTGGAGTTTCAGGTCATTCCGAGAATATTTGTTTTCTGCACATAAAACAACACCATGGCAATTCTGCTGAAAACAGCGTCAGTCCAGGTTAGTTCCATTCAAATCATACAAGTTAGAGTCCAAAACAAGGGCAAAAGTGTTTGGAAAAGTAGATACGACGGAGACGTATCACGGGGTCCTTACGGAAACTAGGGGATATTAAGGCCTCCTTTTAATAGAGTACCAGAACAAAGCATTAACACATAGTGAATACATGAACTCCTCAAACTACGATCACCACCGGTAAGTATCCCGATTATTGTCACTTTGGGGTTAATGGATCATAACACATAATAGGTGACTATAGACTTGCAAGATAGGATCAAGAACACTTGTCGGTGTCAAAACCGTCGGATCTCGTGTAGGGGGTCCCAAACTGTGCGTCTAAGGCGGATGGTAACAGGAGGCAGGGGACACGATGTTTTACCCAGGTTCGGGCCCTCTTGATGGAGGTAAAACCCTACATCCTGCTTGATTATTCTTGATAATATGAGTAGTACAAGAGTTGATCTACCACGAGATCGGAGAGGCTAAACCCTAGAACTAGCCTATGGTATGATTGTATGTTGTCCTATGGACTAAAACCCTCCGGTTTATATAGACACCGGAGGGGGCTAGGGTTACACAAGGTCGGTTAGAAAGGAGGAGATATACATATCCGTATTGCCTAGCTTGCCTTCCACGCCAAGTAGAGTCCCATCCGGACACGGGACGAAGTCTTCAATCTTGTATCTTCATAGTCCAACAGTCCGGCCAAAGGATATAGTCCGGCTGTCCGAAGACCCCCTAATCCAGGACTCCCTAAGTAGCCCCTGAACCAGGCTTCAATGACGATGAGTCTGTCGCGCAATGTTGTCTTCGGCATTGCAAGGCGGGTTCCTCCTCCGAATACACCACGGAAGAATTTGAATACAAGGATAGTGTCCGACCCTGCAAAATAAGTTCCACATACCACCGTAGAGAGAATAATATTTCCACAAATCCAGTCTGCTGACACGCTTTGGCAGCATGACATCATGCCATGGCCCGGTAATTATTCGAACCATTTTTCCTTAACCAGCCCCGCACATAACGCGAGGCGGTTTCTTGACACGTCTTGTCAAAGCAGAGATCGTGTTCCCCTTATTACGGGATTCTCATCAATACGGACGTGGGTAACCCAACCGCGCCATCAATTACGGCGCTTGGGGGATAAGCGAGTTTTACCAGGCTAGTGGGGGCCAATAGTTTAGTCCGCCCTTATAAAGGGATAAGATCTTAGCTTTTTGTAATCACGCCTTCTTCCTCCTTGCTCATCCATTCTCGCGCACTCGAGCTCCAGCGCCAAGTCCGCATCCTCCTCCTCAACTCTCTCCAAAACATGTCCAAAGCGGGAGGCAAGTGGATGGCCTCCTCCGTCACGGAGGGGCACATCAAAAAGTTGCGCGGAGCCGGATACTTAGCCGCGGACATCGCGCACCGGCTGCCAGCCGCGGGGCAGGTCATCCCTACCCCAGAACCTCACGAGAGGGTGGTCTTCCTCCCCCACTTTGTCTGCGGACTAGGGTTTCCCCTCCATCCATTTGTCAGCGGCCTCATGTTCTATTATGGGCTGGACTTTCATGACCTGGCCCCGAACTTCATCCTCAACATCTCGGCGTTCATCGTCATGTGCGAGGCTTTCCTCCGCATCCGGCCCCACTTCGGCCTATGGCTGAAGACCTTCAATATCAAGCCAAGGGTTGTAGGTGGACAACAAGCGGAATGCGGCGGAGCCATGGTGGGCAAAATGCCCAACGTTGCATGGCTCGAGGGCTCCTTCGTGGAGACCGTAAAGGGGTGGCAATTGGGGTGGTTCTACATCACCGAGCCACGCGACACCAACTGGGTGGCGGCCCCCGAGTTTCGATCCAGAATCCCCACGCGTCTCACTTCCTGGAAGGAGAAGGGCCTGTCCTGGGGTTCATCGGTGGAGCTGGACGGACTCCAGAAGTGTATCCGGAACATGACAAGCAAGAAACTTAAGCTTGTAAACATAGTCCAAGTCATGCTCTTCCGCCGGATCCTCCCGTGTCAATAACAGGATTTCAACTTATGGGAGTTCGACCCGGCCCGGCACCAGACTCTAAGCGAGCTCTTCGACACGATGCACAAAGACGTCTGGAGGGTGCTGTTCAAGGGCGCCGAGGTCCCTCCGTCTCTCACCGAGGACCGCGGGCTAAGCGTGAAGCGCCCTGCAAATCCGGTAAGTTCTGTACATTTGGTAGGATATTTATTTCCCATATCTTAACCATGTGAGGGGTCTAAACTCCCATGCCTTTAACAGGACTGGGTGGAGGCATCGGAGCAGATTGCCTGTCTGCTCCCCCTGGAAGGAGCTCGGGCAGTTCGATCTGCTCCAGATGGCGAAGCGAGTTGGCCCGCAGTGCGAAGCCGCCGAATACAAAGATCTGTCTGGGGACAAAAGTCTCACCCTGGATAGCATCGCTATCGATGATCGAAGGAGCCATCAAGCCTAACGGTGACGACACAGAGGAACTCCCTGAACACTCATATATTGATGCAAACATAATAGGTTCAGATGTGAAATCATGGCACTCGGGCCCTAGTGACAAGCATTAAGCATAGCAACATCAATCTCAGAACATAGTGGGTACTAGGGATCAAACCCTAACAAAACTAACTCAATTACATGATAGATCTCATCCAACCCATCACCGTCCAGCAGGCCTACGATAGAATTACTCACGCACGGTGGTGAGCATCATGAAATTGGTGATGGAGGATGGTTGATGATGATGATGGCGACGGATTCCCCTCTCTGGAGCCCCGAACGAACTCCAGATCAGCCCTCCCGAGAGGTTTTAGGGCTTGGCGGCGGCTCCGTATCGTAAAACGTGATGAATTCTTCTCTCTGATTTTTTCTCCCCGAAACACAATATATAGAGTTGGAGTTGGAGTCGGAGGAGCTCCAGGGGGCCCACGAGGTAGGGGCCACGCCCTAGGGGGGCAGGCGCACCTCCCACCCTCGTGGACAGGTGGTGGGCCCCTTGGCCTTCATCTTTTGCAGGTATTTTTTATATTTTCCAAGAAGTTGCTCCGTGAAGTTTCAGGTCATTCCGAGAACGTTTGTTTCTGCACATAAATAACATCATGGTAATTCTGCTGAAAACAACATCAGTCTGGGTTAGTTCCATTCAAATCATGTAAGTTAGAGTTCAAAACAAGGGCAAAAGTGTTTGGAAAAGTAGATACGACGGAGACGTATCAACTCCCCCAAGCTTAAACCTTTGATTGTCCTCAAGCAATTCAGTTGACAAACTGAAAGTGATAAAGAAAAACTTTTACAAACTCTGTTTGCTCTTGTTGTTGTAAATATGTAAAGCCAACATTCAAGTTTTCAGCAAAGATTATAACTAACAACATTTGCAATAACGCTCAGGTCTCAAGTTTACTCATATCAACAGCATAATCAACTAGCGAGCAATAATAATAAATCTCGGATGACAACACTTTCTCAAAACAATCATAATATGATATAACAAGATGGTATCTCGCTAGCCCTTTCTGAGACCGCAAAACATAAATGCAGAGCACCTTTAAAGACCAAGCACCGACTAGACATTGTAATTCATGGTAAAAGAGATCCAGTCGAGTCATACTCAATGTAAACTAATAGTAGTGAATGCAAATGACAGCGGTGCTCTCCAACTGGTGCTTTTTAATAAGAGGATGATGACTCAGCATAAAAGTAAATAGATAGGCCCTTCGCAGAGGGAAGCAGGGATTTGTAGAGGTGCCAGAGCTCAGTTTTGAAATAGAGATGAATAATATTTTGAGCGGTATACTTTCATTGTCAACATAACAACCAAGAGATGGCAATATCTTCCATGCTACACACATTATAGGCGGTTCCCAAACAAAATGTAAAGTTTATACTCCCCCTTCCACCAACAAGCATCAATCCATGGCTTTCTCGAAACAACGAGTGCCTCCAACTAATAAGAGTCCCAGGGGGAGTTTTGTTTGCAATTATTTTGATTTAGTTTGCATAAAGCATGGGACTGGGCATCCAGGTGACAAGCCATTTATCTCGTGAGTGAGGAGCGGAGTCCACTCCTCTTGAGAATAACCTGCCTAACATGGAAGATACAGACAACCCTAGTTGATACATGAGCTATTCGAGCATACAAAACAGGATATTTATTTGAAGGTTTAGAGTTTGGCACATACAAATTTACGTGGAACGGCAGGTAGATACCGTATATGGGTAGGTATAGTGGACTCATGTGGAATAACTTTGGGGTTTAAGGGATTGGATGCACAAGCAGTATTCCCGCTTAGTACAGGTGAAGGCTAGCAAAAGACTGGGAAGCGACCAGCTAGAGAGCGACAACAGTCATGAACATGCATTAAAATTAATCAACACCGAGTGCAAGCATGAGTAGGATATAATCCACCATGAACATAAATATCGTGAAGGCTATGTTGATTTTGTTTCAACTACATGCGTGAACATGCGCCAAGTCAAGTCACTTAAATCATTCAGAGGAGGATACCACCCTATCATACCACATCACAACCATTTTAATAGCATGTTGGTATGCAAGGTAAACCATTATAACTCATAGCTAATCAAGCATGGCACAAGAAACTATGATCTCTAGTTGTCATTGCAATCATGTTTATTCATAATAGGCTGAATCAGGAACGATGAACTAATCATATTTACAAAAACAAAAGAGGTCGAGTTCATACCAGCTTTTGTTATCTCAGTCAGTCCATCATATATCGTCATAATTGCCTTTCACTTGCACGACCGAAAGATGTGAATAACAATAATAGTGCACGTGCATTGGACTAAGCTGGAATCTGCAAGCATTCAATAAACAGGAGAAGACAAGGCAATATGGGCTCTTTTGTCAGATCAAAAATAATGTATATAAGAGCCACTTCAACAATTTAATTATGTTCTTCTCCTATCGACCCCCAAAGAAAAGAAAATAAATAAAACTATTTACACGGGAGAGCTCCCAACAAGTAAAAGAAGAACAGGAAATCTTTCTGGGTTTTCATTTGAATTACTACTACAAGCATGGAAAGTAAAAAAGCTACAACTAATTTTTTTGTTTTTTCTTAAGGTTTATCAAACACACAAGAAGAAAGCATAAAAAGGAAATTAAACTAGCATGGATGATACAAATGAAAAAGTATGAGCACCAACATCTAGCAATGAGTGTGTGAACATAAATGTAATGTCGGTGGGAAATACGTACTCCCCCAAGCTTAGGCTTTTGGCCTAAGTTGGTCTATGGCCATGGCTGGCCTGGCGGGTATCCATAATAATAGCTGGGGTCATACTGAGATGCAGCGGCTATCGCCTCCTGAGCTGCAGCATGGCGATGAGCGGCCTTCGCTCTCCTCTCGTACTCATCTGCCTCCTCTCTGGTAATACCATATCTTCCTTTTGCCTGATGATCAAAGAAGGTAGGAGCAGGGAGAGTAATATGAACAACACGGCGTCTGTCAAAGATTAGTCGATACTGGAGAGGTGATTCGTTCCTCTCGACAAACTGGTGGTGAACCATAGCATTAAAGTCTAGGTAAGCAGGGGGTAATTCAATATCATCTTCGCGTATGGCTACACCAAGAAAATCAGCTAAGCGGGTTGCATAAATTCCACCAAAGAAATCTCCATTAAATCTATTATTATGCAACCTACGTGCAACAATGGCTCCCAAATTATAAGACTTATCTCCTAACACAGCACTCCTAAGAATACTAAGGTCAGGGACACACATGTGACATGCTTCATCTTTACCATTAATGCATGTACCTATGAAGAGAGCAAAATAATGTATAGCAGGAAAGTGAATGCTCCCTATGGTGGCTTGTTTTATATCTCTAGATTCTCCCATAGTTATGCTAGCAAGAAAATTTCTAAATTCAGATTTGCCGGGTTCACTAGCACTACCCCATTGTGGAAGTTTGCAAGCATTGGTAAAATCCTCTAAGTCCATAGTGTAAGATTTTTCATAGAGATCAAATAGGACAGTTGGAGAATTATGTGAAGATGAAAATTCAAACCTCCTCACAAAGGTACTAGTGAGATTGTGATACTGGCTGCACTTCTCTTCCTCGAAGCTCACAAGATCGGCGTTACGCAAATATGCATTGAATTCTTCCTTAATTCCTGCTCGATCCATAAAGTTTTCAGAAGGCCACTCACAAGGATGCACTGGAGCGTCTCTTGGTGGCTCTTCATCAGCATCGCGCATTGCAAGCCTGGGTCCTTGCTTCCTTGAAGAAGCACCTTGGAACATTTTCCTAAGCATTTTTCTTCCTCTGAAAAATTCTGAATTTTTTAGTAACTTCAAAATAAAAGTAAACCAAACTCAATAATATTGATAGCAACTACTCCTACAAGTGCCTAGAGCCTATATCATGCATCAAAACTACTTGGAACCATATAAATTTGACATGCAAGCTCAAGAACATGGTCACCTAGGCAGCACAAATTTGCAATGAATAAATCACTAGAACAAAAACTAATTTGACCAATGGAGGAGTCACATACCAAGGAACAATCTCCCCAAGCAGTTTTGTGAGAGGTGCTTTGAGCAAGGAGATCGAAAATGGTAGCAAAACGAGCTTGGACTCGGGTTTGAACTGGTTATTCGTGTTTGGGGGAGGAAGAAGGAGTGTGTGGGTGAAAGAATAAGTGGAGCAGGGCCACTGTGGGCCCACGAGGTAGGGGGCGCGCCCAGGGGGGTAGGGCGCGCCCTCCACCCTCGTGGGCAGGTGGTTGACCCCCCTGCTATGTTCTTAGTGCCAAATATTCTCAAATATTCCAGAAAAAATCATATTTAAATTTCAGGGCATTTGGAGAACTTTTATTTTCGGGGTATTTTTATATTGCACGGATAATCAGATAACAGACAGAAAATACTATTTTTATTTTATTTTATATAAATAACAGAAAGTAAAAGGAGGGTATAGAAGGTTGTGCCTTCTAGTTTCATCCATCTCATGATCATCAAAAGGAATCCACTAACAAGGTTGATCAAGTCTTGTTAACGAACTCATTCAGAATAACATGGGACTGGAGAAATTTCGAATAACACTATGTTACCTCAACGGGGATATGCACATCCCCAATAATAAGAATATCATATTTCTTCTTGACAATAGGAAGAGGAAATTCAAAACCTCCAAATATAATCGATGGAATTTTTCCAATAGAGTAGATGCTATGAACTTGTGGTTGTTTCCTCGGAAAGTGTACCGTGTGCTCATTACCATTAACATGAAAAGTGACATTGCCTTTAGTGCAATCAATAACAGCCCCTGCAGTATTCAAAAAGGGTCTTCCAAGAATAATAGACATACCATCGTCCTCGGGAATATCAACAATAACAAAGTCCGTTAAAATAGTAACGTTTGCAACTACAACATGCACATCCTCACAAATACCAACAGGTATAGCAGTTGATTTATCAACCATTTGCAAAGATATTTTAGTAGGTGTCAACTTATTCAAATCTAGTCTACGATATAAAGAGAGAGGCATAACACTAACACCGGCTCCAAGATCACATAAAGCAGTTTTAACAGAGTTCCTTTTAATGGAGCATGGTATAGTGGGTACTCCTGGATCTCCAAGTTTCTTTGGTATTCCACCCTTAAAAGTATAATTAGCAAGCATGATGGAAATTTCAGCTTCCGGTATCTTTCTTTTATTAGTAACAATTTCTTTCATATACTTAGCATAAGGATTCATTTTGAGCATATCAGTTAATCGCATACGCAAAAAGATTGGTCTAATCATTTCAGCAAAGCGCTCAAAATCCTCATCATCCTTTTTCTTGGATGGTTTGGGAGGAAAAGGCATGGGTTTCTGAACCCATGGTTCTCTTTCTTTACCGTGTTTCCTAGCAACAAAGTCTTTCTTATCATAATGTTGATTCTTTGATTGTGGGTCATCAAGATCAACAGCAGGTTCAATTTCTATATCATTATCATTACTAGGTTGAGCATCATCATGAACATTATTATTAGCATTATCACTAATTTCAGCTTCATTACCAGATTGAGTTTCAGCATCAGAGATAGAAATATCATTTGGATTCTCAGGTGTTTCAGTAATAGGTTCACTAGAAGCATGCAAAGTCCTATCATTTTTCTTTTTCTTCCTATTAGAAGGACTAGGTGCATCTATATTATTTCTCTATGAATCTTGCTCAATTCTCTTAGGATCGCCTTCAGGATACAAAGGTTCCTGAGTCATTCTACCACCTTTAGTCATGACTCTAACAACATTATCATTATTCTTACTATTCAATTCATTGAGCAAATCATTTTGAGCTTTAAGTACTTGTTCTACTTGAGTGGTAACCATAGAAGCATGTTTACTAATAAGTTTAAGTTCACCTTTGACATTAGCCATATAATCACCCAAGTGTTCAAGCATATTTGAATTGTAATTCAATTGTCTACCAAAATAAGCATTAAAGTCTTCTTGCTTAGCCATAAATTTATCAAACTCATCTAAGCATGGGCTAGCAAACTTAGTAAATGGGATTTCAGCTTTATCATATCTATAGAGAGAATTTACCTTTACTACGTGTGTCGGGTTATCAAGACCATGAGTTTCTTCAATAGGTAAAGGATTAAGATCATATGTTTCTTCAACATGCGGTAAATTAAGACCATGTATTTCTTCAATAGGAGGTAAATTCTTAATGTCTTCAGCTTTAATACATTTTTATTTCATAGATTTCTTTGCCTCTTGCATATCTTCAGGACTGAGAAATAAAATACCCCTCTTCTTCGGAGTTGGTTTAGGAATAGGCTCAGGAATTGGCTCCAGAGGTGTCCAATTATTTTCATTTGTCAACATATTATTCAATAGAATTTCAGCTTCATCCGGCGTTCTTTCCCTGAAAACAGAACCAACACAACTATCCAGGTAATCTCTCGAAGCATCGGTTAGTCCATTATAAAAGATATCAAGTATTTCATTTTTCTTAAGAGGATGATCAGGCAAAGCATTAAGTAATTGGAGAAGCCTCCCCAAGCTTGTGGGAGACTCTCTTCTTCAATTTGCACAAAATTATATATATCCCTTAAAGCAGCTTGTTTCTTATGAGCAGGGAAATATTTAGCAGAGAAGTAATAAATCATATCCTGGGGACTATGCACACAACCAGGATCAAGAGAATTAAACCATATCTTAGCATCACCCTTTAATGAGAACGGAAATATTTTAAGGATATAAAAGTAAAAAGTTCTCTCATCATTAGTGAACAGGGTAGCTATATCATTTAATTTAGTAAGATGTGCCACAATAGTTTCAGATTCATAGCCATGAAAAGGATCATATTCAACCAAAGTAATTATATCAGGATCAATAGAGAATTCATAATCCTTATCGGTAACACAGATAGGTGAAGTAGCAAAAGCATGGCCAGGTTTCATCCTAGCATTTAGAGATTGCTTATTCCATTTAGCTAATAACCTCTTAAGTTCGTATCTATCTTTGCAAGCTAAAATAGCTAAAGAAGCTTCTTTATCAAAAACATAACCCTCAGGAATAACAGGCAAGTCATCATCATCAATTTCATCAGTATTATCAGATTCAATATTTTCAATCTCTCTAGCCCTAGCAAGTTGTTCATCAAGAAATTCACCAAGTGGCACAGTAGTATCAAGCATAGAAGTAGTTTCATCATAAGTATCATGTATAGCAGAAGTGGCATCATCAATAACATGCGACATATCAGAACGAATAGCAGAAGCAGGTTTAGGTGTCGCAAACTTACTCAAAATAGAAGGTGAATCAAGTCCAGAGCTAGATGGCAGTTCCTTACCTCCCCTCGTAGTTGACGGATAAATCTTGGTTCTTGGATCTTTCAAGTTCTTCATAATGATAAGCAGATATAAATCCCAAGTGACTCAAAGAATAGAGCTATGCTCCCTGGCAACGGAGCCAGAAAATAGTCTTGATAACCCACAAGTATAGGGGATCGCAACAATTTTCGAGGGTAAAGTATTCAACCCAAATTTATTGTTTCGACACAAGGGGAGCCAAAGAATACTCTCAAGTATTAGCGGCTGAGTTGTCAATTCAACCACACCTGGAAACTTAGTATCTGCAGCAAAGTATTTAGTAGCAAAGTAATATGATAGTAGTGGTAACGGTAGCAAAAGGTAACAGTAGTAAAAATAATGTTTTTGGTATTTCGTGGTGATGATAGCAATAGCAACGGGAACGTAAATAAGCGAAGAACAATATATGGAAAGCTCATAGGCAATGGATCGGTGATGGAGAATTATGCCGGATGTGGTTCATCATGTAACAATCATAACATAGGGTGACATAGAACTAGCTCCAGTTCATCAATGTAATGTAGGCATGCATTCCGAATATAGTCATACGTGCTTATGGAAAAGAACTTGCATGACATCTTTTATCCTACCCTCCCGTGGCAGCGGGGTCCTTACAGAAACTAAGGGATATTAAGGTCTCCTTTTAATAGAGTACCGTAATAAAGCATTAACAAATAGTGAATACATGAACTCCTCAAACTACGATCATCACCGGTAAGTATCCCGATTATTGTCACTTCGGGGTTAACGGATAATAACATATAATAGGTGACTATAGACTTGCAAGATAGGATCAAGAACACTCATATATTGATGAAAATATAATAGGTTCAGATGTGAAATCATGGCACTCGGGCCCTAGTGACAAGCATTAAGCATAGCAACATCAATCTCAGAACATAGTGGATACTAGGGATCAAACCCTAACAAAACTAACTCGATTACATGATAGATCTCATCCAACCCATCACCGTCCAGCAAGCCTACGATGGAATTACTCACGCATGGTGGTGAGCATCATGAAATTGGTGATGGAGGATGGTTGATGATGACGATGGCAACGGATTCCCCTCTCCGGAGCCCCGAACGGACTCCAGATCAGCCCTCCCGAGAGGATTTAGGGCTTGGCGGCAGCTCCGTATTGTAAAACGCGATGAATTCTTCTCTCTGATTTTTCTCCCCGAAACACAATATATAGAGTTGGAGTTGGAGTCGGAGGAGCTCCAGGGGGCCCACGAGGTAGGGGGGCGCGCCCTAGGGGGGCAGGCGCACCCCCCACCCTCATGGACAGGTGGTGGGCCCCCTGGCCTTCATATTTTGCAGGTATTTTTTATATTTTCCAAAAAGTTGCTCCATGAAGTTTCAGGTCATTCCGAGAACGTTTGTTTCTACACATAAATAACACCATGGTAATTCTGCTGAAAACAACGTTAGTCCGGGTTAGTTCCATTCAAATCATTCAAGTTAGAGTCCAAAGCAAGGGCAAAAGTGTTTGGAAAAGTAGATACGATAGAGACATATCAATGCTCATATTGGCTCCTACATATTCTACGGAGATCTTTATTAGTTAAACTGCATAACAACATACATTGTCATCGGTATGTTACTTGCCCGAGATTCGATCGTCGGTATCATCATACCTAGTTCAATCTCGTTACCAGCAAGTCTCTTTACTCGTTCCGTAATACATCATCCCGTGGCTAACTCATTAGACACATTGCTTGCAAAGCTCATAGTGATGTCCATTACCGAGAGGGCCCAGAGATAACTCTACGATACACAGAGTGACAAATCCTAATCTCCATCTATGCCAACTCAACAAAAACCATCGGAAACACCTGTAGAGCATCTTTATAATCATCCAGTTACATTGTGACATTTGATAGCACACAAGGTGTTCCTCCGATATTCAGGAGTCGCATAATCTCATAGTCAGAGGAACATATATAAGTCATGAAGAAAGCAATAGCAAGAAAACTAAACGATCATTATGCTAAGCTAACGGATGGGTCTTGTCCATCACATCATTCTCTAATGATGTGATCCCGTTCATCAAATGACAACACATGTCTATGGTCAGGAAACTTAACCACCTTTGATTAACGAGCTAGTCTAGTAGAGGCATACTAGGGACACTCTGTTTGTCTATGTATTCACACATGTACTAAGTTTCCGGTTAATACAATTCTAGCATGAATAATAAACATTTATCATGATATAAGGAAATATAAATAACAGCTTTATTATTGCCTCTAGGGCTTCCTTCAGCGTTGCCATTGCACACGATATTAACAATTTTATCGTTTGTGTTATTGAATGCATCACAGATGGTGCGTAGAAGAAACTGTGTGGCAAAGGCTGTCCATCACACACAGTTTTTATGTGGTAAACGTTTGCACAAGGTGGCCTAACGCAAACAGTTTTCAAGAGATGGTCGTGTGTGATTGTTCATTGATCCAACACGGTTTATTCCTAGAAACTGTGTGCGTTTCCTAAGGTCATCGCCCACGGTATTTTCTCAATAACCGTTTGCAATAGCAAAACCCCATTAGCAGGCTAATTGACCTATTATTAATAATCCATTTATTAATCTAATTGACATTCATATTAAGCACATAATATATTTCACTTCCATATTAAGGAAGCAAGATTTCATAATTGAAATACATCAGAGTACAACATGATATAACTTCAGCACTCAGCTACCCCATTACACAACTGCACCAGCACCAAGTTTCACATGCAACATGCAGAACCTTTCGAAATTAGCATCATAGACAGTATATAGACATATGCATCTCATCTAGAAAACTGCTGAAGCGGAAGGCGAATATTGGTCCTTCATTCATGTTGAAGGTCTTCGCAACTTTAGGCCAGTGCCTGTGGATGATTGACCGTCCGTCCTTCGTCCTCTTTAGAAACACTTCAATATTGAACCATGGGTGTTGTATGAAAACCTTTCTTGCCTCCTGACCATAAAGGTGGTTTGAGATGTAATCATCAGTGAACTTCTTTGGAAAGGCCTGAAAACAAGGATGTGCATAAATATCTTCTCTATATTGGAAATGGGGCAAAGGAATAAAAAAAGGCAAGGTATAATAGTTAGTACCATCTTGTAGTGAACTGATGTCTTCTTCATTGTGCAGACAAAGATCTTGTTATTTTTTGTCACTAATTTCTTTATCCTAACAATATTTCTGAGTTTCTTGACTTGATTGATATTCATGGACAACTCATTTCCCCATATGTAAAAGGGTCAAACAGCAGGTCAAAACCTCTCACAGCAGGACCTACATGTGCAAAACCAAATTGTTAAAAACCTAAATATTAGAATGGTTCCTGCAATTTCACAATAATGTGCTATTAGACAACGGACCATGCACGTCGTTAACTAAACACCACAACAAATGAACCAAACATTAACTGAGCACCACATTGCACAATATAACATACTCCTAATAGAAGATCAGACAATTAACCAAACCAAGCATGCTTAACAACTTGGAAATATAGCAATTGTATTTGTTTGTCATATATTTAGTACAGCCAAATTCGATTTATTTCTCACATGGTATACAATAACAGAATGCACCCACAACAATTGAACATCACATTGCAGAATTGAACCAAGCAGTTAACTAAACACCACAACAAATGAACCAAACGTTAACCGAGCACAACATTGCACAATATAACATACTCCTAATAGAAGATCAGTGAGTTAAACAAACCAAGCATGCTTAACAACTTGGAAATATAGCAATTGTATTTGTTTCTCATGTATTTAGTACAACCAAATTCGATTTATTTCTCACATGGTATACAATAACAGAATGCACCCACAATAATTGAACATCGCATTGCAGAATTGAACCAAATAGTTAACTAAACACCACAACAAATGAACCAAACATTAATTGAGCACCACATTGCACAATATAACATAGTCCTAATAAAAGATCAGACAGTTAACCAAACCAAGCATGCTTGACAACTTGGAAAATTACACCTTGAAGAATTGAGCATCACATTTGCAGAATTGAACCAAACAGTTAACTGAACACCACATTGCACGACATATAGAACATATACACTAGAGCAGAAGATTGCATGGTAAAAGTAGATAGCACAATTCACTAGAATTTGTTAAGAAAAGGCAGTAGCTAGCAAACTGAACATGGGTCCTTATAGTGAGGTAATAAGACAAGCTACTCCTCATTGTCGGAGATATCGATGACGATTGGCTCCTTGGACATGGAAGAGAGCGAGGCCTCTGCATCATGGGTGCCCTCGTCATAGTGGTGAGTTGTGTGAGCCGCTCCGGGCACCAACCTGCTGGCTCTCGAGATGAGGTAAGCACGTGCACGCTAAGAAAACACCTCATAGTCTTCGTCGAAGGCACTGATGGTAGCCTAGAGAAAATGCCATGAACTGTCGTTTAAAGCAGCCAACCATGTTGCGGCATCAGTGCGCGAGGCGTCGACGGTGGCCTCGATGGCAAGGTGCTCCTCCAAGATTTGGGGGTCAACACGAATGCTCCTTGAGATCCTGGCTATACCGCGTGCACCATGGCTTAGGGCGGTGCTTATTTGGTGGAGGGGTTGGTGATTTGGGTGAAAGGTGTCGTGCTCGCACCGGCGGTCGGGGCATGTGGGATGTGGAAGGAGGAGGAGGATGGTGGTCGGGTGTGGATTACCTGCGTGGATAGGCGAGGCCGAGCAGCGTGAAGGAGGGTCGCCGGTGAGGAGGTGGCGCTGCAAGCAAGGAGTGAAGGTTTGAACTTGGAAAGGAAGGCGGAGACATGCTAAATGTGGCTTTTGGTAAGGGAGAGGGGGCGGGGAGGTAGATATTTCAGCGGAAGCCAAAAATTTGGAATCGCTTCAGCGAAAAAACTGGCACGCAAAGTGTCATCAGACATGGTCCCTTATTCAGAGCGGGTTGTGGACTATAGCCGTGGCACCTTCTTGCGTAAGCCTATGCGTACTATAATCCGATGGTGCTCCAAGATATTTTGTGTCGCATCTCACACGGTTGGTGATAATAAACTATGTGGGATCTACTTGATTTTTTGTCTTGATTTGAATTGTATAATGGGGTCACAGCGGCAATGGACGGTGTTTGAATTGCTAGACCTTTTATCTGCAGTGAACATGCAACTATATGTGTGTCATAAAAAAATTGGAATTATTCAGGATTCGTTTGGAAATTTTATACATTAAATTGGTTTTCTAGCAATTTCAGGTGCACAATTCAAAATTAAAGCACATGCACATGCTCCGGTGCACCAACATGGGTTGTAAACTCATATATGTGTCCATGGGTTTATACTTATGTCCCATGCAAGAAATGGGGATGAATTTTGAACAACACGGCACCGTGGCTCTCCGGCAAATGTTGATGTACTTGCTTTTGTAATTCTAGTAAATCCAAAACCCGTCTGAAATTCATGAACCTTGGCATGCTATCATGGAATGGCATCAACATTCTGGGGTAAAAAATATTGTCCCATTTGGGGCAGGTTGTGGTATAAGCTTGTCACAAACCAGAGCCTCTCACAAGAAAGCCTCATGGTTCCATTAGGGAAACGTGTCATCTTTGTGGACAAAATGATATTTGTCACTTCTTCTTCCTTTCAATTATTTTCCTAGTGTCAACATAGAACAACAGGAGTGTCGTGTTAAATAATGGGGTCACAGTGAGTTTTCAATGCATTAGGACTTGATTTTTGGTCTTGATTTGAATTACATAATGGGGTCACAATGGCTGAGGGAGTCCTGGATTAGGGGGTGTCCGGATGGCCGGACTATACCTTCAGCCGGACTCCTGGATTATGAAGATACAAGATTGAAGACTTCGTCCCGTGTCCGGAAGGGACTTTCCTTGGCGTGGAAGGCAAGCTTGGCGATACGGATATGTAGATCTCCTACCATTGTAACCGACTTTGTGTAACCCTAACCCTCTCCGGTGTCTATATAAACCGGAGGGTTTTAGTCTGTAGGACAACATACAGAACAACAATCATACCATAGGCTAGCTTCTAGGGTTTAGCCTCTCTGATCTCGTGGTAGATCTACTCTTGTACTACCCATATCATCAATATTAATCAAGCAGGACGTAGGGTTTTACCTCCATGGAGAGGGCCCGAACCTGGGTAAAACTTCGTGTCCCTTGCCTCCTGTTACCATCCGGCCTAGAGGCACAGTTCGGGACCCCCTACCCGAGATCCGCCGGTTTTGACACCGACATTGGTGCTTTCATTGAGAGTTCCCCTGTGTCGTCGCCATCAGGAAGGATGCCTCGCCCCGTCTTTAAAGACGACACCGTTGCTAAGGGAGCTTTGGCTGTCGGCCAAACCCTCCGGCTAGGTGGTTTTCTTATGACCGCCTATTCGGCTTCTACGCCGACGATGACCTCTCGAGCCATCGAAAACAATCTTCAAGTCAGCTCGGAACTTGCCGAGCAGTTAGATCCAATGGAGCTCTCCTCCAGAAACGAGCTCTTGGATCGCATCGCCGCCCTAGGAGTCGCTACGGATTACGACCAGATTGGGCCTAAGCCCGATCTGAGAGAGATTAACTCTCCCCAAGTCACCCATCACGTTGCCGTGGTAGAGGGACAGTGCGGCGACCCTTAATCTATCTTAAGGACTAGCTACGTCCGGATTCCTGATCCCTCCAAGCCGGATATCTGCGGAGGGGAGGATATCACTCAAGACCTGAACTTAGAGTCAGGCAACAGGTTGGATTCATTGGACAACATCCAGGAATCCAAATTTTCGAGTTCGGAAATTCCTCGGCCTCTGAGCCTCAGATGGGGTGAGGCTTTGGATCTAATTCCACCCACCCACCCGAACATAAGCGATCTATCCCAAATCAGGCAAGAGCCCAAAGAAACAGTACATCATTACTGGGCCAGATTCCTCCTAGTTAGGAACAGGATAAGGGACTGCCACGAGGAAGACGCAATCTCAATCTTCTGCAATAATTGCACGGACAAGGGAATCCTCAACGCCATAAGTCGCCGTGATATTACATGCTTCGCTGACTTGGCGTCCATTGTACGAAAATACTATGCGATGGAAAGCGCCTGGAAAACCAAATTTTGGGACGATCCGGCCCTGAATACAAACCCAGTCCGAAATACAAGGGTGCATCATTGCCAGACACCCGGGTCAAAACACCAAAAAGCAAAAACCCTCTACAGGGCATGGAACCGTACTGGAAGGATGGCTTAATGGACCCTGTAAAATTCATAGTACAGAGGACGGCACACCAACTCACAGCCTTAGAGCATGTTGGATACTCCGGCAGGTGGCCAAAATTGGCAAGATCTCCTAATTCCGAAGGCCACAGAAAGCCACCCCAGAGACACCAATACGTTATTAACAGTCTTCGAGACTTTCGCATCAAATAATATGCGAAAAAGGAAACTCCGCAGCCTTGCCGAAGTCTACCAAGTAGCAACAATAAATCCATGGAGTGACACGGCTATTACCTTTAACGCCAGTGATGAACCTAAATTCCGAACAGCCCAAGCACCAGCCGCATTGGTCCTCAGTCCAATAGTGGACGACTTTCGTCTTACCTAGGTACTCATGGACGGCGGCGGCGGATTGAACCTCATTTATGAGGAAACCCTTCAAAAAATGGAAATAGACTGGAACCGCGTTGAGCGAAGCAGCACGACCTTTAGAGGAATAATCCCCAGTCGAGAAGCGCGCTGTATAGGAAAAATCACACTAGATGTGGTGTTCGGCACGCCGGATAATTACAGGTCCCTAGAGGTCACGTTCCATGTGGCTCCGTTCAGTAGCGGTTATCACGCTCTGTTAGGGCGGGAAGCGTTTACAATCTTCCAAGCAATACCCCATTATGGGTACATGAAGCTCAAGATGCCTGGGCCTAAAGGGATCATCACTCTCGCTAGTGATCCGGACATAGCACTCCGCGCCGAAAACAAGACAGCCGCACTAGCCCTCGAGGCACTATCCAAAGCCCTAGCGGTTGAGGAACTGACTGCGCTGCGCTCCATGGTGAATAGGGACGATGTTGTACTCGATAAAAGATCCAAGTCCACCTCCTTTAAACCGGCGGACGAAATAGTAAAATTGCATGTCCATCCAATGGACCCCAATAAAATAGCTTCCATCGGGGCACAGTTAAACCCTGATGTAGACACCGCACGGCGAGAGTTCCTACGAGAGAACTAGGACATTTTCGCCTGGCACCCTTCAGACATGCCAGGAATCCCACGCAGACTGGCCGAGCACAGCCTAAATATCCTAAAAGGATTCAAACCTGTCAAACAAGCTCTTCGGCGTTTTTCCGAACCTAAGAGACAGGCTATGGGAGAGGAGCTAGCAAAGCTATTGTAGGCCGGATTCATCAGAGATATAAAACATCCGGACTGGTAGCAAACCTGGTGATGGTACCAAAGAAGGACAAATCCTGGCGCCTGTGCGTTGATTTCTAAGACCTTAACAAGGCTTGCCCAAAGGACCCCTTCCCCCTCCCCCGCATCGATCAAATTATCGACGCTACCGCAGGACACGATTCGTTGTGTTTCCTCGATGCATACTCCAGCTACCATCAAATCAAGATGGCAGAATCAGACCAAGCCGCAACGGCATTTATTACACCATACGACCCATTCTGCTTCAACACAATGCCCTTTGGGCTCAAAAACGCCGGCGCAACATATCAGCGCATGATTCAGACATGTCTGGCAAACCAGATCGTCAAAACAGTGGAGGCATATGTAGATGATGTGGTCGTCAAAACAAGACATGTCGAATCTCTAGTAGACGACTTGAGGCTCACATTTGATAACCTCCGAACATACGACATCAAGCTCAACCCGGAAAAATGCGTTTTCGGCGTCCCAGCCGGAAAGCTCTTGGGCTTCATTGTATCCGACAGAGGAATTGAAGCAAATCCAGCCAATATCCGAGCTCTGTCACAATTGGATATCCCAAAGGACCTCAAACAAATACAAAAGTTAACCGGATGCGTGGCGGCTCTAAGCCGCTTTATCTCCCGCTTGGGAGAAAAGGCCCTACCCCTTTACCGCCTCCTTCGGCGCACCGAACACTTCGAATGGACGGATGCAGCCACGGCCGGACTCAACGAAATAAAAGACATATTGGCAACAAACCCAGTCCTGGCCGCGCCAAACATTGGCGAACCAATGCTATTGTACATTGCAGCAACACATCAGGTTGTAAGCGCAGTGCTCGTCGTCGAATGAGAAACGGACGGACACAAACTCCCCCTTCAAAAGCCGGTCTATTATGTGTCCACTGTCCTCACTCCGTGCAAATCACGGTACCCGCATTATCAAAAGATTGCGTACGCGGTATTCATGGCATCCCGGAAGCTACGACACTACTTTCAAGAGTGTTCAATAACAGTAGCCTCGGAAGTACCACTTAACGATATTATAAACAACCGTAACGCAACGGGCCGGATTGCAAAATGGGCCATTGAGCACCTCCCATTCGACATAACTTATAAGCCACGGTGAGCCATCAAGTCGCAAGTTTTGGCTGACTTCGTCACAGAATGGACGGAGGCCGAACTCCCTAAAGAGCACGGCACATATTCAAATTGGATCATGCATTTCGACGGCTCCAAGATGTTGGCCGGACTAGGGGCTGGCGTTGTTTTGACGTCCCCCATAGGAGACACCGTTCAATACGTACTCCAGATTATGTACACAGACTCCAACAATGCAGCCGAATATGAGGCCCTTCTACATGGTCTCTGGATGGCAGTATCCATGGGCATTCAACGCATAGAGGTGCGCGGGGACTCGAACCTCGCAATATCCCAAATAAATGGAGACTTCGATGCCAAGGATCCAAAAATGGCAGCCTACCGCAACACCGTTCTCAAAATGTCAGCTCGGTTCGAAGGGCTTGAATTTCACCATATAGCCCAGGAAAATAATCAGGCGGCAGATGTCCTGGCACGCATCGACGCAAAACGCGATGTAGTCCCCCCCAACATCTTCTTGGAAAGGCTGTTCAAGCCATCCGTAGTATGGGAAGGGGAGCCGAACAATAACAGCCCGGACCCAACCACACTGCCCGACACCGAACATTCTGACACAATCGGAGGCTCTGCCAATGAAATAACACCTTCAGCCCACGTAATAATGGCCATCATTGCCCCGTGGACAGAACCATTCCTCGCCTACCTTACTAGGCAGGAACTCCCCGAGGACCAAAATGAGGCACGCTGCATAGTGCGGCGATCCAAAGCCTACAAAGTCCATGAGGGAGAGCTTTATAAGAAAAGCACTACCGGAGTCCTTCAAAGGTGCATCTCCGAAGAGGAAGGGCGGAACCTCCTGGCTGAAATTCACGCCGGACTTGGCGGTCATCACGCTGCAGCTCGGTACCTTGTAAGCAAGGCCTTCCGTACAGGCTTTTATTGGCCGACGGCCCGGGCAGACGCCCAGGAGTTAGTCGAACGATGCGTCGGTTGCCAGCTCTTTGCAAACCAAAGCCATATGCCACCCACCACCCTCCGAACTATCCCCATCACTTGGCCCTTTGCGGTCTGGGGGCTTGACATGGTTGGACCCCTTAAAGGCGAAACCCACAAGCAAAAATACTTACTGGTCATGGTGGATAAGTTCACCAAATGGATAGAAGCCAAGCCTGTTAAGACGGCCGAATCTGGACCAGTGATAGACTTTATATCCGAGGTTGTACACCGTTACGGCGTCCCCCACAACATCATCACTGATAACGGCACGGACTTTACGGCCGACGAGGTAAAACTCTGGTGCAAAAACATGGGCATCAAGCTCAATTATGCTTCCGTCTATCACCCACAAACTAACGGCCAGGTCGAACGTGCAAATGGTCTTATCATGAGCGGCATCAAACCCAGATTAGTGCGGCCCCTCAAGGAATCTAACACGCACTGGGTAGAAGAGCTCGACTCCGTACTCTGGGGGCTGCGGACCACGCCGAATCGCACCACCGGATAGACACCATTCTTTATGGTGTATGGCGCAGAGGCAGTTTTGCCTTGCGACATAATTCATGACTCACCTCGAGTGCGCATGTATGAAGAAAGAGAAGCCGAGCTCGATCGGCAGGACAGTTTGGACGCATTGGAGGAGGAGCGTGATGTGGCAAAAGCCCGTTCTGCATTCTATCAATAGCAGGTTCAAAGATACCAAAGCAGAGAAGTACGGGCCAAAAATTACAACGTTGACGAATTAGTTCTACGCCCGCCGGACAAGAAAAAGGACAAACTCAAGCCCAAGTGGGAAGGTCCATTCATAATTGACCAAGTCCTGACTGGTGGAGCATACCGCCTGCGAGATGCATCGGATAACTGACTCGAGCCGAACCCATGGAACGCAGCCCATCTACGAAGATTCTATGCCTAGCGCCAGATTCTATGTTCGTCTCCTTCCTCTGTCCATTTTTTATATACTATCTGTCTTACATTTCTCTCCTTCCCCCCTTCCTTTCTCTTATAGCCTTTAAAGGCTCATCAAATGACGTGCTATTCGCACTCATTAAACCTGGGGGCTTCTTTTACCATAAGCTTATTTATACGGGCTTCATGCCCAACACATGTGTGACACTTCCGCATGTACCTTTTATTTCACCATTATATGCATCGATATGACTTATGTTTTGGCCAAGCTGGGTTGCCTGGCTCTTGTGCTTACCCCTACGTTCCCGATTATTCGGCTAGGCGGTAAAGGGAGCACCTCTACGATTGTTACTGCCGGATCAGCCGGATGTGTACCTCAGACTGGGTGAAGCCGAAAGCTAGCGTTCTTAAGGGAATATTCGGTCGGTGACCTAAAATATGATCTTTTTACTTATATATTTATGCGCCCCTAGATGCTTTTTCCTGCATCTTTTTCGCAGAATGGGCTTGCACTTTAGGGCATGCCTCCCAGGGAAAGGAACCCCTAACAGAACTATTCTCCCTGGAAGATGTTTCTTACTAACCATGTAATATAACATAACTAGTCGGGCACTTGTCTGTTCACGCACTAATGACCCCTACACCTAGTCTCCATGCATTCCCCGGTTCTTATATAACCACATGGGAATTCGGACACACTTCGGACCGTCAGGTTCCGAGGTTGAAGCGAAAAGGTCGGCCATGACAAACGATCTACAATTCGGCTAGAAGGCATTATAAATGTCAATTAAATTACATAGTCATTCTGACTGATTGTATTCCTCTTCAATACCATCTAACAGGCTGTCTAATTTACAGTCCTGCTGGGAATACTTTGCGGCCAATTCTACTTGGTTGTATACTAAGCTTATAGGGATCTCCTTCCCATCGGGCCCCACAGGACCGACCTCAGCCATGTGGTTGGGGTCAGCCTTTGTGTACCGCGTCTTCAGCATGGCCCAGGCCTTCCTAGCGCCTTGACGGCAGGCCGATATCTTCCACAATCGAAAGCGCCGTCGTGCTCCCTTTAGCTTGTCCGCAAGCTCTCCAAGACCTTCAGGCACAGAGATGGATGGCCATAGGGCCTGGGCGACGCCTCGCATCGCCTTCCGAACTTGCTCGAGCAGTTGTGAGAGCTCGGGAAGAAGGTCACCCGTAGAACCGGACATCTCCTCTGCAGGATGACTTGTTAGCACACCTACAGACATTACTCTGTTAGTCGACTTCCCCGCCGAACCTTTTTTTCTCCAAAGGTTCGCTCAAGCACTTACTGAATATGCCGTGCCGAAGCCGCTGATTCTCCTTAACGGAGTCCGACAGCTGGGCACGAACATCTTTCAGCTCGATGCCCAGCTTGGTGTTGGCATCTTGGAGATCGTTCTTCTCCTGCCTCACCTTTGTCAGCACCTTCTCACCAGCCTTCAGCTGGCGTAGGAGGTGTTGCCTTTCCGGATTCAATCCGGCGCCATCTGCAATTTCATTTGTCAGATTCACACCCATGTCGTGCTTCGCAAAACACTTATCTTTCGAAGTGTATATTACCAGAGGGGGTCTCCTTGGGCTCCCCTGCCGTGGCTAGTGCGGCCTCAAGTTGGGCTTTGCACTCTTCCAGCTCCTGGGACAGTAGGGAATTCTTTTCTGTAAGAACCTGCATAACATATGATCCTTAAATTAGTTATTCTAACTGTTTCAAGTCTCGGGGGCTACTGGTATGTATATATAATTACCAAAATTTTCTTACCCGTATGTCTTTTACATATTGCTCCGTGGCTTTGGCTAGACCATTTCGAGCGGCACGGAGGTACGCATCTCCCGAATTGAAGGCATCTAATGCCTCTCAGGAGAAACAAGTGTCACGAAGAATTGTCCGGCAACGCCTGTGGTTCATGGCGCTCTCCACCTCAGAGTTGGTGGCAGACAACCTATCCACGTCCTCCGTCGGAGGAGCGTCCGGTGCACGCCTTGTGTTCGCCTCCGCCTCCGGACCAGGCTTTGGAGCCTGGCTGGGGGAGGCGCGATTGGCAGCCTCTCCGGATATAGTCCGGCGAGGTCTCTTTGTCCTGAAGAGAACACGAGTGTTAACATGCCTTGCAGGTATAACACCTGGGATAAGGGGGCGCGCCATACCTCTGCACTGACGTCTTGATCCAGACTGCACCTCTTTTCTGCCCACGGGGCCCTGCGGCCCCTCGTTGGCTTGTCGCCGCAGGTTCGGCCTCCCGTCTCAAAAACCTCCCCTGCAAATTTCTTTTGTAATCAGGAAACTGAAAACACGAGAGGGAGGACCCCTATTTGGGGTACTGGGACTTCGATCTTAGTTACCTGGGAGGCCGGGATTAGCCCTGGGTAATCGGCCGTAATGGCCACCAAGGCATTATCCTTGCTCAATTGATGGACCACTCCATCAATCAGCTCCACAGATATGTCCGGATCCTCTTGAGAGGCCGGGTCGAGGGACCGTCCTGGGTCCTCAGGTTGTGGAGGCGGGCTGTTTATTTCTTTAACAGTCTGGCACAGTTCTTGCGTTGAAGTCACTAGACTGAATATTTAACGACGAGGATATACAACGGATGGGCAAGATGCGACCACTTACCCAGCTTGGAGGATTGTGCATAGAAAATCCACCCTTCGGGTCGACGCGGAGAAAATCCTCCTCTTCTCCCTTGTACAAAGCGGACAAGGTCTTTGTTAGAGCCGCAGCCGAATTTGGCCCCTTACGGCCGTAGCGGGTGGCGTCGTTCTCCCCGTTGAAGTCCCGCATGGGGTGGCCTCTATACTGTAGCGGCTGCACCCCTCGCATGATGCATGCGGCCATGACCCCGATCATGGTCAGTCCGGAATGAGCTAGTAATCTTATCCGGCCCATCAGGTAAATAATGTCCTTGTCACTTCCCCTCTGAGGGCTCCGTGGACGCCAACTTAGGCGCTTATTTAGTGGGGCACTGTCGAACTCAGGGAGGCCGATCCGGACAGGATCCGGCAGCGGGACGTCCTCTATGTAAAACCATTCCGAAGGCCAGTCCTCGGACGCCTTCTTTGGGGTTCCGGATAGATATCCGGTCCCGGCGATGCGCCACACTTCGGCTCCGCCGACTTGATATATTGACCCCTTCTTAGAACCGGGCACGAGGCAGAATAGCTCTTTCCACAGCTCGAAATGAGCCTCAACACCCAAGAACAGCTCGCAGAGGGCTACGAAGCCCGCGATATGCAATACGGAGGCAGGCGTGAGATTGTGTAGCTGGAGGCCATAGAACTCCAGGAGCCCCCGAAGAAATGGATGGATTGGAAATCCAAGCCCCCTTATTAAATAAGGGACGAGGCACACCCGCTCTCCTTTGGAGGGATTAGGGGCACTCTCCGCTTGCTCTCCGCCATTATAGATGGCAAGACTGGCTCGAACTGGGACCATATAGGCCGGGGGGAGAAATCCCTTGGTCTGGAGCGTCACTAGCTCGCTATGCGGGATGGAGCATCTCTCCCAATATCCAGGCTGAGGGCTGGAAGGGCGAGAGGAGGAGTTGCGACGGCTGTCCATGGTGGTATGGACCTTTGTCGGATGCGCTCTGATGAACACTCGCGAAGGGGAGAAGGTGTGCTTTGGATCTAATCCTCGTCCCCTTAAATGGGCGGCTCATTTACGCGGCTAAGGGTGTGGATGTAAAAACACTCAGACTTTTCATATTCGTTTGACACGTGGGAGATGGCCACTATTGGGCGTAGGAGCCGAGGAGCGCAACATTTACAAGAAACTGGACTTTATTCAACAGGTACACGGAATTTGGAGGAGAACCCGCCTTGCAATGCCGAAGATAATCTGTGCGCCGGACTCATCGTCATTGAAGCCTGGTTCGGGGGCTGCTGAGGGAGTCCTGGATTAGGGGGTGTCCGGATGGCCGGACTATACCTTTAGCCGGACTCCTGGATTATGAAGATACAAGATTGAAGACTTTGTCCCGTGTCTGGAAGGGACTTCCCTTGGCGTGGAAGGCAAGCTTGGCGATACAGATATGTAGATCTCCTACCACTGTAACCGACTTTGTGTAACCCTAACCCTCTTCGGTGTCTATATAAACCGGAGGGTTTTAGTCTGTAGGACGACGTACACATCAACAATCATACCATAGGCTAGCTTCTAGGGTTTAGCCTCTCTGATCTCGTGGTAGATCTACTCTTGTACTACCCATATCATCAATATTAATCAAGCAGGACGTAGGGTTTTACCTCCATCGAGAGGGCCCGAACCTGGGTAAAACTTCGTGTCCCTTGCCTCCTATTACCATCTGGCCTAGACGCACAGTTCGGGCCCCCTACCCGAGATCCGCCGGTTTTGACACCGACAACGGCCATGGACGGTGTTTGAATTGCAAGACCTTTTATCTGCAGTGATCAGAAAAGAATTGGAATTATTCAGGGTTCGTTTGGACATTTTTATGCATGAAGTCAGTCTTCAATGCATTTATGTGCATAATTCAAATTTGAACTACATGCGCATGCTCCAGTGCATATAAATTGGTTGAAAACTCAAATCTCTGTCCTTGGGTGCATGCCTAGGTCCCATGCAAGAAATGAGAATGAATTTCAAACACCATGACACTGTTGATTGCCGGCAAAACATTGAGATGCCTGGTTTTTAAATTCTAGTAAATCTAAAACTCATCTGAAATTCATGAAACTTGGCATGCTATCATGGAGCGGCATCAACATGTCGTGGTACAAATTTTCTCCCATTTGGGGCAGGTTTGGGTATATGCTTCTCACAAACTGGAGCTTCTCACAACAAGCATGATGGTTTTCGGTAGGGAACGTCCACTTTTGGGGATGAAACGATATCCATTGCCTCTTATTGCTTTCAAGTTTTTTTCTTGTGTCAACATAGAACAACAGGAGTGTTGTGTGAATTTTTTTGATTTTTCGGAGTTCGTGTGGACATGTTTATGCATTAAGTGAGTTTTCAATGCATTTATGTGCATAATTCAAATTTGAACTACATGCGCATGCTCCAGCGCATATAAATTGGTTGAAAAATCAAATCTTTGTCCTTGGGTGCATTCTTAGGTCCCATGCAAGAAATGAGAATGAATTTCAAACACCATGGCACCGTTGATTGCCGGCAAAACATTGAGATGCCCGGTTTTTCAATTTTAGTAAATCCAAAAGTCGTCTAAACTTCATGAAACTTGGCATGCTATCATGGAGCGGCATCAACATGCCGTGGTACAAATTTTGTCCCATTTGGGGCAGGTTTGGGTATATGCTTCTCACAAACCGGAGCTTCTCACAACAAGCAAGATGGTTTTCGGTAGGGAACGTCCCACCTTTGGGGACGAAACGATATCCATTGCCTCTTATTGCTCTCAAGTTTTTTTCTCGTGTCAACATAGAACAACAGGAGTGTTGTGTAAATTTTTGTGATTTTTTGGGGTTCGTTTGGACATTTTTATGCATTAACTGAGTTTTCACTGCATTTATGTGCATAATTCAAATTTGAACTACATGTGCATGCTCTAGTGCATATAAATTGGTTGAAAAATCAAATATGTGTCCTTGGGTGCATGCTTAGGTCCCATGCAAGAAATGGGAATGAATTTCAAACACCAGGGCACAATTGATTGCCAGCAAAGGATTGAGATGCCTGGTTTTTAAATTCTAGTAAATCCAGAACTCGTCTGAAATTCATGAAACTTGGCATGCTATCATGGAACGGCATCAACATGCCGTGAGACAAATTTTGTCCCATTTGGGGCAGGTTTGGGTATATGCTTCTCACAAACCGGAGCTTCTCACAACAAGCATGATGGTTTTCGGTAGAGAACGTCCCACCTTTGGGGACGAAATGATATCCATTGCCTCTTATTGCTTTCAAGTTTTTTTCTCGTGTCAACATAGAACAACAACATTGTTGTGTGAATTTTTGTGATTTTTCGGGGTTCGTTTGGACATTTTTATGCATTAACTGAGTTTTAAATGCATTTATGTGCATAATTCAAAGTTGAACTACATGCGCATGCTCCAGTGCATATAAATTCGTTGAAAAATCAAATCTTTGTCCTTGGGTGCATGCTTAGGTCCCATGCAAGAAATGGGAATGAATTTCAAACACCATGGCATCATTGATTGCCGGCAAAACATTGAGATGCCTAGTTTTTAAATTCTAGTAAATCCAAAAGTCGTCTGAAATTCATGAAACTTGGGATGCTATCATGGAGCGGCATCAACATGCCGTGGTACAAATTTTGTCCCATTTGGGGCAGGTTTGGGTATATGCTTCTCACAAACTAGAGCTTCTCACAACAAGCATGATAATTTTCGGTAGGGAACGTCCCACCTTTGGGGACGAAACGATATCCATTTCCTCTTATTGCTTTCAAGTTTTTTTCTCGTGTCAACATAGAACAACAGAAGTGTTGTGTGAATTTTTGTGATTTTTCGGCGTTCGTTTGGACATGTTTATGCATTAACTGAGTTTTCAATGCATTTATGTGCATAATTCAAATTTGAACTACATGTGCATGCTCCAGTGCATATAAATTGGTTGAAAAATCAAATATGTGTCCTTGGGTGCATGCTTAGGTCCCATGCAAGCAATGGGAATGAATTTCAAACACCAGGGCACCGTTGATTGCCGGCAAAACATTGAGATGCCTGGTTTTCAAATTTCTTGTAAATCCAAAACTCGTCTGAAATTCATGAAACTTGGCGTGTTATCATGGAAGGGCACCCGACATGCTGTGGTATTTTTCCTATCCATTTTGAGAGAAGACGCACTCGAATAATGACAGCCAACAAAGGCATTTTGAAAAAAATAGCTGCCACTTTAATATCTTAAACGTTTGTATAATTCAAACCGTGTGCGTTCAGTTAACCGTTCACGTGACGCCACGTGTCTTGGTTTTAATGGCTATAGGAGGTGCCGTGTGGACAGCTTCTTGACTGAACGGGAGGTGTGCAAGCACAGTCTTATGCGCAGGCTCACCGGGAAGCGTACAAGCTGTTCAATGCAGGATCTGTGCATCTCTTCAATGCAAACGGTTCAGATTACGGTATGCAAATTAAAGCCAGACTTCGGCACTAAGCCAAGAGACACTGTGATTTGTCAAAATATGCAGCTAAAAATCAATATCACCATATATTTTTTGCAACTAAAATTCAGTAATTAAGCATAGATTTCATTCATACTAGAGATTAAGCAGTCGTTCTCACCGGGAAGCGAGACAATCTTGGACCGCCACCCGCCTCGCTCCCACTGGTCTATATTAATGGCGCCGCCGAGCGGCTGCACCCCCATCCTTGCCACACACACAATTACTCTCTCTCCGTCCGCATCCTTGATGCCTCTCTGATTCCTCAAAGCCGTCAGTGTACGAGGATGCCACCGAAGCACCCCATCGGAGGGAGTGGCGACATTGGGGCTGCTGAAGCACCGGAGCACGACGTGAATATGGAGACAGAGGTTCCCATCCCCGCCAACAAGGTGGAGAACGAGGCTGCCAACAAGCGGAGGCGGGTCAAGAAAGAACTGCAAGCGACTCCGACATGCCTAGACTTCATCAACAACCTCACCTATGATATGTTGATAGTCATCATATCCCTCCTCCCAATCAGAAATCAGGCGAGGACAGTCGTTGTTTCCCGGTGGTGGCGCACCCTATGGCTTCGCACCCCTGTCGACCTCCTCCACGCCCACAAGCTCTGCCATGGCTATCGCAAAGTTTGGATGCATTCTTCCAGATCCTCGGTAGTCACCATGGCCCAATCAAAGGCCTTATCGTGGGAAAGTTCCGTTCCAATGGCAAGGAGCGAGCCAAGCTTGACGAGTGGTTCCAATCCCGCGCCATAGATCAGCTCGAGAAGCTAAGTTATAATGATGGACATATGAGCTTGCTGCCAACGTCCGCGCTCCGCTTCGCGCCCATGCTGCGCCTCACCAAGTTCATGAACTGCCATCCCCCTTAATGACGCGCCCACTCTTTTTCTACCATGACTGAAGCACCTCGAGCTCGTCGCCATCTGCATCCCAAAGGATGACATGGAGCGCCTGCTCCGCGGCTGTACTGCACTCGAGTTCCTTCGTCTTCAGGCGATGAATTGGTCGAGCACCTTGCACATCACCTCCAGGACTCTCCGCACTATTTATGTGTGTTGCTGGTGCTGCAACAAGAGATCACAAAAGGTGGACCACAATATGGTCATCCAGGACACACCTTCGCTTGAGAGATTACTTGCAGTTGATCAACAAGATCCAACAATAATCAATGTCATTTCTGCACCAAAATTGAAAGTGGTGGGCTACTCGTCTGTCAAATACTACAACTTTCAGGTACAACAGTCGCCTTATATACCTCTCCTTCTTGATATCAATGTTATAACTAGTTTTGAAGATGTATGTTCGTCTGTCATCCAACGAAGCTTCACCCAGACTCTGGGCACAGTGAAGGTCTTGGCACTAGAATCCATCGTCCCCAACCTGGACCAAGTTTTTAGTTGCCTGAGATGCTTTCCGTGCCTGAAGAAGCTGTATATCAAGGTGATGTTCCTTTCCTATTAAATGTTAACCATAAGGGAGTTCAATTTTTTGCACCTTTTTCCAAGTTTAGAATGACTATGTACTACGATTTCTGAAGGAATTTTGGAGGATTTTAGGACACACACCCCCACCCCATATTGGTTGCTTCATTCATATGGTTACAATCGTCCATAAGCATTTCTCCTTTGGATTCATCTGTACTAGTTTTCTTAGGGAATTTTTCATCAAATCCAACCTCTTGTGAAGAAAGCTACATGTTTCTAGATTGTAATCAAATTAATGCCCATGTTAATCATGACAGGTCGAAGATGGCACGTTGGTGCATTTTACAAATCCTGCAAACCAAATGGGCGTGTAGCACTGTTCAAAACTGCATGTAGGCACTAACACGTTCTCTTCTTTTGCAGTGCATATTAGGCCCAGTGGAAGATGTTGATAACGACAGTCACATCGAATGCCTGGATCTGCATCTCTCAAATATTACTTTGAACTCCTACCGAGGGACCCCACAGGAGATTACACTCTCCATGTTCTTTTTTTTTTGAATATGTACTGCAAGGCAACAGCCTCATAGCTCTTTATTGAAAACAACAAAGAACAAAGTCCTATTACAAGTCCATACAAGAAGAGAAAAGAGGAAGACAGAAATACTTACAAAGTTACAACCCAAGCAGGGCAAAGAAAAACACTACCTAAGGAAGGCTAGAGATCCATGTTAGAAGGCTATCCTTGTATTTACATTTTATCCTATGAGAAAGAAGGGTTATGTCATGGATGAAGTTATGCCTCCATGCTCTGAAAGAAGGTGTCTCATTCCTGAAAACCTTGCCATTCCTCAAGATCCAAATGTTCCAAGCTGTTGTAAAGACCACTTCAGTGAAGAAAGAATGCCCAAAATCCTTCCTAGCCTTTACTGCCATGTTGTAAGTTGTCATCCCAGGCTGTGGGTCCCAGATAATCTGCAGGTAATTCCAGACTCTAATGCTAAAATTACAAGAGAAGAACAGATGTGCACGATCTTCATGGATCAGATATGGACATAGGACACAAGTATGATCTTCCACATGCCAATGCCTTCTGAGTAGCATGTCTCTGGTGTTTAAACGATCTCTCAGCAGTAACCAACCAAAAATTTTGATTTTCAATGTACATGAAGATTTCCAAATCCATTGGAAGATTGGATCAACAACAATATGCTGATGCTCATACACATAGAAGGATTTGGGTCTGAAACAACCCTTATGAAAAGGCCAAATCCATGCGTCATGAGTTGCAGAGCAAGAATAATCATGAGTCGGCTATTGAAGACATTCCAGCTCAGCAAAGGCCTGTGTAGAGATGGGCAAATGCAAATTTGACAAAAACTCCTGGGAAAGCGCATCAGACACTGAAAGTTGCTCATCAATAACAAAGGAGAAGAGCCTGGGAAATTTTTCCCTGAGACAGGAACCCTTAAGCTCAGCCATCCATCTGACCAAAAGAGAATGGACCTTCCATCACCCAACGCTGGAGTATCCATCTGACAATATTTGTCAACCAATTTAAACACATCACGCCACCAAAAAGATCCACAGAGCGTGGTAGTATGAGGGACAGAGTTGGCATAGTAGGCATTCCAAATAAGGCCAACCCAGGGGATGTCATGATGATTATAGAATTTGTGCAAGAACTTCATAAGCAAGGCATCATTCTGCACCCTGAGATTAAGCATACCAAGACCCCCTTTGTTTTTTGGTAAGCATACCAAGTCCCAGGTGGCCAGAGATTGTCTCGGAGTATCAGAGTTTCCTCTCCATAGACATTGTCTCTGAATCCTTTCAATTTGCTTCAAAATTCCAGTTGGGATGACCAGTGTGCACAGGAAGTATATAGGCATTGATGTTAGGACAGAGTGGAGCAACTGCAACCTACTACCTTGATTCAGAAAACATGAAGTGGCAGACAATCTTCTTTCAATCCTATGCACAAGGGGCATGAGGTCTTGGATTGAGGGCCTTGTAGTCCCCATGGGTAGACCCAAGTAAGTAAAAGGCATGGTTCCTATGCTACAGCCAAGAATTGAGGCTAACCTGTTAGCTTCATCAGATGACAAGTTCCTAGGCACCATAAGGGATTTTGTAAAATTTACAGATAATCCTGTTGTCGCAGCAAAGACATCGAGCATGTCTTTAAGAGCAAGCAGTTGGTGATCAATAGCAGGCAACACAATTAGTGTATCATCAGCATACTGAACAATGGGGTAATCCTGACTGTTGGAAGGGATTGGCAAAGTCAGAATTCGTTTACTGCACATGTCGTTGACAACAGACTGAAGCAGGTCAGCGGCAAGGACAAAAAGAAGAGGTGAAATTGGGTCTCCTTGCCTGACTCCTCTCTTACATTTAAAATGGTTACCAAGAACACCATTAAGAAGCACAAAAGAAGAGCCAGACAAAATAGTTTGCATCCAGGAGATCCATTTTTCATTGAAACCCTTGTATCTTAAGATTCTAAGAATGGCATCATGCTCAATAGTGTCAAAGGCTTTAGTAAAATCCAATTTCAGCAGCACTATTGGTCTCTTTGAAGCATTACACTGGTGAATATACTCAAAGCACCAAGCTAGACAATCCTAAATAGACCTAGATTTAATAAACCCATATTGGTTTTTATGAATACAGGAAAGGATGACCTTCTGCAACCTGTTTGCCAAAAGTTTAGTGAGGAATTTCAAACAGGTATTTGTCAAAGATATTGGCCTGTAATCATTCAAACCCTCAGGTGAAAGCTTTTTTGGGATCAAGGTTATGAGAGAACTGTTGATACACTCCAAATCAAGGTGCCCCTCAAACAACTCTTTGACCAGTTGATGAAAGTCATCTTTAATTATGTGCCAACACTTTTTAAGAAAAAGGCCAGTGAAACCATCTGGCCCAGGTGCTCTGTCAGGAGGCATTTCCTTAATAACACAATCAATTTCCTGCTCAGAAAAGGGCTTGGTCAAGTCATCTAGTCCCTGAACCTTCTTAATAATATTTGGCATATCAAAACCCATTTGTGTATTATTTGTGCATCCCATCCTCTGCTTGAACTCCTGCAGAAATAATCCAGCAATTGATGCATGATCAGAGGTCACTTGCCCATCATCAGAAGTTATACTAGAAATAGAGTTATTCCTGTATCTCTCTGTGGCCATGGCGTGGAAAAATTTGGTGTTTTCCTCTCCCACTTTAATGTTTCTAATGGTACATCTCTGCTTCCAATAGATAAATTGCAACCTTAGAGTTTCCTCCAAGTGTAACTTTACAATTTTCCTGAAATTTTCCTCAGGCCCAGACAAAGGCCTTAACTCCTCAAGACCATCCAGACAAAGAATTACTTTATTGCAGTTGGAAATTAGAGCCTTGATGGTAGAAAGGCTAATGTGCTAGTGTTTGAGTGCCTGCCTGAGAGCTTTGAACTTTGCAGATATTATAGCAGCAGAAGATCTCTTATGAACTGGTCTATTCCAAGATTCACTGACACAATCAAGAAAACCAGGCAAATTAGTCCAGTAATTTTCAAATCTAAACACTTTGGCCTTGGGAATAGTGGTTTTGATTTGCACTACACAAGGCACATGATCTGAAGTGGTTCTAGCCAGAGGAAGGACCATAGTGTTAGGAAAAGAACATGTCCATGAAGGGGTTGTAAAAAACCAATCAATCTATTCAAGCAAAGGAGCAGTTTGCATATTTGTCCAAGTGTACCTTCTGCCCTTGATAGGTAATTCAATTAAGCCCAGATGCCCAATAACCTCATTAAAGATGAACATGTCATTAATATCACCACTTGGTTTATTCCTATTATCCATTGATCGCATGAAATTGAAATGACCCAGTAACAGCCAGTTAGCATCATCAGGGATAGTTATATCATGCAACCAATTAATAAAATTATCTCTAGCTGGATTTTGACAGGGTCCATAGACTAAAACTAGAGTCCAGGTTTGGGAGTTATGAACAGACATGAACTCCACCATAATACCAAAACTATTGGACTCAATTAGCTTCCCAGCAAACAAAGCAGTATTCCATACGACTAACAACCCACCCGAGGCTCCAGACGAAGGCACATGGATAAACTGATCAAAACGTCGTGGACAACACTTACAGATGAAATGCTGATCAATGACCTCACATTTTGTTTCTTGGAGGCAAACAATGGAACAAGCACTCTCATCGATTTTCTGACGAACTGCACGCTTTCTGTCATCTGAATTCAGACCTCACACATTCCAACAGAGAACTTTCCAATCTCTAACATCATTGTGGTTCATTACAGACCATAATTAAGTAACAGCAAAAGACTGTCACATAATGACAGTACCAGTTCAGCCAAGGGATAGCATAAAAGTTCAGACAAAGCCTAAAAGATAAGTGCAGATAAATGGTTTTCACAAGGGTTAACCATAAACCCCACCAAATGAAATGATCAGCTATCATTGGAGCTAGGAGGAGCAGAAGACTTGCAAGAAGAAGCCTCAAGCTTCTCCTTAGTGAGCTTCTCCGGCCCAATGCCGAGGCGAAGACCAACCTGCTGCAGCACATTGATTGGCGTGGGCGGCGGCACAGTAGGTTGATCTGCATCGTGAGGAGGAGCCCGCGGTAGTTCGCCATCCACAGTAACCTTGCGCTTCTTCTGGGGCTTTGCTGCAGGTTTCTTCATAGGGGACTTGGCTGGAGTAGAATGCCTGAAGCCATCACGTAAAGCTGAGAGCCTGGCACTGCGCCTAACCTCAGACTCAACAATCACAAACTTTGGTTTACGAGCACGAGCTGGACGCTGACTTGGGGCTGCAGAGAAATTAAAGGCATACATCTCAACCGCAGACAACGCTGGGTCAACCACGGCACAATTCTCAGCAACATTGTCAAAACAAAGTGCACGAGCATCAGGAGGCTTCCTTTGAATATTTACCATCCGACGAACAGGTGAAGGATGAAAAACCAGCTTGTTCTTCATAGCAAAGTAAGAAAAAGATAACTCCCAAGAGCGCTTAGACAGTAGAACTGGTTTGAAAGGACTGAAAAACTGTAACCCTCGAGGAATGTGCATTGTATCAAAGACTGGCATCATACGCTGAAAAGATCTTGTCCATTGCATTACCGGAGGAAGCTCTGGTCTGAAAACTGTCAGAACTTGACCAACAACAACGTGAGGCTGGATCAGAGGAGGCACATAAGCTGCCACAACACCTTGCTGGTTATTGACAGATCCCTCAATAGAATCAACCGGCCCCGAGTTCTCTAAAACCACTGACTCTTGAGAAGCAGGTAGTGCTTCATCATCATGAATCTCCTCAATAATGACATTGTCATGCTGGTTATGAGGCTGCGGATCATCATTATGAGCATGAGGGTCCTTATTCCAACCCAGCTCTGGAAACTCAGGCATGACAAAGTTAACATTTTCAAAGTGCATGTTCCCGGGCAACGGATGAGGGTTTCCATTGAAAGGCATCGGATCTTCATCAGCTGGCATAATGTCAGCAAATTCTGCAGAGAGCACATAGATAGGTGCTGTCCAAGAAAGACGCGTAGCTCCAAAGTCTGCATACTCACGATAGACAACATCCCTAGGTACTTGCTGAGGGCTTGGGAAAGAAACATAAACAAGAGTCCTGACTAGCCGCGGATCATCCCGATGCCAGATATGAAAACGACCAAAGGTGCTAACTGCCTCAGAAATATGTTGTGTTGTGCGGTAGTCCAAAGGAACACCTAACATCATAATCCAGCCCCTACGAAAACCCTGAATAGCTCTGTGATTGATGCCTTGATCATGAGGAACAAACCAAACAAAGTGACCATTGCCAAGATCATAAGGAGGATGATTTATAATGGCATGCCTGGATGCAGGAGATCGGAACTCAAATAAACCAACACCCTCAATCCATTGTTGATCACTAAGAACGTCGCAGTGAAGCTGAGTCATCACAAAGTCACTAACCAGTTGCCTGAAGTGAAGGATCTATCCGGGTGGCGGCGGAGGCTCAACAAAGCCAATGGCAAACTGCTCATGGCGACGGTCCGGCGCAATGGCTGGAGAGTAGAAAGTCCGAGGCACGCGGGTTGGCCCTCCATCGATGAACTCGAACCCTGGTGGAAGGAACTCAAGAGGATCCAGTGGAAAATTTGCCATGGCTTGCTTTGGTGGAGGTGGAGCAGGTTGGTGGTGCACGGGAAGTGGTGAAGACGTGATGTGACTCGTCTGCGCCGGCGCGTGGGTCATCTCTATACCCGAGGAGTCCCTAGGCGATGGAGTAGTAGGCTGACTCGTGGCGGGCATGGGAACCAACAGTGGATATTTTTTTGGATTTTGTTTCGTGTGTTTAACTCTCCAAACATAACCATTATCCTGGGCCCAATTAATGCAATCCCGACGACGATGACCATAACGTGAGCAAGCCAGGCAAACAGGACAAGAGACCGACAAGTGGCCCCGCTGGTGACAGTTGGAACAAGTTAGAACTCGGTCCACCATGTCATTGACCATATCATCAAACAAAACAGCAGCTTCCTGAGTAGACGGAATGTCCATTGGCTAGGTGGTGGGCTGTAGTCCGTCATGGAGGGCTGGCCCAACATGGGATGCAGGAGAATCGGGAGCAGATGAGAACAAACTAACCGCCTCAGGTGAATTCCGTTGAATCCGCGGCGGGTCAACAGAACCGAAAGTAATCGACGGAGAAGCAACAGTCCACTAGAGATTCACCGGCGGCGATGGTTGAATGATCAAACACTCATTTGCCGGGACAACATATCCAGCATCAGAAAGAGTATCAATACAATCCTGCGTGGCCGGATATCTATAACCCTTGCATGCATCATAGCTTTGGAACATTGAAAAAGACATTTTCTTTTGCACAGAACCAGAAGATCTAAAAGAGGACTTAGACGGTGGTTTATGCATAGCGATTATCCCAAGCGCCGCCCGTCTCTTAGATGGGCTAACTAAGATCCATTCCGCATCACTTTGCAACTTCCAAAGTTTAAACTCTCGAACCCAATTTGGTCCTCCACGGCCCCAAAGATTGAAATAACATTTGAATTGCGGGCAAGCAAAAGATCGAAGATCAACAATAGAAAAACCAACTTGCTTGGAAGAAACATTGAAGGAATAAACCTTGTCACGTAAGCATGAGACACCCAACTCGATCGCAGATCCACCAATAGCAGCCTCTAGAGCCGCCGCCACAGAATGATCATCAAGCCTGAAGACATGACGGCTAAAGGACACCACCAACGTGAAGTGACCTGTGTCCTCCGTAGGGTGGACCGAAAAACTAGTAGATCTGAAAACTTTATCCGCAAACTCCAAACCCTTGGAGAAGTCCAAGCCAAGGGTTGATCCAGATGAGAAAACCATGACCCCTGAGTGAGGGGGAGACGCCGGAGAGATTGGTAGGGAAAGATTAGGGTTTTAGTGGTGGTGGGAGGAGATCGCCGGAGGTGGGGTGGGAGGTGGGAGGTGGGAGGGAGGAGACGCCATCCGCTTTGTTAAAAAAACCAAGGGTTAGGAGAGATTGTCCTCCATGTTCTTTCTTGCCAGAGCAAAGGTGCTAAGGGTACTAAGGTTGAACATGAATTTAATTAGGAAAGATCAATGGTATGATTATCAGAGGCGGTTGGTACTATGAATGGAAGTGCCTCCAAAAATGCCAAACTTCATATTGGAAGAGCATATGGCAAAGCAATTGGAAGTTATTGTGTCAAACCCATACATGACTTATCAGCGGCTGATCCCTTTTCAGAAATGACACAGCTTGCAATGTTTGAATTTGGGTGTTGTAATATTTGTACTAGAACCTTGCAATATTTATGGTATTTGTTATATTGAACCATTTCTGTTCTCTTGTCTCAACGCAAACTATTCATCCGGGTGAACCGCATGTCGTACATCGCCCACACCTTGATCTGGCCGACCGTTTCTTTTGTGTTGCCTAATCACAAATAGTTCATCTGAGTGAACCGTATGTTGTACGTCGCACACGCCTTCATCAGGCTGCCCGTTTCTTTTGTTGCTCCTCATCGCAAACGGTTCATCCAAGTGAACTGTATGTTGTACATCGCACACACCTTGATCTGGCTGACCGTTTCTTTTGTGTTTCCTAATCACAAACAGTTCATCCAAGTGAACCGTATGCTGTACATCGCACATGCCTTCATTAGGCTGCCCGTTTCTTTTGTTCCGCCTCATCGCAAACGGTTCATTGGACTGAACAGTATGCCCTAGATCGCACACGCAACTAAAATCTGAACCGTGTTTGATGCATCCTCCATTGCAAACGTTTTGCACCTTTTTTTACAGTTTTTTACATCCTCGTTTGTGATTAATGCATGGCACACAGTTTCATGAAAGGGTCTCTGATCGTAGTGTCGGGTTAGCAGCATCCTACAGTAGTGTCTATACAGCGAAAATACCAAAAATATTTATCTTATTATCATTATCAGATCTCACTTTTGCAAGTGGCCGTGAAGGGATTGACAACCCCTTTATCGTGTTGGTTGCCAGGTTCTTGATTGTTTATGAAGGTACTAGGCGACTCGTGTGTTATCTCCTACTGGATTGATACCTTGGTTCTCAAAAAATGAGGGAGATACTTACGCTACTTTGCTGCATCACCTTTCCTCTTCAAGGGAAAACCAACGCATGCTCAAGAGGTAGCAAGAAGGATTTCTGGCGCCGTTGCCGGGGAGATCTACGCTCAAGTCAAGACATACCAAGTACACATCACAAACTCTTCACCCTCGCATTACATTATTTGCCATTTGCCTCTCGTTTTCCTCTCCCCCACTTCACCTTTGCTGTTTTATTCGCCCCTTTTTTCGTTCGCCTCTTTTTGCTCGCTTCTTGTGTGATTGTGTGTTGGATTGATTGTTTGTCACGATGGCTCAAGATAATACTAAATTATGTGAATTTTCCAATACCAACAACAATGATTTTATTAGCACTCCGATTGCTCCTATTATCGATGCTGAATCTTCTGAAATTAATGTTGCTTTGTTAAATTTTGTCATGAAAGATCAATTTTCTGGTCTTCCTAGTGAAGATGTCGCTACCCATCTAAACAACTTTGTTGATTTGTGTGATATGCAAAATAAGAAAGATGTGGATAATGATATTGTTAAATTGAAGCCATTTCTGTTTTCTCTTAGAGATCATGCTAAAACTTGGTTCTCTTCTTTTCCTAAAAATAGTATTGATTCATGTAATAAGTGCAAAGATGCTTTTATCTCTAAGTATTTTCCTCCTGCTAAGATCATCTCTCTTAGAAACGATATTATGAATTTTAAGCAACTTGATCATGAACATGTTGCACAAGCTTGGGAGAGGATGAAATTAATGATACGTAATTGCCCTACACATGGTTTAAATTTATGGATGATTATACAAAAAAATTATGCCGGATTGAATTTTGCTTCTAGAAATCTTGTAGATTCGGCCACGGGAGGCACTTTTATGGAAGTCACTTTAGGAGAAGCTACTAAACTCCTAGATAATATTATGGTTAATTATTCTCGGTGGCACACTGAAAGATCCACTAGTAAAAAGGTTCATGCGATTGAAGAGATTAATGTTTTGAGTGGAAAGATGGATGAACTTATGAAATTGTTTGCTAATAAGAGTGTTTCTTCTGATCCTAATGATATGCCTTTGTCCACTTTGATTGAGAATAATAATGAATCTATGGATGTGAATTTTGTTGGTAGGAACAATTTTGGTAACAACGCGTATAGAGGAAATTTTAATCCTAGACCGTTTCCTAATAATTCCTCTAATAATTATGGTAATTCCTACAACAACTCTTATGGAAACTTTAATAAGATGCCCTCTGATTTTGAGACTAGTGTTAAATAATTTACGAATTCGCAAAAGAATTTCAATACTTTGATTGAAGAAAAATTGCTTAAGATTGATGAGTTGGCTAGGAACGTGGATAGAATTTCTCTTGATGTTGATTCTTTGAAACTTAGATCTATTCCACCTAAGCATGATATCAATGAGTCTCTGAAATCCATGATAATTTCCATTGATGAATGCAAAGAAAGAACCGCTAGGATGCGTGCTAAAAAAGATTACTTAGTGAAAGCGTGTTCTTCTAGTCTACATGATAATAAAGATGTAGATCTAAAAGCGATTGATGTGTCCCCTATTAAATATTTGTTTTCCAATATGAATCTTGATAAAGATGGGACTGGAGATGAGTCAACTTTAGTTAAAAGGTGTCCCGATGATTCGGAGTTTTTAGATCTTGATGCTAAAATTAATAAAAGTGGGATTGAAGAGGTCAAAACTTTACATAGAAATGAACCCACTATTTTGGATTTCAAGGAATTTAATTATGATAATTGCTCTTTGATAGATTGTATTTCCTTATTGCAATCTGTGTTAAATTCTCCTCATGCTTATGATCAAAATAAGGCTTTTACTAAACATATCATTGATACTTTAATGCAATCTTATGAAGAAAAGATTGAACTTCTAGTTTCTATCCCTAGAAAACTTTATGATGAGTGGGAACCTACTATTAAAATTAAAATTAAGTATTATGAATGCTATGCTTCATGTGATTTGGGTGCTAGTGTTTCCACGATTCCAAAAACTTTGTGTGATGTGTTAGGTTTCCGTGAATTTGATGATTGTTCTTTAAATTTGCACCTTGCGGATTCCACCATTAAGAAACCTACGTGAAGAATTAATGATGTTCTTATTATTGAAAATATGAATTATGTGCCCGTAGATTTCATTGTTATTGATATAGATTGTAATCCTACATGTCCTATTATTCTTGGTAGACCTTCCCTTAGAAATATTGGTGCAATTATTGACATGAAAGAAGGAAATATTAGATTCCAATTTCCATTAATGAAAGGCATGGAACACTTTCCTAGAAAGAAAATTAAATTACCTTATGAATCTATTATGAGAGCCACTTATGGATTGCATACCAAAGATGACAATACCTAGATCTATTCTTGCTTTTATGCCTAGCTAGGGGCGTTAAATGATAGCGCTTATTGGGAGACAACCCAATTTTATTTTTGTTCTTTACCTTTTTATCCTGTTTAGTACTAAATAAATCATCTATCATATGTTATGATTGTGTTTTTTATGTTTTAAATAGTGTTTGTGCCAAGTAAAGCCTTTAGGATCTTCTTGGGTGATTGCTGTTTCATCTTGCTGAAAAAACAGAAAGTATGTGCTCACGAGAATAATTTTCATTTTTTACCTGAGAGCGATAAAATACCAATTCCAGATGCATTAGATCAATATACGAATTATTTAGGTCATCCTAATTTTTACGAATTTTTGGAGTGACAAAAGTATTCGAAACCTCCAGATTGCTACAGACTATTCTGTTTTTGACAGATTCTATTTTTCACGTGTTGTTTGCTTATTTTGATGAATATATGGCTAGTATAGGGGGTATGAACCATAGAGAAGTTGTAATACAGTAGGTTTAACACAAATATAAATAAAAAATGATTTCATTACAGTACTTTAAAGTGGTGGTTTGTTTTCTTATACTAACGGAGCTCATGAGATTTTTTGTTGATTTTTGTGTTGTGAAGTTTTCAAGTTTTTGGGTAAAGATTTGATGGATTTTGGAACAAGGAGTGGCAAGAGCCTAAGCTTGGGGATGCCCAAGGCACCCCAAGGTAAAATTTAAGGACAACCAAAAGCCTAAGCTTGGGGATGCCCCGGAAGGCATCCCCTCTTTCGTCTACATCTATCGGTAACTTTACTTGAGGCTATATTTTTATTCACCACATGATATGTGTTTTGCTTGGAGCGTCTTGTATGATTTGAGTATTTTCTTTTTAGTTTATCACAATCATCCTTGGTGTACACACCTTTTGGGAGAGACACACATGAATCAGAATTTATTAGAATACTATATATGCTTCACTTATATCTTTCGAGCTAGATAATTTTGCTCTAGTGCTTCACTTATATCTTTTTAGAGCACGGTGGTGGTTTTATTTTATATAAATTATTGATCTCTCGTGCTTCAATTATATTATTTTGATAGTCTTTTAGAACAGCATGGTAATTTGCTTTGGTTATGAAATTAGTCCTAATATGATAGTCATCCAAGATGAGTATAATAAAAACTTTCATATAGAGTGCATTGAATACTATGAGAAGTTTGATACTTGATGATTGTTTTGTGATATGAAGATGGTGATATTAGAGTCATGCTAGTAGATTATTTGTGAATTTTATAAATACTTATGTTGAGTTTTGCAAGTCCCATAGCATGCACGTATGGTAACCGTTGTGTAACAAGATTGAAGCATAAGGTGTTTCTTTGATTGTCCTCCTTATGAGTGGTGGTCGGGGACGAGCGATGGTCTTTTCCTACCAATCTATCCCCCTAGGAGCATGCACGTAGTGCTTGGTTTTTGATGACTTGTAGATTTTTGCAATAAGTATGTGAGTTCTTTATGACTAATGTTGAGTCCATGGATTATACTCACTCTCACTCTTCCATCATTGCTAGCCTCTTCGGTACCGTGCATTGCCCTTTCTCACCTCGAGAGTTGGTGCAAACTTCGCCAGTGCATCCACACCCGGTGATATGATACGCTCTATCACACATAAGCCTCCTTATATCTTCCTCAAAACAGCCACCATACCTACCTATTATGACATTTCCATAGCCATTCCGAGATATATTGCCGTGCAACTTTCCACCGTTCCGTTTATTATTACATGATTCATCATTGTCATATTGCTTTGCATGATTATGTAGTTGACATAGTATTTATGGCAAAGCCACCGCTCATAATTTATACATGTCACTCTTGAATCATTGCACATCCCGGTACACCGCCGGAAGCATTCATATAGAGTCATATTTTGTTCTAGTATCAAGTTGTAATTTTTGAGTTGTAAATAAATAGAAGTGTGATGATCATCATTATTAGAGCATTGTCCCGTGTGAGGAAAAAAGAGAGAGATAAAGGCCAAAAAAAGATAAGGCCCCAAAAAAATGAGAGAAAAAGAGAGAAGGGGCAATGTTACTATCCTTTTTCCACACTTGTGCTTCAAAGTAGTACCATGATCTTCATGATAGAGAGTCTCTTATTTTGTCACTTTCATATACTAGTGGGAATTTTCATTATAGAACTTGGCTTGTATATTGCAACAATGGGCTTCCTCAAAATGCCCTAGGTCTTCGTGAGCAAGCAAGTTGGATGCACACCCACTTAGTTTCTTTTGTTGAGCTTTCATACATTTATAGCTCTAGTGCATCCGTTGCATGGCAATCCCTACTCCTTGCATTGACATCAGTTGATGGGCATCTCCATAGACCGTTGATTAGCCGCGTCGACGTGAGACTTTCTCCTTTTTTGTCTTCTCCATACAACCTCCATCATCATATTCTATTCCACCTATAGTGCTATGTCCATGGCTCACGCTCATGTATTATGTGAAAGTTGAAAAAGTTTGAGAATACTAAAGTATGAAACAATTGCTTGGCTTATCATCGAGGTTGTGTATGATGAGAGCATTTTGTGTGACGAAAATGAAGCATGGACAAACTATATGATTTTGTAGGGATGAGCTTTCTTTGAGTATGTTATTTTGAGAAGACATAATTGTTTGGTTAGTATGCTTGAAGTATTATTATTTTTATGTCAATATTAAACTTTTTTCTTGAATCTTTCGGATCTGAATATTCATGGTACAATAAAGAAAATTACATTGAAAATTATGTTAGGAAGCATTCCACATAAAAAAAATCTGTTTTTATCATTTACCTACTCGAGGACGAGCAGGAATTAAGCTTGGGGATGCTGATACGTCTCCAACGTATCTATAATTTTTTATTGTTCCATGCTGTTATATTATCTGTTTTGGATGTTTAATGGGCTTTAATATGCATTTTATATTATTTTTGGGACTAACCTATTAACCAGAGGCCAAGTGCCAGTTTCTGTTTTTGCCTATTTCAGTGTTTCGAAGTAAAGGAATATCAAACGGAATCCAAACAGATGAAACCTTCGCGAGGATCTTTCTTGGAACAAACGTCATCTAGGAGACTTGGAGTGGAAGTCAGAGACGCAATGAGGCAGCCACGAGGTAGGAGGGCGCGCCCCCACCCTCGTGGGCCCCTCGTAGCTCCACTGACATACTTCTTTCGCCTATATATACTCTAATACCCTAAAAACATCCAGGGGAGCCACGAAACCACTTTTCCACCGCCGCAACCTTCTGTACCCGTGAGATCCCATCCGGGCTCCTTTTCCGGCAATCTACCGGAGGGGGAATCGATCACGGAGGGCTTCTACATCAACACCATAGCCTCTTCGATGATGTGTGAGTAGTTTACCACAGACCTTTGGGTCCATAGTTATTAGCTAGATGGCCTCTTCTCTATCTTTGGTTCTCAATACAAAGTTCTTCTCGATGTTCTTGGAGATCTATTCGATGTAATATTCTTTTGTGGTGTGTTGCCGAGATCCGATGAATTGTGGATTTATGATCAAGTTTATCTATGAACAATAATTGGTTCTTCTCTGAATTCTTATATGCATGATTTGATATCTTTGCAAGTCTCTTCGAATTATCGGTTTAGTTTGGCCTACTAGATTGATCTTTCTTGCAATGGGAGAAGTGCTTAGCTTTGGGTTCAATCTTGCGGTGTCCTTTCCCAATGACAGTAGGGGCAACAAGGCACGTATTGTGTTGTTGCTATCGAGGATAAAAAGATGAGTTTTATATCATATTGCTTGAGTTTATCCCTCTACATCATGTCATCTTGCCTAAAGCATTACTCTGTTCTTATGAACTTAATACTCTAGATGCATTCTGGATAGCGGTCGATGTGTGGAGTAATAGTAGTAGATGTAGAATCGTTTTGGTCTACTTAACACGGACATGTTACCTATGTTCATGATCATGCCTAGATATTCTCATAACTATCCGCTTTTCTATCTATTGCTCGGCAGTAATTTGTTCATCCACCGTAATACATGCTATCATGAGAGAAGCCACTAGTGATATGGCCCCAGGGTCTATTTTATATCATATAAGTTTCTGATTTACAATTCTAGTTTACTATTTATTTTATTTTGCAATCTTTACTTTTCAATCTATACAACCAAAATACCAAAAATATTTATCTTATTATCATTGTCAGATCTGACTTTTGCAAGTGGCCGTGAAGGGATTGACAACCCCTTTATTGCGTTGGTTGCAAGGTTCTTGATTGTTTGTGCAGGGACTAGGCGACTTGCGTGTTATCTCCTACTGGATTGATACCTTGGTTCTCAAAAACTGAGGGAAATACTTACGCTACTTTGCTGCATCACCCTTTCCTCTTCAAGGGAAAACCGACGCATGCTCAAGAGGTAGCAATAGGTGGGCGGCAACCCACCAGAGTAACGACGGCCTTAATGGCGTGTCGGGAGATGTATGTGTGGCAGACGACTCAGGAACCACCACCTTGACGGTCACGCAGGCTGCATGATGTGTCTCCTGACGTCCAGAAGCTGACCTTTGTGCTGACGACCCAGTTCTTTGTCGTCAGACGGCAAACGACAAAGCCTCCCGTTAGCCAGCTAACGGGGCTAATGCATGGATTTTGCCGTCCATGTTATTTGCCATCTGCCACCGATGGCAAAGGGCCTTTGCCATCCTCTTTGAGGAAGCTGATGACAAAGAACATGTTTACCATCACTCTCTTTGTCGGGCAGGTTTGCCGTTGGTGGCAGACGGCAAAGAGCTTTATCGTCCGCTTTTGGTGCCTTTGCCGTTTTCCATGGCAGACGACAAATAAGCTGATTCCTGTAGTGTTCATTAGGGCTACCAGAAAGTTGTTCTTTCATAACAAGATTTAGCAAAGCAACATTAATATCACAAGTCTCCACACTAGCCGTGGAAGAGCAATAGGAGTACTAATACAATCATTATTATTAGTATTGGAAAAATCACACAATTTTGTATTCTCTTGAGACATCGTGGCTATGCAAACAGGAAAACGAGCAAACAAGAAAAAGGCAAAAAGGAAAATATTTTTGTATTTTTTTAAAAGCTTTTCTATAAGTGGGGGAGATAAAAACGAGAGGCAAATGGCAAATAATGTAAATGCAAGGACATGAAAGTTTATGCGCAGGTACTTGATAGATGTTGGTGATGTCTCCCCAGCAACGGTGCTAATTTTTTTCCTGCTACTTGTGAACTGTGTTGGGATTTCCCGAAGAGGAGATGATGATGCAGTACAGTAGAGATAATTATTTCCCTCAGTTATGAACCAAGGTTATCAACCCAGTAAGAGAACCAAGCAACAACTCGTTAGCAGCACCCGCACACAAACAACAAATCCTTGCAACCCAATGCGAACAAGGGGTTGTCAATCCCGTGACGGTTACGAGCAGGATTAAATTGTATGGTATTTGATAGATAGATCGGAAAAATACAAAATAAACTAAATAAAAGAAAAACGCAGCAAGGAATATTTGGTTTTCATATCTTTACTCTTTACCTAATCTATACCTACTATTAAAAGGAGGTGATATTCTTGGTTTCATCCCGCTTCGTTTGGTCCCGCTTCAATTAATTTCACATACGCTATTTTGTTTAGTTAGTTGCCACCCGTTCTAGCCCAACGGAGGAAGCCACTTGTTGGCGCACTATGACCCAGGTCCAAAGAGCTGGCAAAAAATAAAATTGCCCATGGAAGAGTTCGATCTCATAACCTGCCAACCGGCCACGCACCCATCTAGCGATATGAGAGGATATCTTTTCTCCTGTTGCAAATCACAGGCCTTTTTGCTAGTAATAATAAAGGGGCTATTGCTTCTTATACCACCATAATTTCGTCCGTAGTTTCGTCCGTCCGTATATACCTTATATCATCTATCGTCCTACTGCAGCATTGTGCGTTAGCGCTCGACAAAAAAACTAATACATGCACGCGAAGCCACAGCCTGTAGCAAAGTCCTAATACAATACGGTCACGAGCCGGCCCTCCTTCAATAAATACAGCCACAACTAAGCCTCCTCCTCTACTTCTTCGAAGCACGACCTATGGTCTCGGTCTGGGTGGGATTGGCCTCCATCGGCCCGTGCACGTCGTGCCGTGTTACCCGATGGCGAGCACTCGGTACCCTAGGCACTACGGCATACCGTCTCAACGAGATGACATAGATTGGCACATGACACCAAATCGTGGAGCCCGACGATGAGGATGGGCTCACAGAGCTTGGGCAACCACTAGCATCACCGTCTCACGAGGTCTTCTCCTGCATCGTGATATTCATATCCGCTTGCTTAATTTTTCATCCTCAGTTCACAAGAAATCATCATCGGCGGCGACGATCGGACGATGACACTCCAGAGACCAATTAACACAGCGAGGAATTCCTTCAATGCGGGCGTGAACTGGGCGCCGCCGTGGGAGTGTGCAGGCAGGCACACTATGCAGTAGCAGGATGGGTGACTGCAGTATCACGATGGACTCATCGCCCCAGTCATGACAACTCCCCTGCCGAACCAACGAGATCGAAGCTATGCAGGCGAGCCCAGTGCTGGAGGAGGGCCGGCCTAATCTTCCCGGTGAAGAAATCCCTACAAGCAAATTCATAATTAGACCATGCTACTTGCGTCCTTACGAAATTCTGAGTCATATAGATTGGATCCCCTAATCATGTCAGGCGCATATGCGGTTCCAGAACGGCACTTGGTAGCAAGGCCCTTGAAGAAATCTTTCAGTAAGACGGCCAGGAGGCCGATGGCAGGGTCGCCGTGCCAGGCAGCGATGTTGGCAACCTCTGTCGGATTTCGGGTTCCGGCAGACCCTTGAGGTTCGAACACTGGGGTGCACGCGGAGATTTCGCCTCCTACCTACCTGCACCCCTCCGCCTCGCTAAGATCTAAGCTATGGAAAGAACAACATGAGAGACACAGGGTTTATACTGGTTCGAGCCACCGTTGTGGTGTAATACCCTACTCCAGTGTGTGGCATGGTGGATTGCCTCTTGGGCTGATGATGACGAACCATACAAGGAAGAACAACCTCGCGAGGGTCTGTTGTTGGCTGGGGCGATGAACTGCTGGGAGGAGTTCAGTCACCCTTCTCTCTCTCTCTCTCTCCGATTGTTGATGCCCTCTCTGCCCCGGGGGTGGCTAGTCCTATTTATAGAGGCCCTGGTCCTCTTCCCAAATATCGAGCGGGAAGGGAGCCAACAATGGCGGGCTAATTTGAAGGGGGACAGCTAGTACCAGCTATCCTAACAAAAGCAGTCTTCGCCTGCACAAAGCTCTAGTGGTGACGCCGTCTTGGGCTCCACAATGACCTCCGTCTTGCAGTCATCCTGGTCCTGGTCTTGTTGCACCGAAATGACAACCTTTGCCTGATGCCTCGGTACTCTGCGGCTGTGCTTGCCCCCTTTGTACCAAAGAGGAAAGGAGGACACTCCGCGGGCTGGCACCCACCTGGCGCCCTTGGTCGTCATGGCTTGCGTCATGGGCACCTCGTGAGGTACCCCGCCTTGATCTCTCCGCCTCCTCGCGAGCCAGCCTGATGAGGCCATGCCTAAGGAAGCTCCGCGTCGTCTGCCCCGCGAGGCTTGGCCCCTCGCAAGGGTCTTGGGTCTGTGTTGATGAAGATGGGCCGTGCTGGGCCCCCTTTGAGCCACGCCGCAGGCCGCGGGCAGGCAAGTCTGGGGACCCCCGTTCCCAGAACGCCGACAGTAGCCCCCGGGCCCAAGGCGCGCCCGGACTTGGCTGTGCAGGGAGGCGGAAGGGCAAGAGCGAAGCGCCATGGGCCCTAACAACCTGCGGCCTTGGGCACCGCGTGGCGGTTGATTGGACGTGGGCGTCTCCACTTCCCCATGGCGCCTCGGCAACTGCACAGATTGGACAAGTCCCTGCATGCAAAGCGGGTCATGATTACCTGCGATCGTGGAGGTCGGCGGTTGGCCTTCGCCGGCTATAAGTATGGAACGGTGCGCGCCCTTCCAGTCCATCCCTTCTTGCTTCTCCTTCTTCCCGATCCTTGCTCTGTCTTGCTGCGCTGGCCCTGATCCGCCGGTTCTCAACGGCAGAGAAGGAAAAGGCTCCCCGAGAGGAACCAGTCCCGCTCCCGCCGAAGAAACGACTCGTCCTCCGCGGCCCGGATGAGGGGGCTCATCAGGTGGTGTCGAGGCCCTGGTGCGAGCGGGCACCGCCGGGGTTCCCGCTTCCCTTGTACGCCCACAACGAGGGCCCTGAAGGAGCTGATGCTGATCGCCACGGGCGGCGCCACCGTCGGCGCCGACGGGTCACGAAGGTGTGGGTCGTCCCCCCTGGGGTCCACACCGAGGGCTCCTCCCGAGAGTTCGTGTTTCACGCCGCCATGCCTCCTCAGTCTTGGATTCGCCTTCCTCCCTTCTTCGCCTCCATCATCCCGCAGGGAGAGCCCCTGGAGCTTTGGCTGCAGCACGCCAGCTGCAGCACCCTCGCGACCGAGGCAGTGGTCGCGGTCGTTGCCCCGGGCGAGGTCTTCATGACTCGGGGCTGGAGCGAAATCGCCCGGGTTTGCAGGACAAGGGGCGCCTTCGCGATCCACTTGGATTACGACGGTGCTTCGGTGATGTTCTTCAAGGTCTTCGATGCGAACGGGCGCCGGCTGGAGTGCTGCCCCAGGAGAGGTGGCTGGGACCCTGCTGCGGCGAGGACTGGGCCCGCCGACCGCTCCCTTGGCGGCTCCTCAGGCGGCGGAGGCATCGGGGGTTCCAGCGACTCCAACGAGCTCTTCGCGACTCTGGAGACGAGCGACGACAGCTACGAGCCCCCGAGCCGGCGCCGCTCCTAGAGCAGGGCGGGCTCGTCAGGCCGCCGCCGACTCTGATCTGGATGGGGTTGGCGCCGGTGCTTGACGGCCCACTGTTGATGATGGTGTATTCTGCAGGGGCGCGCGTAGTTAGTGTCCCTTTAGGATCTGTTCCCTGCGAGGAATCAAAGACGCGTCCCGTGGGGGCTTGTAAGGTGCCTGTGATCCTATTTTGTTAATATAACCCTTGTCGTAGAATTGTGCGAGTTGCTCATTCCGTCTTGGCTCAGTCCTCCCTTTCAAACCTCACGAGGGCTTGGTGCTCTGCGCCGATAGGCCCCAATCCCAAGGCGGCTTCAGCTGTCGCTGGTATGCCAGGTCACGATGCCGTGGTCAAGGCCAGGAGGTGAGCGACCCGGAGTCCGATAAGAGCCCCTGAGTCGCGATGCTTAGGAGGTCCCCTTTGGCGCTCAAGCAGCCGTCATTCGGTGAGAAAGGAGAGCGGCGTCGCTAACATGGGATTGCATTAGGTGCGGGGGTGGTGCCATGGTAGCTGGCGCTTCCGGGTGGTGACTTATCTCGAGAATCAGGGGCCGCTCTCTGGTGTGTCGCCGGGTCCGTGCATCGGCAGGCGCGAGGTTGCTCGGCGAGGTCCTCGCGTGTCCCTCCCCTCTCGCCTTTGCTCCCCTTTCTGCTCTACGTCCTCGGGTCCCGGCCCTCGAGCGAGTCTCAGCCGTCGCTGGTATGCCAGGTCGCGATGCCGTGGACAAGGCCAGAGGGTGAGGGCTCGAGAGCCAGTAGGAGCCCCGAGTCGCAATGCTCAGGCACCCCCCTTTAATGTGCAAGCGGTTCGCGCGGATGAGAGTGAAGGAGACACTGCAAGGGCCTCGCCTGACGCAGCTCCTTCAGGAGATCCTATAGACCCATCACAGAAAAAACAAGGGGTTGCCATGACAATTGATAGTCAGCCGTTGGTTGCTTCCGAGGGGTACGAGGCACTGAAGGCTTGACGAGGTGGCGCCATGCGGGGCTGCCGCGGCCAGAGCTCAGCCATTCAGGTTTGTCGGCGTTGCAGGGACGGACCCATGCGCAAGCGTCGTGCCTTTTGAGAGCAGTTCCGTCAGTTGGCGTCAGTTGAGCGGGCAGCTAGGTCAAACACATTATCCGCAAAGGAGTGGATTCATCCAAATAGATGCTGGGAAGGCAGACATCACTGGGTCAGGCCTGGGTAAGCTAACAACATGAAATAAAAGGGGTACATGCCGCAGGGATGGACCCACGCGGCCTGGGAATAATGCAGCCCTGGGGGGCGCTCCCAGCTGGAAGTGAAACTTGAAAGATGTCACCTGATGACGTTGGGGACGAAGGGGTGTTGGTGTAGCAGACTTGGTGGGCTGCAGAAGCCGATCCTCATGAGCCCCCAGGCCCGGGGGCCTCGGGAGGCACCGGAGGTGCCGGCGGCTCCCCGCGGACCATCTCCATCTCCGCCAGGCCTGTGGAACGCCTGGCCTCTTGTGCCTCCATGATGCCCCTCATGAGGCGCGGGTACATGGCAGCCGCGTTCGGCAAGCCATAAGGCATGCGAACGTAGCTGTGGGGTGGACCTCCGCAGCGCCCCACTCGCGATGGCCAGAGGCGCTCCAGAGAGGCGACTCGGTTGAGCCCTGGTATGTCGATGTAGACGCGTAGCCCACCATCCTCGCCTGGATGGGGAGCCACTGCTGGTAGACGGCGGCCGCCTTTCATGACCCTTGACTCCTGTAGCTCCTGAATGGCCTTGCTGACAAACTCCTGAGGGTCTGGCTCTCCTTTCCTTACTCCTTCTTGAGGGAAACGTGCTTCGAAACACGCCTCCATGTGGTTCCCAAGCGCCTCCCTCGTGACTCTAGCCAGGTCGGTGGCCCTCCAGGGGAGAGCCCCCGAGCCCTGCCTGAGGAGGGCGCCGAGCGCGCTTTCCTATTTGATGGAAGGAGGTTCCCCCTGGGCAGGCACGGGCCCAGAGGGGCCTGCCTCCTGAGGGGCCGGGTCGGACAATGTCTTCTTCTTCTTGGGGGCGGTCTCAAGAAGCCTCCTGCTTCCGTGATCTGGGTCTTCCAGTGACGCGGCCTGAAAGGCTCGTTCCAGGGAACACACCGCGTCCTTCTCTTCACAGGGCACCGTGATGACTCCGCCACTTCCTGGCATCTTGAGGACGTTGTAGCCGTGGTGAGTCACGGCCATGAACTTGGCCAGCGCTGGGTACCCAAGGATGGCGTTGTACGGCAGGCGAATGTGAGCGACGTCGAAGTCGATGAGCTCGGTGCGGTAGTTGTCGTGTGCCCCGAAGGTGACAGGGAGGTGGACCTGCCCAATCGGGACCGTGGAGCCGTCGGTGATTCCGGAGAAGGGCTTGGTTGGCTAAAGCTGGCTGTAGGGCACTTGGAGATTGTTGAATGTTTCCACGCACAGGACGTTGAGCCCTGCTATCACACCCTCGATGCGACTATAGCTCCTACGTGTCGAGGCACGACTTAGAGACATAATCGCATTGAAGGCAGATGTCGCAAGTTAGGCAATCTACACAATATCCCATGTAATAATAATAAAAGGGGAGATAACATAGTTGGCTTACACTCGCCACGTCAATCAAGTACATAAATAACATTACATCAACCATACACTCAAGGCCCGACTACGGCGCCAAAATAAAAGAGAACCCAACATGCGACAATGGTCCCGTTCACCCCCAACCGGGCACCACTACTGATCGTCGGGAAAGGAAACGTAGTATCATTGAGAGTCTTCGTCAAACTCCCACTTGAGCTCATACGCGTCTCCTAGAGCAGAATCATCAGGACCTGCATCTGGTGATATAGTAATCTGTGAGCCATGGGGACTCAGCAATCTCGCACCCTCGCGATCAAAACTATTTGAGCTTATAGGTATGGCAAGGTAAAATATGAGTGGAGCTGCAGCAAGCGACTAGCAAATATGGTGGCTAACTTATTCGCAAAAGAGAGCGAGAAGAGGAGGCAAAGCACGAGCGAGAAGCTAGAGAACAACCTGCGCAAACATTACTCCAACACCGTGTCCACTTCCCGGACTCCGCCGAGAAGAGGCCATCACGGCAACACACTCAGTTGATTCATTTTAATTAAATTAAGGTTCAAGTTATCTACAACCGGACATTAACAAATTCCCATCTTCCCATAACCGCGGGCACGACTTTCGAAAGTTCAATCCCTGCAGGGGAGTCCCAACTTAGCCCATGACAAGCTCTCATGGTCAATGAAGGAATAGACCTCCTCCTAAGACGTTCCGATCAGACTCGGTATCTCGGTAACTCAAGACACTTCGACAGGTTAAAACAAGACGAGCAACACCGCCCGAATGTGCCGACAAATCCCGATAGGAGATGCACATATCTCTTTCTCAGGGCACACTTAGATGAGCAAGACGTCGGGTGGGCCAGCCCAGAGTTGCCCCTGGTAGCCCCCGGACATCGCTCAGTGGGACCAACACTCAGAGGAGCACTGGCCGGGGGGGGGGGGGTAAAATAAGATGACCCTTGAGTCTGCAGAACCCAAGGCAAAGAAAAGGCTAGGTGGCGAATGGTAAGACCAAGGTTGGGCATTGCTGGAAAAGCTTTAAACAAGGCGTAATATCAAGGGGTTCCCATTATAACCCAACTGCGTAAGGAACGCAAAATCCGGGAACATAACACCGATATGACGGAAACTAGGGCGACAAGAGTGGAACAAAACACTAGGCGAGAGGCCGAGCCTTCCACCCTTTAACAAGTATATAGATGCATTAAGATAACATGGCAATATAATGATATCCCAACAAGTAAATAAAAGATGTTCCAACAAGGAACGGCCTCCAATCTTCACCTGCAACTAGCAACGCTATAAGAGGGGGCTGAGCAAAGCGGTAACATAGCCAATCAACGGTTTGCCAGGACAAGGTGGGTTAGAGGTTTGACATGGCAATTTGGGAGGCTTGCAAGCAAGTGGTAGGCATCGTAGCAATGGCATAGCAAAAGAGCGAGCAAACTAGCATAGCAAAGATAGTAGTGATTTCGAGGGTATGATCATCTTGCCTGCACAGTTGTCAGAGTTGACTGGATCCTCAAAAGCAAACTCAACGGGCTCCTCATTAGCGAACTCGTCTCCCGGCTCTACCAAACAAGTCAAACAAGCAATAAGGATACAATCAACCACGTGCGAGAACAAGCAATATGATGAAATGATGATATGCTATGCGGGATGCGATGCGGGATGCAAAATGCAAGATATGATAGGAAATGCATGAACCTGGCCTCAACTTGGAATTCCAAGGGTGCCACTGGAAAGATGAGATGAAATCGCTTGAAAATGATATAAAGAACGCCGGAATCGGAGTTACGGTTTGGAAAAGGCAAGCGATTCAAATATGACACCGGTCTGCGATTTACAGCAAGTAGGCATCTAAATGCAATGAGATGAACATGCTACAACACCCAAACATGACAACAAAATACATGGCAGGGATGCACACAAGATGCTTAACAAAAGTCTAGCACTGAGCTACGGCCAATTCATCCATTAGGAGGTTTAAACAAGCATGGCAAAAACGCAAATGGTAAAACAGATCTTAGACTTAGTAAAATTAACACTTGTCTGGAATTTCAGATCATATAGCCCTCTTCGGAGCAACAAAATAACATGCTACAGGACCTGAACATGACAAAGAAAGACATGGCATGGAGCTACTCAACAAGCTTAACAAAAGTCCCTTAGTGACCTTGAGCCAAAAGGGATCACAAAATATACTAACAAGCACACGAACGTAGCAAAAACATAATTAGTTTTCAGACTTAGTGAAAACTGGGACATGCTGAAACATAACTCACGAAGGCATGTTTACGAGCTCGATGCACTCACCGCGGTGCAAGTCATGGCAAGACAAGCGTACATCCAACAAGAAGGCACAAAAAACAAGCTAGAAATGGCAAGAACAATAGCATAGCATGCACGGATCAACTACAATAACATCGGCAAAATCGCAAACAAGTTGACGATCTGCCCAGATTCACAACGAAGCAAAAGTAGAGCTCGATTGACTCAAGCTAGGCTGCTCCATAATTGAAAACAAAGACATGGATGGATAGAGCACTACAAGATTAACAAAACTCCCTTACTGATCATCCTCAAAAGAGGCACGGATCACTAGGAAACAACAAGAACATATGGCATTGTGAGATAAACAATCCCAGGACTTAGTGAAATTACTAAGTCCCTGAAAACAGAATTAGCAAGTGCACCACTTTGCAAGCTTGCACAAGTCACCACACACATCCTAAAAATACATGGGTTGCACCTCTGGAAAGATGACAAAACCCTTAACAAAACATATGAAGAACTCACGGGCATATCATGCACACATTAATCATGGCAAAAATGATAAAAGTGCTAAACAGAGTAGCAGATCTGACAATTAACTCAAGTAGCCCTCTTCTAACAGCATTTCGGGCATCAAGATGAACTCAAATGAAAATGATGCAATGGAATGAAATGATGCACTCTCTGAGATGAACATTTTGATATTCTATATGCCCAAATCGGAGCTACGGATGCGAAGTTACGGGGCCGCGAACAGGGGCATATGGACTGAAAATTTGAGGACTTGAAGAAAAAAACAACCCCAGATCTAGGGTTTGCACGGAAACCGAGGCGGCGGCGGCACTGTAGCTGTTCATCGGGGAAGAAGCAAGCAGCAGCCGGTGGTGGAGGGAGGAGGCGGCGCCGGCGTCGCCTGGGGCCGACGATGGCCGGGGCGGCGGGGCCGGACGAAGGGCTGCGGGGCCGGCGTGGAGGCGGCGGCCGGCTCCGGCGAGCTTGGCCTTGGCGGCGGGCGGCAGAGGCGCGAGGCCGGGAGGCTGGCGAGGTGGAGGACGGGCGGCGGCGTGCTTCGATCGCCGGAGT
>NC_041392.1:658440655-658448543 GCF_002162155.2 Triticum dicoccoides
GGATCTGGGCCCGCGCGGGCCTGCCTCGGGCCCCGCGGGCCGGTGCGTTGGGGAGGAGAGAGAGGAGGCGGCTGGGATGAGGTGGCAGCGTCCGATTGGGTTGGAGCAGTGGCGCGGCTGATGTGGCGGACCCTGATTCGTCGGGATGATGTGGCGGCGGCAGTGGACACGTCCAGCGGCGGGATGGACACGTCCGGTGGCGCGAGGAGGAAGATGGCTAGGGTTCATCCGCGAATTTCGGGAGGGGAGCACATATTTATAGGTAGAGGGGGCTAGGAGAGTCCAAATGAGGTGCGGTTTTCGGCCACGCGATCGTGATCGAACGCTCTAGGACATGGAGCAGAGTTTGGTGGGTTTTGGGCAAAATTGGAGGGGTGTTGGGCTGCAACACACACGAGGCCTTTTCGGTCCCTCGGTTAACCGTTGGGGTACCAAACGAAGTCCAAATGGTACGAAACTTGACAGGCGGTCTACCGGTAGTAAAGCAAGGCCGCTTGGCAAGTCTCGGTCCAATCCGGAAATGTTTAATCCCCACACACGAAAGAAAGCTAGAAATGGCCACCGGAGGAGAACGAAGCGCCGGAATGCAAAACGGACAACGGGGAAAATGCTCGAATGCATGAGACGAACACGTATGCAAATGCAATGCACATGATGACATGATATGAGATGCATGACAATGATAACAACACACGGAGACAAAGACCCAAACCCAAGAAAATAAATATAACTTAACGCTGGAAACGGCAAGAGTTGGAGTACAAATTGGGAAAGTTACATCCAGGGTGTTACACCTGCCTCGCCATCGATAAGGGTCCTGGTGACCACCACGTTGCTGATGATTGGGGAACAAAGCACTGGGAGGACTCCGGCTGTAGCCGCACACTTGAGCTGATCTGCTGAGCTGAACGTGATGGCGCACGCCGACCATCTGAGAGGGCGCGTGGCTTCAAGCCTGGGGAGGACTGCATTCACTTCGCGGGCGAACTGCTTGAAGATGCGTTGAGAGGCCGGGGCCTGAGCCCCGCCCAGGATGCAGGCGATCGTGCGCGGCTCCTGGAAGCCCCCAGCCCCCTCGTCTTGGTGGCGGTCCTCATTTCTCCTTGGCTGCGACGGCAGCGGAGGGAGGCCTGCGTTGCCTTGCGGGCGATCCTCGCGAGGCTGATCCCTCCAGTCTCCCTCGCGAGGCGGGTGTTGCCAGCGATCCTCGCGAGGTTGATCACGCCACCCTTGGCGCGGGCCACGGTCTTCCCAGCGTCCTGCGTTCCTTCCTCCTCCTCGACCGTAGCCCCGGTCATCGCGGTCGGGGCGACGGTCGATCCTTCCTTCCCGCACGGCTCGGAGCTCTTGACATTCGTTGGTGTTGTGGGTGTGGAGGTCGTGGTACACACAGTACCGGCTGCCCTTGGAAGGTTTGGGCTGATCTCTGCCCCGCTTGGTGTCTGGTTTTGCCGCGAGCACGGCAGCCCCCTTGCGCTTCACATTCTTGGCCTTGGGCTTCTTCTTTTCTGGGTCTGTGGCAGGCAGCTCGAGGAGGGAGAGACACCCTTCCTCATCCCTGGCGCACTTGGTTGCCAAGTTGAACAACTCCAAAGAAGTGCACGGGTCTTCATGCATCGCCAGCTCCTCCTTTATCTTGACATCGCGCACGCCGTCGGAGAAGGCTGAGATGATGGCCTCCTCAGTGACCTTGGGAATCTTGAGGCGTGCGTTGTCGAAGCGCTGGATGTACTTCTACAGGGTCTCCCCGGGTTGTTGCTTGATGCGGCGCATGTCGCTCACGGCGGGTGGCCGGTCGCGAGTACCTTGGAAGTTGGCGATGAAGCGGGTGCGCATCTTGTACCAGGAGGAGATCATGCCTGGAGCCAGGTTCAGGAGCCAGGTGCGGGCCCCGTCCTTGAGTGCCATGGGGAACCAGTTCGCCATGACCTTCTCGTCTCCGTTGGCAGCTTCGATGCCCAGCTCGTAGAGCTGGAGGAACTCCACAGGGTCAGCCGTGCCATCATAACGAGGAGGCAGGTCTGGCTTGAACTTGCCAGGCCACGCGACGCTGCGTAGCTCGGTGATGAAGGCACGGCAGCCTACTGTGGCCACGGGAGGCCTTGGGTGACGGAGAGCTTGGTCTTGCATGTCCCCACGCGCTGCAGCTGGGAGCAGCGCGGGGTCTTGACATGCTGGAGCAGGAGCATGGCCGTGACGTGCTGGAGCAGGGAGCGCCCGGGCAGCTTCTTGCGGGCGAGGGATTTCCTGGCAGCTCTACCCAGGGGCCACGCGCCTTGGAGCCATGGCGCCTTCTTGAGGAGGAGGCAGCCGGGGCGCCGCCGGAGCTTCGTTGCCCGCGCGGGGCGGGGTGCGGTGCAGCGGAACGGACAACGCAGGAGAGCCCCCTGCGGCGCGGACGAGCTCGGCGACGCGGTCGAGTCATTCTTTGCAGACGTCATCGACGGGACGGTAGAGCAGGAGCTTGTTTGCCGCGATGAGCGCAGCTCGAGCCTCCATGGGTGCGCGGAGCGCGCGGGACGAAGAACCAGCTGGGGTGAGCGAGGGAGTTGCGGTGCGGCCGTCTTGCCGCACGGACGGATGCTGAGACAATGCTTGCTGCTCTTCCCCCACCGGGCCGGTGGCGGCGTTGACGGCAGGTGACGGGGAACGGCGAGGAGCCCACCGACAGGAGCCGTCTGGGCGACGCGGGAAGCGAGAGCGGCCCAGTGCTCGGCGCGGGCCCGACAAGCGTCAGACATGGGCACGATGGTCGGAGGAGAACGGGGTGGTGGAAGATGAATTCCGGCGCACCCCTACCTGGCGCTCCAAATGTCGGATTTCGGGTTCCGGCAGACCCTTGAGGTTCGAACACTAGGGCGCGCGCGGAGATTTCGCCTCCTACCTACCTGCACCCCTCTGCCTCACTAAGATCTAAGCTATGGAAAGAACAACACGAGAGACACAGGGTTTATACTGGTTCGGGCCACCGTTGTGGTGTAATACCCTACTCAAGTGTGTGGCGTGGTGGATTGCCTCTTGGGCTGATGATGATGAACCATACAAGGAAGAACAGCCTCGTGAGGGTCTGTTGTTGGCTGGGGCGATGAACTGCTGGGAGGAGTTCAGTCACCCTTCTCTCTCTCTCTCCGATTGTTGATGCCCCTCTCTGCCCCGGGGGTGGCTAGTCCTATTTATAGAGGCCCTGGTCCTCTTCCCAAATATCGGGCGAGAAGGGAGCCAACAATGGCGGGCTAATTTGAAGGGGGATAGCTAGTACCAGCTATCCTGACAAAAGCAGTCTTCGCCTGCACAAAGCTCTGGTGGTGACGCCGTCTTGAGCTCCACAATGACCTCCGTCTTGCAGTCCTCCTGGTCCTGGTCTTGTTGCACCGAAATGGCAACCTTTGCCTAATGCCTCGGTACTCCGCGGCTGCGCTTGCCCCCTTTGCACCAAAGAGGAAAGGAGGACACTGCGTGGGCTGGCACCCGCCTGGCGCCCTTGGTCGTCATGGCTTGCGTCACGGGCACCTCGTGAGGTACCCCGCCTTGATCTCTCCGCCTCCTCGCGAGCCAGACTGATGAGGCCGTGCCTGAGGAAGCTCCGCGTCGTCTGCCCCGCGAGGCTTGGCCCCTCGCGAGGGTCTTGGGTCTGTGTTGGTGAAGATGGGTCGTGCTGGGCCCCCCTTTGAGCCACGCCGCAGGCCGCAGGCAGGCAAGTCTGGGGACCCCCGTTCCCAGAATGCCTACAACCTCCGTGCTATATATATTGCTGGGCCTTGCCTTCTGATAGTGATACATAACCAAATAGCTGATGACGACAATGATGTTGAACCCCATCAGCGCCATCGTCCCGGCCCCACGCGGCAGTCGAACACCTCGCTGGTGCAAGACCTCCTATTGGAAACGAATATTTTGGCAATGCAACTCGATGTATTGATCGGTGCATAGCGCACGTATATATGGAGTACAAGGTGGGCCACAACCTCAACTATACAATGACTAGGAGGTGGGCCGGACTATACAATATACATGCACAAACCATATATTCAACACCCCCCCCCCCCGCAGTCGAAGCGTCGCCAGAGACGCAAAGATTGGACCTGAACTCCTCGAAAACAGAAGTAGGAAGTCCTTTTGTCATAACATCGGCAAACTGTTGCGCCGTCGGGACGTGGAGGACCCGGATGCGCCCAAGGGCCACCTGCTCACGAACAAAGTGTATGTCGAGCTCAATGTGCTTCGTTCGTCGATGATGGACCGGGTTGGCGGAGAGGTACACGGCGGAGACGTTGTCGCAGTAGACGAGTGTGGCCTTGTGAACATCACAAAGCAACTCCTGGAGCAGCTGGCGAAGCCAAGAGCATTCGGCAATGGCGTTAGCCACTGCCCGATACTCTGCCTCGGCACTCGAGCGAGAGACCGTGGGCTGTCGCTTGGAAGACCAAGAGATTAGAGACGGCCCAAGGTAGACACAGTACCCCGAAGTGGAGCACCGTGTGTCCGGGCAGCCAGCCCAATCCGCATCAGAGTAGGTGACAAGGTCGGTAGAGGCGGAGGCCGTCAGTGTAAGTCCCATGGACGTAGTGCCGCGTATGTAACGGAGGATATGCTTCACCAAGGTCCAGTGAGAGTCACGCGGAGCATGCATGTGAAGACAGACCTGCTGAACGGCATACTGCAAGTCGGGGCGCGTCAGAGTGAGGTACTGCAAGGCACCCACAATGGAGCGATAGAAGGCCGCATCGGATGCGAGAGAGCCCTCCAGAGCTGAAACCTTGGCCTTGGTGTCAACAGGCGTGGGAGCAGGCTTGTAGTTAAGCATGCCGGCATGATCGAGAAGCTCATGGGCGTAACGCTGCTGGTGCAGAAAGAACCCATCTGGCCGTCAAACCACCTCAATGCCGAGGAAGTAGTGGAGGGGACCCAAGTCCTTCAGGGCAAACTCATCGCGAAGACGAGCAGTAAGCCGCTGGAGAAGCACGATAGTGGAAGCCGTCAGGATGATGTCATCGACGTAGAGCAACAAGTAGGTCGTGTCAACCCCGTGATGGTACACGAAGAGGGACGCGTCGGAGTGGGTCGATGTAAATCCGAGCATCTGCAGGAAGGCAGCGATGCGCGCTGGTACCAGGCCCGAGGCGCCTGCTTCAACCCGTAAAGAGAACATAAGAGCAAGCACACATGGTCCGGATGTGTGGCGTCGACGAAGCCGGTGGGCTGCTCACAGAACACCTGCTCGGCGAGGTGGCCGTGCAAGAAGGCGTTGGAGACGTCCAACTGATGCACGAGCCAAGCTCGGGAGACGGGCAGCTGAAGCACGGTGCGGATCGTGCCCGGTTTAACAACCGGAGCAAAAGTGTCGGTGAAGTCCATGCCCGCACATTGCCGAAAGCCTCGAACCACCCAGCAAGCTTTGTAGCGCTCGAGAGTCTCGTCGGGACGAGTCTTATGCCGAAAGACCCACTTGCCCATGATGATGTTGGCACGAGGTGGCCGAGGGACAAGCTGCCAGGTGCTGTTCCATTGGAGCGCATCAAACTCTTCCTGCATCGCAGCGAGCCAATGAGGGCCCCGAAGGGTGGCTCGAGCTGACGATGGGAGAGGGGACGGCTCGGAGATGGAAGAGGCGAGAAGACACTCATCGCTGGTGTACCGCGTACTCGGGCAGAAGGTACCGGCCCGAGAGCGAGTCATCGGGCGGGGCAGCGAGTCCGGGGCGACGGGCGAGGCCAAAGAAGAGCCCGCTGCCACTGATGCCGCGAGTGAGACCACGGGTGAGGCCGCGGGCGAGGCCACCGGCGAGGGCGCGGGGGGCGCCGAGGAGGCCCGCGCTGATGGTGGCGCAGGGGGCGTCGCAGGCGCCGGGAGGGGTGCAGCCCCTAAGGAAACCGGCCACGGAGGAACTTGACCCGGGGCACGGGGGGCACCCTCAAAGCGAGGAGGCGGCCCGAGAGAAGCACCCGAGCGGCCGTCACCAGGAGCGGGCAAGGCCGCAACATCCGAAGGTACCTGCTGAAACGGAAAAACCATCTCATCAAAGTAAACATGTCGGGAAGTGATGACCCGATGTGAGATAGGATCATAGCAGCGGTAGCCTTTGGTGTTGGGGGGATAGCCAAGAAAAATACAGGCCACAGACCATGGTGCAAGCTTATGAGAAGTAGTGGAAGCGATGCTAAGGTAGCACAAGCAATCGAAAATGCGAAGCTCGGTGTAGGAAGGTGGCGTGCCGAACAAAAGATGATGAGGAGCAAAATTCCCGCGAGTGCGACAGGGATGGTGCGGTGGTGAGCGCGTCAGGCTAGAAACGTGGTGGCACGTTGGCGTGAAAGAGGAGGGTGCGAACACAGTCATTAAGAGTGCGAAGCATGCGCTCAGCGCGGCCATTTTGTTGCGAAGTGTACGGGCAAGTGAGACGAAAAATTGTGCCGTGTGTGGCGAGAAGGTTGCGGATTGCAAGATTATCAAACTCCTTCACGTTGTCTGTTTGCAACACATGAATGGGGCGACCAAACTGCATGGAGACATAGGAGTAGAATACGGTGAGAGTGGCAATAGAATCTGACTTTCGCCGCAACGGGAAGGTCCACACATAGTGCGAAAAATCATCAAGGATAACAAGATAATAGAGATAGCCCGTGTTACTTGCAACAGGAAAGGTCCAAACATCACTATGAATTAACTCAAATGGGTATGAAGCAACATGCGAGGAAGTGCTAAAGGGTAAATGAGTATGTTTGCCTAGACGACAAGCATGAAAAGTGTGATTGTCGATCTTATTACACGTGAATGAAAAACTGCGAAGAATATGACGAAGGGTGGCAGGGTTGGGATGACCGAGACGAGCATGCCAAAGGTCCAATCCAGCGGAAAGCTCCATGGGTGCAGCGATGGAGGATGTGGAGGAGTGGATCGGGTAGAGATCGTCGGGGCTGTCACATCGGTGGAGCACCATCCGGGTACGGGCATCCTTAACAGAAAAGCCAAACATGTCAAATTCAACAGTGACAAGATTTTCACGTGTAAGAGAACGAACAGAAACAAGATTTTGACACTACTAGGGAAAACCTTATACACAGAATCTTAGCAGCAGCACGGCTTAAAAACAAACGCTACTGCTAATTAGTAGTAGCGAGCTTCAGAAAAGAGCGCTACTAATGACTAAGTAGCAGTAGCGCCCTAGGTGAAAGAGCGCTACTACTATAATTGCCACGGTGTTTCCCCCAGGCTAGATATAGTAGTAGCGCCCTTCCCATGGATGCGCTACTGCTAAAGAACTTAGTAGCAGCGGTTTTCTTCAAAACACGCTACTGCTAAGTATCACCGCAACTAATTAAGTTTAGTCCCATACTGCTAAGCGAACAAGGTGTTTACCACCTTAAATATGCTACTTCTCAACCTATCTCGAGCACTTGGTCTTCATTGAACTATATGTGTATGATTTGTGGTTGCAATATGAATCCTCGCCTGTACCTATACAGGTACAGTGAGGATTCATGTTGACTATTTAGATTATACACAAAAAGATCAATGATGACCAATGTATATTTTTGATATAACTGCTTCCATTAGCAGTAGCGGTTTTCACTGAAGCGCGCTATAGATAAGTTAGCTATAACGCGTTTTCCATATGAGTGCTACTGCTAGTTCGAGTTAACCACCCCCCAGCTCAAAATTTCGCTAAGTCCTCCTCCCCCCCGGCCTGTTCCCCTACTCCTGTCGCCGCCGCCCGAGCCCGAGCGCGCCTTCCCTCACTGCCGCCGCCCGAGCCCGCCCTCAACCTCACCGCCGCCACCCGCCGCCGCTCTCGACCACACTCTCGCCGCCCTCGACCTCACCGCCTCCGCCCTCGACCGAGCCCGCCGCCCAGGACCGCCGCCTCCCGATCCCGATCCCGCCCTCGCCG
>NC_041392.1:658449143-658452164 GCF_002162155.2 Triticum dicoccoides
ATGATTTTAGTAGTAGTAGATGTTAATTTAGGGTTCATAGATAATGATTTTTAGAAGTAGTGGATATTAATTACTAGTAGTGATGGTAAACTAGTTGTATAATTAGTAGTAGTAGATGTTAATTAGTAGTAGATGTAGTAGTTAGATCTTAATTAGTAGTAGTAGATGTACTAGTTTCTTTCTATTTATAGTAAGTTTATATTTAGTAAGAATGAGTTGAATTAATAGAACTAGTTTAGTTTTAGTTGAACTAGTATAGTAAGTAAATTAATAACTAGTTGAACTACTTTATTTTTAGAAAGAACTAGTTTTTTGTTTTTATACTAAGTTTATATTTAGTAAGAACTAGTTGAATTAATAGAACTAGTTGAACATGTCATATTTGTTGTTATTTTTTAGTTTAAGCAATTATTTCATGTTTTGGTTACACCTCCGAGTGGCCTATGTTTTGCCGGAGTGTTGATTAATTTCCGTTCCGGAAAATTTCAGGCGCTCGATATGTCCTTTTTTTAGCAAAGGTCATGCCGGATTTTTCCGTGAATTCTAGCATGACTCGTGCTAGAATATGTACAAGTTTAATCTTTGAATTATGAACGTAGGAAATGTCGTACTCGGACGACGACAGTCTCCCAGGGGAGTGCAACTGGTGCCACGATGATCGAGGTATGTGCTACAAGTTCGTTGAGCTGGATGAAGATCGACGCTTGAGCATTAAGCTTGAGGAGACGTTCGATGTTGAAACGGTACGCAACAACGACAACTGTTTTTTTTCGTAATTAAGCATGACTTCAACTATTTCAACGTCTAATTTTCATCTTTTACAATTCGACTAGCTTATCCCATGCCATGCAAGACGCTGTGTCTTGGAGAGGATGGGTTTTGAAGACCAGGAAAATTATGAAACAAAGAAAATACACCTAAGGACCCATCATGATATCGATTTTGAAGTAAATTTGTACAATTCTCAGAGTGTAACCCATTTTGGTTGCCAAAACTGGGAAGCACTTTGCAAAATGTATGGTTTTTATGAGGGTATGATTGTCACCATGGATCTTGGTAATCCTGACATCGAGCAAGACAATATGGACATTTGGGTCCTTGTTGATACGCTTCCGATTCTACCGCAATGTGAGTTTCTCAAACATAGTTATTAACTAACTTATATTGTTTATTTCAAAATAGTTGACAGCTTATTTCCATTGACAGCTTATTTTGAATCTTCAAAGAATGTGCAGAAGATGGTAGACAAAACCCACTACACTGATGGCTCCGAATTAACTTATAAGGAGAAAAGTCATCTGATTGCTTATTGTACTTTTCTTGAGAATTACAATACCTATTATCAAACTCCTCCAAATTATGGTGAATACGTGCCACTAGTGCACGTGTTGAACCACGTTAACTTCTATGGAGATACCCTGGTAAGATTTTTTACTATTACGACATCCATGCATCTTTTGCATACTTCTAAAACTAGTACATCATTGCTAACTACGAAGTTATTACTATGTTTTTCAACAGGAAATCCCGCTGGATTGTGTGCCTCATCTGATGTATCAGAACGGTCGCCTTGCAGTTATGAACATACAGCCAGGTGAATCTAAGGAGCTCACCTGTGCATATCGGATTTCTAAAAGCGGTGAACACATGCTAATCAAAGAATGGAAAAAATGTTTGGACATTCGCAAGGAGGTTCTTGGAAGTAACATTAAGCGAAAGGCAAGAATTGGAGACAGGATAATCTCCATTCTCCATAATGGAGAGTCAGGGGCTATCTTGTTTTTTTCTATTTTACCTTAGAGAATATTGTAGGTCCTAAGAGAATGTAGTAGGTCCTATCAGGTACAATATGTTTTTATGTGATACAATGTGTTAGAGTTGATGATGTGAGGAGTACTTGTGATTACGACTAGTGACCAATGATATGATGATGATGACGACAAGTTGTTAATGATATGACGATGATGATATTTATTATATCATTGGGTGAAAGAACCGCGGATTAGTTTCAAGTGGATGTCCATCCAATTGAAACTAGTCCACATGGTTCTTTCACCCTATGATGTAATAACTCATTATGATGTAAAAACAATTTCGAAATTCCTGTTGTATGAAAACTTGTGTAAAGGTGTATGAATACAACATGAAATTAAAAAGAAATAAAATATGAAATAATAGTAGCAGTGCGGGCAGGGAGAAGCGCTACTACTAATTACCAGTAGCGCTCCTCCGGGAACTCGCTACTACTAAGTCCATTTAGCAGTAGCGTGGGAGGAGGCACACTACTGCTACACGTTAGCTGTAGCGCCTTATCACTAGCGCATAACCCCGCGCTACTGATAGGTCTAAAACCCGCGCTGCTGCTAGGCTTTTCCCTAGTAGTGTTAATGATGTCAGGTGAAACGAGTACGTTAGAAAGATGTAATGGAACGGAGTTAGAAGGAAAAGCAGCATGGCCGACATGAGTGATGGGCATGGAAGAACCGTTGCCCACGGTAATACGAGCAGCAGTGTGAACAGGGTGAGCGGTAAGAAGGTTACCGGGGTTGGCGGCCGTGTGAGCCGTGGCTCCGGTGTCCATGTACCAGTCACCATCGCCGGTGTACTGCTCTGGCATGGGGGCGGTGTGGAGGGCCGCTAGCAGCGCAGGGTACCATGGTGCCGGCGGGAGGGCCGGGGCCGACAGCAGAGGCTGTGGCAGCGGCGCCACGAGCCCACCGGCCGGAGGCAGCCCATAGGCCGCCGAGGGGCCGTAGAGCGGCGCCGGCAGATACGTTTGAGGGGCCATGTACAGAGCCTAATGAGGGGCCGGGCGGGCGCCAAAAACACCGGGGACGGGGGCGCGTGGTATGGGCATGGAGTATGCGTGAACAACCCCCGTCCAGGGGTTCTGGCCGGCCTGCTAGGGCGCCGGCGGGAGCGGGTGCTGCCGCTGGCGTGGCGCCTCGCCATGGGCAGCCGGCGGCTTCTGCTGCTGCTTGCGGCCACCTTGGCCATGACGCCCGCCCCGGCGCTGCTACT